>NW_023270763.1:14415445-14734532 GCF_011800145.1 Mirounga leonina | reverse complement strand
TTCCCCCCTCCAAAGCCTTGTTTACTTTGATTCTAATAGTTTTAACAGGTTGGTAATCGGAACCCCCCCCCCCCCCCCCCCCCCCCCGCCTTTTTTTTTTTTTAAATGCACAGCTCTCCCAGCCTTAGTGGGGAGTCAGCGCTGGTAAGAGAAACCAAAAACTTGTGCTGCAGCGCCACCTTCTGGAAGATAAAAGGAAGGCTTCCAATTACCAACCTGTTAAAACTATTAGAATCAAAGTAAACAAGGCTTTTACCTAAATAAGAAAGGTGTTTGCTGCTTTGGATGCAGCGGCAGAGGCACTTTTCATGAAACACTATGAAAAATCATGGTTACATGGTATCACAAAAGGAAAATGACAATTTTCTAGTAACCAAACCCCAAAACACAGACTGTTGCAATCTGATACATAATTAAAAACTAGCTATTATGATGAAATTCAACAAGCTACAAGAAAACTTAGAAAGGCAATACAGTGATCTCAGGAATAAAATTAATGAATAGAAGGAATACTTTACCAAAGAGATTGAAATTCTAAAGAAGAACCAAACAGAACTCTGGAGCTGAAAAACTCAATAAATGAAGTGAAGAATGCATTTAGAAAGCATTAGAAACAGAGCAGATCAGATGGAAGAGAGAATTCACGAGCTGGAAGATAGGAATCTAGAAATGACTCAGGTGGAAGAGGAGAGAGAACTAAGATTTTAAGAAAATAAAGAAACCCTGTGAGTTTCTCCATTAGGGGAGTCCACATTAGATGAATGGGTATATACCGGAGGAATAAGAGAGAGAGAAGGGAGCAGAGAGCATATTTAAAGAAATAATAGCTGAGAACTTCCCAAACCTGAGGAAAGAACTGGACATACAAGTCCACAAAGCTAATAAAACACTTATCTCAATGTGAAAAGACCTTCTTTAAGACACGTTATATTAAAACTGCAAAAGTCAATGGTAAAGAATTTTAAAGGCAGCTGGGGGAAAAAGACAATAACTTACAAAGGAACCTGCATTAGGCTATCAGCAGATTTCTCAGCAGAAACTCTACAACCTTGGGAAGAGTGGTGGGATGATTTTTTCAAAATATTGAAAGATAAAAACTGCCTCCCAAGAATATCTGGCAAAGTTATCCTTCAGATATGAAGGAAAGATAAAGGCTTTCCCAGACAAACCAAAACTAAGGGGAGTTCACTACCACTAGACCTGCCTTACAAGATATGTTGCAAGGAGCTCTTCAAGCCGAATTGGGAAGATGAAAGTACACAAAACTCTGATTAAGGTGGTAAATGGACAATTAGAAGACTGTAACCCTTTTTTAGAATAGTATATTAAACTCTTAATTATAGTATAAAGGTTAAAGGAAAAGCATTAAGAAGTTGTGGCTACTACAACTTGGTAACAAAATCACAGCATGAAAAGGTGATTTGTGACATCAAAAATATTGAAGAATAACAATTATCATATGGTTTCATTCACATGTGGAATATAAGGAATAGCACAGAGGGCCATAGGGGATGGGAGGGAAAACTGAATGGGAAGAAATCAGAGTGGGAGACAAACCATGAGAGACTCTGGAATCCGGGAACCAAACTGAGGGTTACAGAAGGGAGGGGGTGGGGGGATGGGGTAGCCTGGGGATGGGCATTAAGGAGGGCACATGCTGTGATGAGCACTGGCTGTTATACGCAACTAATGAACACTACATCAAAAACTAGTGATGTACTGTATGTTGGCTAATTGAACATAATAAAAATTAAAAAATATTGAAGAATTAAAAGGATGGAATTTTTATAGGCAAATCTTGATTTGCTATCAGCAGAAAAAATGACTATTTTATCTAGGAGCTGTTTTTGTAATCCTCATGGTAATCACTAAGCAAAAATGTAGAGCATAGACATGAAACATAAAGAAGAGGGGAGACTGAGCAAATCACCATGGAAAACCACCAACTTACAAAGGTAGAAACAGAAGGAAAAAGAAACAATGGGAAAGCAAAAGATAAAATGGCAGTAGTAAATCATTACATATCAGTAATCACCCAAAATGTAAATGGATAGAACCCACCAGTCACAGGGCACAGAGTGGCTGAATGGATTAAAACAAAAAACCCCACAAGACTCAACTATATGCTGCCTATAGAAGACTTTTTTCAGCTCTAAAGACACCTACAGGCACATAGTGAAAGGATGGAAGATGACAGTCCAAGCAGATGGAAATCAAAAGGAGGTAGATGGGGCAGTACCTGTATCAGACAAAATAGACTCCAAGCCAAAAAGGATAACAAGAGACAAAGAAGGTCATTATATAATGATAAGTGAATCCGTACATCAAGATGATAGAACACTTGTAAATATATACAGTTCTAATACCCAAGCACTGAAATATATTAAGCAAATACTAAGAGAGCTTGAGCTATAAATCAATAATACAATAATAGTAAAGGACCCAAATACCCCACTATCAGCAATGGACGGATCAGGAAATCATTCAGACAGGAAATCAATAAGTAAACATTAGAATTGAACCACACTTTAGAACAAATGGACTTAACAGACATATATAGAACATTCCAAAATAAATAACTCAATTTAGCAACAAAAAACAATCTGATTGGAAAATGGGCAGAAGAACTAAATAGGCATTTTTTTTTTTAAGATTTTATTTATTTATTTGAGAGAGAGAATGAGAGAGGGAGAGCATGAGAGGGGGAGGGGCAGAGGGAGAAGCAGACTCCCTGCCGAGCAGAGAGCCCGATGCGGGACTCGATCCCGGGACTCCAGGATCATGACCTGAGCCGAAGGCAGTCGCTTAACCAACTGAGCCACCCAGGCGCCCTAAATAGGCATTTTTGCAAAGAAGATATCAAAATGGCCAACAGGTGCATGAAAAGATGCTCAGCATCACTCATCATCAGGGAGATGCAAATCAAAACCACAGTGAGATACCACCTCATACCTGTTCAAACGGCTGTTATTGAGAAGACGAGACAACAGGTGCTGGCGAGGATGTGGTGAAAAGGGAACCTTTATACTTTGTTGGTGGGAATGTAAGTTGATGCAACCACCATGGAAAAGAATATAGAGGAATATGGAGGTTTCTCAAAAAATTAGAAATAGACCTACCATATGACCCAGCAACTCCACTTCTGGATATATACCCAAAGAAAATGAAAACAGGATTTTGATGAGTTATATGTACTTCATGTTTATTGCAGCATTATTCACATTAACCAAGATATGGAGACAACCCAAATGCCCATCAACAGATGAAGAGATAAAAGAAGTGTGGTACATATACACAATGAAATATTATTCATCGATGAGAAAGGAGGATATCCTGCCATTTGCAACAACTTGGATGGACCACATTATGGTATGCAAGTCAGAGGAAGACAACAAGTACCAAATGATATCACTTGTATGTGGAATCTCAAAAAGTTAATTTGTTAAAAAAAAAAAAAAAGTAAAATGGTGGTTACCAGGGAATGACGGAGGGTGGAGTTTAAGGGTACAAACTTGTTACAAGTAGTAAATAACCTGTTAGAGACCTAATGCACAGTATAATGAATATAGATAATAGTATTGTACTAGGGGTGCCTGGGTGGCTCAGATGGTTGAGCGTCTGCCTTTGGCTCAGGTCATGATCCCAGGGTCCTGGGATCGAGCCCCGCATCGGGCTCCCTGCTCAGCGGGAAGCCTGCTTCTCCCTCTCCCACTCCCCCTGCTTGTGTTCCCTCTCTCGCTGTGTCTCTCTCTGTTAAATAAAGAAATAAAATCTTAAAAAAAAAAAATAGTACTGTACTAAATTATGTAGTAGATAAATGTTACATTGACAGTCATATCACAGTATATAAATGTAACATGCTGTACACCTTAAACTTACACAGTGTCACATGTCCAATTTATTCAGTAAAAAAGACACTACTGTTTGTAAAAAGAATGATCATACACATCCAGGCACACACAAAGTCAGTTTAAAATTTAGCATCATAGGAAATCAGAGAATTGGTTAAAATTGGCTACTGGGCAATAATAAAACCAATGACATTGTCACAAGGATAGCTAAAATACTACTTTTTAAAGTTGTATATAAAAAGATAAAGTTAAAAGGGAAACGTTTTTAAAATGCCAGTGTATAAATTCTGTATGGGTTACCATTCCTTTTTAAACACTTTTGTTAGGTTTAAAACCCCTGGGTTTTCAGATGGCGCATGAGGGAGAAGTTGCGATAGAGAGGTGTTGGGATTTATATACGTACAACATATACAAAAAGGGAGTCTATCCCAAATTTGAGGTGTATATGTGTAAAAAGAATGAAATCTGCCAGAAGTGGGATGTAGGTAATTCTCTGTGAAATGATGATGATCATTGTTTGCTCCTGCGAATGCTCACGGACTGAAGAAAATTACAGAGGGGTAAATAAGCTGTGTCCAGCAAAATGCCTGGCACATAGTGAACATTCAGGAATTGTTCTTGGGTCTGTCTTCCCCACTCTGTCTGGTGAACCTCCTCTTGTCAGTGGGGGGATCATGATACAACACAATGTCCATACTGGTCTTGACTGCCGTCAGTGAAAAATGGGATACAAAGGCATTGATTAAACCAGTCTTTTAGTATTGACACTGGTAAATTGGAAGGGAGGCAAAGAGGAAGAAGTGAAGTGGCAAGAACCCGGGAATAGGAAATGAGCAGATTTCTCTGATGTTGAACACAAGAGTTTAAAAAAATGGAAGGATACACCCTGTGAGGAGTACTCAAGAAAGAAAGAGTGCTCAGAAAAGGGAAGTTCCTTTTTTCGCTTTTTAAATCATTCTTTAAGTTCCTGTATCAAGGGTGCCATGGTTCAGGGGAGTGCATCCCTTCTTTAGTTATGTTTAACTGGGCAAAGGAGAGAATATGTGGGAAGTAGCCATTTTAGGTTTGGACCTCAAAGAGTTGGCATATCTTGGTTGTTTATTGAAATAACCCAAAAGCTGAGATCGACGGTTATTGCTAAGATCAACATACTATTGCTAGGATCTGAGAAGAATTTCTGATAATTGATACCCTAAGAGAAGTGGATTGAAGAACATAATGTTTAGGTGTACCTTTCTTTAATGCAGAGGGGTCCTACTGGTGTGGCAATAATATATAAGCCCAGTTGTTAGGAGTCCTAAATATAAGGTAACTTTCCTACCCCAACATTTCCCCAAAGAATGATGTGAATAGTTCATAAAAAAGTTAAAAGAAGAGCACTGAGATTTGACATAGCAGATACTAAGATGTGTTATAAAACTATGAGTTTCAAATACTCTGGACTGTACAGTAGTGAAACAAAATAGTCCTGAGGTGCCCCTACTTTTAAGCTAATATTTTCCTGACCTGAGACCTCTTTGAGTTGAGCTAAGTGCTCTCTCACTTTAACCCATTGGCCCAAGAGAAAATGGAAAGAGAAATACTTCTCTAAGTACAGATCATACTGTTTTATTTCCATGAATTCGGAGGAATCCAGATACCAATTGTCTCTGGTGTCTTAGTTTCTTTCAGAAAAACAAGGCAATAGATTTATGAATATAGCACAGAGACCATGAATTTTGGGAGTTACCCCTAATGTTTATATTGCTAATTCTGTACAGCAGGTCAGCTCATTCAGTTGAGCTATCAAGTGAACATCTTGCAACCATTTTTCATTGAGCATGCTCTGGAAGTAATAATGCACTCTGGGTAGTTGGTGGTTTACTAAGTTTTTTTTTTTTTTAATTAAAAATTTTTTTTCCTAAATTACTGTAGTACTGCCCATACTTTGATACGTTCTAAGGAGATTCTTGACTTTGCCAGTTGGCCTTCCCTTGACCCACACGCAAGTGTATATTCAGACTACTTGCCTTTTCATGATACTTAACTTTTCCTTAAGAGAATTTCAGTCTCCCCTCTAGCTGCAAAGTATGTGGCTTTTTGCTGACAGTTCTCCCACCAAGGGGAGTTTTTACAGTGAGTGGTCCTCAAGGATTATGGAGGATAGAAGCTAACACCTTGGGCAAATGAGAAAGCTAATAAAAGCTACCAGAATATGTAAGACACTTAGTATTAATAATAGGACTGGTAGTGATTGGACCATAAAAGCCTTTTCTCTTGAGGAAAGGCCCTCTTAATTCCATAAAAACAAGTGGTTTTATAGTCATATTTTTGGCAGGCATATATCTCTGCGATGTTGTAGCATCTTATCAGTTATCTTTTCTTGTAATCACTCATCTTAAAACTGAGTCACTCAAACTAACAACTGTTTATTTAGCTCATAATTCTGGGTCAGCGGGGAGACCTTTTGATCTTGCCTGGCTTTGCTGGTCTCAGTGTTGTTCATGTGTCAGTTGGCAGATCTGCTGGGCTGGCTGGTTTATCTGGCCATGGCTGGGACAACTGGGGCCTCTATTCATGTAGCGTCTTATTTTCCAGTAAGCTAGCCTGAACTTCATCCCAGCGGCAGGATTTCAGAGAGCAGCACGAGAGGGTGAGCTTCAATGCATAAGCATCATTTGAGCATCTGCTTGTGTCATACTTGCTCACTCCCATTGGCCAAAGCAAGTCCCAGCTAAGAGGGCACCGCCAGCTGCAGGGCAAGGGGACATGGATATAGGGAGGGGAGGAATTTATGGCCATGTTTGATAGTCCACTATATAGCACAAGAGGCAAGAGGCTGTAGTGGTCCAGGAGGATAACCTCAAACCACTGGGACTCCTTATTTTTTAGGAACTCAGTTGAAAAAAAAAAAGATAATTTTATGGGATGGCTGGAGGGTCGTTAGACCAAAGGTTTCAAATTGGTAGTTGATCACAAGTAGATTTTTATTTGCCCACACCATGTTTAAAAGCTTGTTTGTTTTTTGAGCCAACAGTTAACATCCAGAGCTTTTGCATAGAATCTGAATTTCTGACTTTTGGAAAAGACAACCTGGCAAAACTTGTTAAAAGCCAAGTATAAAGTGCTGTTTTTACAATACCAGAACACTTCACTCTTACCTGGTTTTCTTATTCATTGTACTCTGACACCAGATGTATGGGTTTTTCCACACCAAGCAATTCTCCAGTTCTCTTCGGACACCAGCTGGGTGTCCTACAATTCAGTTCAGTTATGACGCTATCTGGAGTTAGTGCAGACTGTTAGCTTCGGGGCCCAGTCTCACAAGACTGCCCCCACTTCAGATACCAGGCACAGTCCCAGATTGCACCTGTATTTCTGACCCACCAGCTATAGATTGGGACTTCCCCTGACTCCCTCCTCCAGTTCAGTAATGTGCTAGAACAGCTCGCAGAAATCAGGGAAAACCATTTACTTATAAAGGATACAACTCAGGAATAGCCAAATGGAAGAGATGCATGGGACACAGTATGGGGGAGGGGCGCTATACTTCCATCCCGTCTCCAGGCACACTACCCCCCCCCCCCCCCCCCCCCCCCCCCCCCGGTTTTCCCCCCCCCTGGAAGCTTTCAGCCCCCCATAACGTAGAGGGCTTTTGGAGGTTCCATTACATGAGGCAGGATTGATTTAATCTTTGTCAGTTGGTGATTAGCTCAACCTCCGGTCTGTCTCCCTCCCTGGAGGTTGGGGGGTGGTTCTGAAAGTTCCAACTCTTTGATCACATGGTTGGTTCCTCTGGCAACCAGCCCCTATCTGAAGCTGTCTAGGGGCCCATCGGGAGTCACCTCATTAATAAAGTAAATATTTTTGGTTGAAGGGGGCTATTATGGATCACAAAAGATGCTTCTCTCACCTCTGTCACTCAGGAAATGCCAAGGGTTTTAGGAACTCTATGCCAGGAACTAGGCATAAGTAAATCTATCTTACTATACAATATCACGCCAAGTAATGGTTATCTTTTCGGTGAAGCCTGTGGTTTTCAGCTTGCCAGACTGTTCCCCATTTTGTTGTCTCCTCCACCATAAGGCTGAGTGTCACCTGCCACTTGTCAGAGGAGTTGCACTGTTCATTCTCTTATAGCAGAGAAGTTTCTGTCACCATTTCTAACAAATACGAAATGATGAAAGGTACCACATGGTCAAGGAAAATGGAAGCATATCGCTTTGAGTAAGGAAAGAATATTCTTGCGTGTTTCATATGCAGTCTGTGTTTTGGTGTCTAAAGAACTTTCTCCTTTAAAAGTGGCTTGCTTGACTCACACTCTATCCTTGGCCCCTAATCCTTGTTCTAATTCTGTACGGTCTGTGTTTGCATTCAGCCCTGCCATCAGAGAGGTCCATCACACCATTATTCTACTAGCGCATGCCATGTTATTCCTTCTTATAAATTGTTCTGGGCTGTGAGGCCAGTGCCCTACAGGAGACACCTTGTTAAAAGCAGACCGCTGAAAGTCATCATGTTGTAAGGTCATGAAGTTGTTGAGAGTGATGTTCTACAACACTGAGTAGTTTCTTCTCTCTGAGGACTCGCAGAGAACCAACTGGTTTCTTCTTCTTTGTGGACATTTGAAACCTATGACGATGTCTCCCTTTTTATGAGTGTTTTAGAGTTTAGAGGCTCTTCGTAGACTTTGCGTAGCTCTTTGTAGGCTGACATATGCTCTTAGCTTCATCTTGAGTCCCCCTTTTATCATTATTTTCATATCTGTTTGTTTTATGTTATTTTTAAGTTTACATTTAAAATCTAATTTTTTCTTTTTTGGTAAATATTATTGATGTACAGCTTTCTGTGTGCTAGCAGTTGGTCATAAGAAGACAGAACTATGTTCCATATTTAACTGTGACACATTAGCACTTAACTTCCCAGACCTCCCCACCTCCACCACGTTTGTCCCTTTATTTTGAGCACCTTCTTCTGAAGCTATGTGTGAACTTCACTCTCTTTGTTTTGCTTCTTCCATCAGTATTTCTGTTACTTTGTTTGCTGTGTTTTGTTTTCTTTAGTTTTTGCTAAGACATTTACCATATGTATTAGAGAACCTCTATAAATTGGATAGCTCTTCATATATTAGATGCTTAGTGAATGTTTGAAGAAATGCATGAGTTTTAATAAAAATAGTTTTCTTGTATTTTTTTAGCTCAAAGTGGTTAGAAAACAGCTTCCAATGAAATGAAGATTATAAATATCACCTGATCCTTTGAATAGAAGCTTTTTTCCCCCTCCCAGCCTGTTTTGTTTGTAGTAAACATGTTAAGTTTAAAATATAGTCTTCTCTTACGTCTATGAATTGATAGAATGCTTTTCAGAAATATGCAAGTCTAGGGGTGCCTGGGTGGCATCTGCCTTTGGCTCGGGTCATGATCCCAGGGTCCTGGGATCGAGCCCCGCGTTGGGCTCCCTGCTCAGCGGGGAGCCTGCTTCTCCCTCTCCCTCTGCCCCTTCTCCCTGCTCATGTTCTCTCTTTCTAGAAAATAAATAAATAAATAAAATCTTTGAAAAAAAAGAAATATGCAGGTCTAGATAGACTAAAAGAAGAGAGAGGAAATACAGTCAGGTGTTAAGAGCTGGGCTCTGGTCTAGAAGAGATCTGGTTTGAATCTTAACTGAATCTCTTGCTATCTTAGTGACACGGGGAAGATAACTTCTCAGGGCCTAGTTTCCTAACCCGTGAACTGATTTTATAATCATGACTGTCTTATAATGGCATTGTGAGTATATGAGATAATACATGAAAACACTTAGAATTTTCACTTTTGGAAAGGTAGGCTAAAAATTTGGTCAAAGTATACTTTAAGACAAGCACCATTACTGGGCGCCTGGGTGGCTCAGTTGGTTAAGACAAGCACCATTACTTGAGGTAAGATAGACATTTCTTAATAAAATTTTTTTTTTAAAGATTTTTTTAATTTATTTATTTGAGAGAGAGAATGAGAGAGAGAGAGAGAGAGCATGAGAGGGGGAGGGTCAGAGGGAGAAGCAGACTCCCTGCCGAGCAGGGAGCCCGATGCGGGACTCGATCCCGGGACTCCAGGATCATGACCTGAGCCGAAGGCAGTCGCCCAACCAACTGAGCCACCCAGGCGCCCTCTTAATAAAATTTTAAACCCACTGGCAACATAAAACAATATAACAATTTAAAACTTGTAAACACAGTAACATAATCTCAACATTGAAAGAACTATGAGGAGAAATAGTAGGTTTTTAAATATGCTTCTCTCAAACTGTTAAGCAAATTAAAATCAATAGCAGTAGTGAAGATTTGAACAACTAAATCAACAAATTTAGCCTATATTACAGAAATAGAGTATCCAGAAACTTTGGAATATAATTTTCTTCAGGAGCATGAACTTGCTTGCAGACTAATTACCTAATGGCCATTAAGCAAGTTTCAACAAAGTATTGAAATCATATAGAGCATGATATCTGAACATGCTGGAATTAAACTATAAATCAACACAAAAAGATTAATAGAATATTCCAGTATGTTTGTAATTAAAGCAGTGTACTTCTAATTCACTTATGGGTTCAAGAAGAAATCATAATGGATGTTGAAAATATTGTGATGGATAATGATGGGAATAAAAGCAAAACTTATGTGATAGATGTCAGCAGGAATAACAGAGTACATACAGACTTTCAAAACCTGGTCCTCTATAAAAACAATGAGAACAGTAGCAAAAATTGTCAGAATCAACTTTTGCTTAACCAAAGGTACACAACACTCTGAGGAGCATTTATTCTAGAAAAATGGTTGAATCCCAATAGGAACAGTAAGCTTTGTGATATGTTAATATGTGCTGTTTCATGTCCTAAGCTTCATGGTGTCTTAATATGTGCTATTCCATCCCAACTCCCCCAGCTCTGCAGTAGCCTTAGACCTAATAGCTTATAGTCATAGTAAAAACCAGCAGCCTGGCAGCGGGGAGGGGGCAAAACAGAGTGGGAACTACTTCAGAGTCCCATTTCCAGAGAACTGTCATTATGTGGGTTATGTGACAGTTCCCTGGAACCCCTTACGCACAGGGGTGGTCTTTATTTGAAGTGACTCACATTCTGTCCAGGGAAAAAGCTGTTCTCTGGGGTGTTTCTCGGTATCGGCAGTTATTGGCAATCGTTTAACTTCACAACGTCCTGAGGCAGCAGTAATGGTTGGGGCAAACAAGAAGCTGACTAAAGAAATTAAAAGGAAAAGCTGGGAATGAGATGTTCATAGGGGACTTTGAAAAGCTCCAGTGTATTCTTGGGAAGCTAGAAGCTAGCCCGTGGGCAGGGTGGGCATGCCAGAGAAGACTTGACAAGGCTTTATGCTCTCACTCCTGCTGCCTGATGTTGATGTCTTGAGCAAGCAGACAGTGAGAACTGAGGCAGAGTTGTCAACTGTCTGCCTAGGCATTGAAGGCATGCCCCAACATACACAGAACCCTCAGCAAAGTCTGGGAGCCTTACTGGTTGAAGGCATTTAAGAATATTTCTGGCCAATCATTAGCATACTACTAAGCTAACCAAACAGGCTGAACACAAGAAAGAATACAGAATTTGCCAAAGGACTTCAGTAACAACAAAAACAGCAACAAACAAATAAAACAGCAACCCTGGGTTGGGAGGTATCTGATATGCAGAGTTGCACATAATATTATTTAAAATGAAATAGACAAAGAAGTGAGAATATGGCCCATACACAGGGAAGAAAACAGCTAATGGAAACTTTTTTTTTTTTTTAAGATTCCACATTTAAGTGAGTTCATGCAGTATTTGTCTTTCTGTGTTTGGCTTATCTCACTTAGCATAATGTCCTCCAGGTTCATCGGTCATGTTGCAAATGACAGAATTTCCTTTTTTCTCATGGCTGAATAATATGGCATTTTCTTTATCCATTCATCTGTTGATAGACACGTTTTCATGTCTTGGCTATTGTAAATAATGCTGCATTAAACGTGGGGATGCAGACATCTTTTCAAAATACTGATTTCATTTCCTTTGGATAAATACCCAGAAGTGGGATTGCTGCATCATATGGTAGTTCTATTTTTAATTTTTTGAGGAGCCTCCATAGTGACTATACCAATTTACATTCCCACCAGCAGTGCACAAGGGTTCCCTTTTCTCTGTACATCCTCTCCAGCACTTGTTATCTCTTGTCTTCTTGATAATAGCCATTCTAACAGAGGTGAAGTTTTATGATATTTTGATTTACATTTCCTTGCCGATGAGTGATGTTGAGCTCCTTTTCAAGTACCTGTTGGCCATTTGCATGTCTTCTTTGGAAAAATGTCTATTCTAGTCCATTGCCCATTTTTAAAAATCAGATTAGGTTGTTTTGCTCTTCAGTTGTAGGAGTTCCTTATGTATCTTAGATATTAAACCTGAATCATATATGATTTGCAAATATTTTCTTCCATTCTGTAGGTTGCCTTTTTTATTTTGTTGATCATTTCTTCTGTTTTACAGAAGCTTTTTAATTTGATGTAGTTCCACTTGTTTATTTTTGTTTTTGTTGCTTGCACTTTTGGTGTCATATTCAAAAAACTGTTGCCAAGACCTATGCGAAGGACCTTTTCCCTATATTTTCTTCTAGGAGTTTTATAGTTTTGGGTCTTACATTTAAGTCTTTAATCCATTTTGACTTAATTTTTGTGAGTGATATAATATAGGGGTCCAATTTCATTTTTTGTATGTGAATATCCAGTTTTCCCAGGACCATTTAGTGAAGAGACTGTCCTTTCCATATTGGGTAATCTTGGCTCCCTTGTCAAATATTAGTTGACCATATATACATAGGTATATTTCTGGATTCCTATTCTGTTTTCATTTGTCTGTTTGTTTTAGCGTTGTTAATGTTTTTTTTGTTTGTTTGTTTTAAGGTTTTATTTATTTCTTTGACAGAGAGAGACACAGCGAGAGAGGGAACACAAGCAGGGGGAGTGGAAGAGGGAGAAGCAGGCTTCCTGCCAAGCAGGGAGCCCGATGCGGGGCTCGATCCCAGGACCCTGGGATCATGACCTGAGCTGAAGGCAGATGCTTAATGACTGAGCAACCCAGGCGCCCCTAGTGTTGTTAATGTTTTAATGTTGTTTCAGTATTAGTGTTAATACCATACTGTTTTTATTACTATAGCTTTGTATTATAGTTTGAAATCAGGAAGTATGATGCTTCCCACTTTGTTCTTTTTTTCCTCAGGATTGCTTTGGCTATTTGGTTCTGTAGAAGTTTAGGATTCTTTTTTCTATTTCTGTAAAAAGTGCATTGGAATTTTGGTAGGGATTGCATTGAATCTAAAGATTGCTTTGGGTATTACAGACATTTTCATTTTCACCGTATTAATTCTTCTGATCCATGAACATGGGATGTCTTCCCATTTATTTGTATCTTCAACTTCTTTGATCAATGTTGAGAAGTTCTTGAAACTAATATAACAATATACTTTCTAAGGCTCCATTCCTAGAAAGTGATTCAGTCTTGAGAGAGGCCCAAGAACCTGAGTTTGCAAGTGCTTCTGATGCAGGTAGTCCTGACCGCACTTGGAGAAATACTGCTGTGAGGCTTGAAATACTGCTCTTGGCTTTCTTTGACAAAGGACTAGCCAGCACTGTTTGTGAACTGACCATTCTGATGGAGGCATTGTGGTGCAGGGCTGGGGGAACAGGCTCTGGAGTAACATCGTGGCTTGAATGTCATTATTGACACTTGTGGATTGTTGAACAAGCTACTTAACCTTTTGAATCTCAGTTTCATCATGTCTAAAATTGGCAGAAGTGGTTAACTACCTTGTTGTTTTGCTCTGAAGATTTCATGAACTGAAAGAGAAGGCTGAAGCACAGAGCACAGAGCACCCAGCACGTGATGAATACTCAGTCAGTCTTTCCCCTTCATCCTCCTCTTTTCCTCCTAAATTATTTGGCCAGACCTAACAGCCCCAGATTCTGGTTTTAATGGTATTGATGTTTGGACTACTTCGGTTATTTTGTTGTTGTTGTTCGATAGGAGCATCAAACTTACTCTCTCAGCCATTTGATTTCTTGCAAATACAAAATCTCTCTTCCTTTTTTCCTTGCTTTAGAGATTGGTAGGCCTCATTCTACCTTCCAAGCCAATGGCCTGCTAATCTCCACAGAAAGGCAGAAAGGAAGAGGGATTTTTACGTTCAGTTGTCAGTGCATTTGTGTATATGATTGTTCTTTTTTTTTTTTTTTTTTTATTTGACAGAGAAAGACACAGCGAGAGAGGGAACACAAACGGGGAGTGGGAGAGGGAGAAGCAGACTCCCTCCCGAGCAGGGAGCCCGATGCGGGACTCGATCCCGGGACTCCAGGATCATGACCTGAGCTGAAGGCAGTCGCTTAACCAACTGAGCCACCCAGGCGCCCAGTATATATGATTGTTCTTAACTCAGAGATTTAAAATGAGCAGGAGGAAGGATCATCCCAATAATCTTATCAAGATTCATTGGGCATTTTCCCTGGGGATTAGCTTTAGGATTGCATTTCCCTTTTATCTTATTGTCCTTTTTAATTGTTCTCAGCAGCAATGTGAGATTCTCAGACACAAATTATTATCATTATTTTAAGTTTATAACATTCTCTTGCTTTTTGGGAACTAAAATGATGCTATCTCTATATACAATGGTGACAGATAAATGACCATGCTGAGAACCTCATTGCTTGTCCTGGGGAATAGAGGCCAATACTAGGCAGACATAAGATCCTTGAGGCTCAGAAGATTTCTCCAAGGTACTTTTAATGTTTTGAGTCCCTTAGGAATAAGCTCTGTAATTTCTAGGGACTTTTCCTCCTCTTCATGCTTCCTCTGCTCTTTGGTAAGAGATGTATAAACTTCCTTGATCATAGCATCTCAGACATTTAGTGTCGACTAAAATTTCTTATTGGTACTCTTAGTGTCCAGGGCTTCCTTTTTTGCAGATGACGGAGGTTTGTAAAATAACTATGGCCTTTGGAATTTACTGTTCATAATCTTAAGTAGTTATGAAGGCATAGTGAAAAGGTCAAGCCAGTTCCCATTTTGCATTAGGCAGCTTTATGACGAAGTCCTGTAACTATCAGATAATGATAGCCAGCAGTATCCATTAAAACAGTCTCTTCTGTTTTTATTTTTTGTAAAACAAAGTCCAGTTAAGGTAGCATAGCTTGTCTGTTATTAAAGAGGCTCCCAGCAAAAGGGATGATGAGACAGAATGCTGCCATTAACAGTGTGCTCCTGTTTTTCATTTTCAGTAATTCCTGTCCCTTTGCTCAGTAGTGACACAGGATTGAACTTTTAAGGATTCCCTTTGTATGCCAGCGTTGGAGAGGGATTAAAGCAATGACTCTGCCAGTATTTTAATCACTTCTTAACTTTGGTCAGAGCTTCTCCACTTTTAATAACTTTGGGTTTAGACCCTTCTGATTTTTCCATATGTCACTAAGCCAGATCATTATAAGCATTTGTTTGGCCTGCATGTCCTTAAAAGTTAGGTTAGCTCAAGTCAACAATATCAAGTAAAAAGTAGCTTTAAGTACCTGCCTATATGTCTGGATAAAAAAAATACGGTTCTTCCCCTTCAAGGTCTTACATTCAAAGATTGATAAGGCTGATATTGATAGATGCAAAAACATAAAGCACTTTTATGGTGTATTTTATGGCATGTGAATTATATTTCAGTTTTTAAAAGTGCATAGACTTTGAAGCAAAAAAATGCATAAATAAATCCTTGGGGTAAATAAAATTCTGGAATAGTTATAGAAAGTAAATAGTGGGAGAATTTGGTCAAAGCATTATTAAAGGGAAATTTCTTTCTAGTTGCAAATTTATTGAAGAAGATGAATTATGAGACCCATTTGTTTTGTTTTGTTTTTAATTTTATTTATTTGAGAGAGAGAGCATGAGCGGGGGATGGTCAGAGGGAGAAGCAGACTCCTTACTGAGTGGGGAGTCCAATGTGGGGCTTGATCCTGGGACTCTGGGATCATGACCTGAGCGAAGGCAGACGCCTAACTGAGCCACCCAGGCGCCCCTATGAGACCCATTTGAAGGGAGAACAGGGAGGTTTTGGAAAGAATACAGTCTGGACTTAAAGTATAACTGGCAAGTGGTAGAGTAGATAAGAATGAATGACTTTCACGACTTTGCCTTGTTTCATCAACAAGGCAAAGAAAAATAATCTGCAACATACATTTTTCTTGGGGGTTGTCCTCCTTTATAAAGGCTTGGTTGCTGTTTTAGCTCCACATTGCTTAAAGCTTCCTGACCAGGTCATTGTTCGCCCCTGCAAGGCTGGACTTTAAACCCACTCTGGCTCTCCAAGGCATAGGTGAAGCGCTGGTGTGGCTTTGTGCCTTTCAGAGAAGGTGTGCGCTTTTTGGGTTGTTTCTTGTTCCTTAGAAAACTTTCCTCGGTGAATTGAGGACGGGAGGTGGCCTGTCAGCACAGACCCCACGTGGTCGCAGCATTTCAGCTGTATAAAGCTTGAATGGCAGAGTTCATGGGGAAACTCAAGTCTGAGACCCCTTCTAATTGCCCTGGGCTGATGGTGCCTGACCTGAAGCTAGATCTCATTTTGTTTGTTTTCACTAAAAGCCAGTGTTTGAAGAGGGACCAATTTTAAGTAATTGAATGCTTTCAGTTTATTAAGAACGGTGCCCAGTCACTGTTAGAAATAATCAACTGACAGCCCATTCTGTCCCATTACGAAAATCAGTACTTCAGTCCTTTGGGAGAGGTAGAAGCCTGTAGACCCTGTGAAATACTTAATTACCACATCTATTATAGACTGTAAGTTTTACATCACGAAAAACCTGACCCGGGCATAATTTTCCCCCTATTTTTTGTTTTTTTAAATTACAAAGGAACCTCAAACCAGTTACACAGCTGTATGTCAGTGTGGATGCTAGCACCAAAGATAGCCTGAAGAAAATCGACCGCCCACTCTTCAAGGATTTCTGGCAGAGATTCCTCGACAGCTTAAAAGCCTTGGCAGCAAAGGTAAGAATTATGACATCTTTAAAAGAGAGAGAGAGAGAGAGAAAAAGTGGAGAGAGGTTTTTTCCCTTTTCTTTTTAAAGTCATAATAAAAAAAAGAAAACCTTCAACCTTTTTTTAGACTTCCACTTTCATTATTCAATAAATATTTACTGAGCTCTTCTTAAGTTTGTAGCACTCTGCCTTATATGTATAATTTGCCCTTCGTGTATTTAGGGAAAGAGAGACACGCTCCCGAAGTTAATTAATAAAACATGGCAAAGTAGCAGCTCATAGCAGCCCTAGAAGAGGTGCCAGCAAATAGTATATGTTCAAATATGAGGTTGATTTTCTTGACTTTCTAAGACCAAATTTCCTACCCAGTAAGGAACTCAACCTCAGAATGTCCAGATTTCGTCTTTCTCTGCCAACATTTGCCCTTTCTTATGTCTTCTCTTACATCATACTTATTTTCCTATTCTTTTTTTTTTTTTAAAGATTATTTATTTATTTATTTGACAGAGAGAGAGAGACAGCGAAGAGAGGGAACACAAGCAGGGGGAGTGGGGGAGGGAGAAGCAGGCTTCCTGCGGAGCAGAGAGCCGGATGCGGGGCTCCATCCCAGGATCCTGGGATCATGACCTGAGCCGAAGGCAGGTCGACTGAGCCACCCAGGCGCCCTTATTTTCCTATTCTTTTAGACCTCACGTAACCTTCTGATTCTTCTTTTCCATTAACCCCGTATCTTAATAGTTGGTATTTTCTGTTAGTTCTGCCTCTTCTTCTCTTGTAGCAATTCTCCTTTTCTGTCCTCTACTTTGGCCTGCAGTTCTTCACGCTTTACCCAAACATGACAGATAATGAGAATTACTACAGGACCTTGAAAAATTACAGTTTCTTATTCCTAGTGGGATTTGAAAATCTGCATTTTAAGCATCCCAAGTGACTTGATGTGCAGGCCCCATTTGGGACTCATCATCCCAGAAAACCGCCCTCTCTCTCCTTTGCCCAGCGCTTACTTTACCATTCCTAATCCATCCCTGTCTGGCCTCAGGAAGGCGATCGATACTCACTGCCCTGCTTCTGTTGGCATTTTTGCAGATGCGCCCACCACTTTTTTTGAGTCTTTGGTTACCTCCTCAGAGCCTAGATTGTCCTTTCTTTCCATTTCTTTGACTTGTAGAAATTCTATGTGACCTTCAAGGCTCAGCGTCATTGTTACTTTAATTTTGAAGCCTTTTCCAGTGGCAAACAGCTGTCCCTGTCTCCCTTCTTAAGTTTTATATCTATAAACACACATGATCTCTTTTATCTTAGCTTCTCTTCTCCTCAACTGGATTCCTTATTCCTGTCTGAATTCCACACAGA
The DNA here is from genome assembly GCF_011800145.1 of Mirounga leonina. Taxonomy (NCBI): domain Eukaryota; kingdom Metazoa; phylum Chordata; class Mammalia; order Carnivora; family Phocidae; genus Mirounga; species Mirounga leonina. Next base: position 14,716,323 of record NW_023270763.1, on the reverse strand, counting down.
CTCTAGCACAGCACATTTAATGGTATTTGAACGTGTTTCTTAAAAGAATGAATGGGTGGAAACTCAACGGTAAGATGTACATACACATTTTCTTGACTGCTCAGATGTTTAAAACTCCCTCTTCCCCCATTTTATGCTGGAGAAGTTAAATCAGTACTTTTTTTGGTGATTTGGCAATTAACACTGACATTATTTAGGCAATGCGAAGTCGGCATTTGGTTTCTGATCTGCCTTGGATTATTTATAAATAATAAAGCTAGGTGGATTATTTATAAAGCTGGCAAGCTGGGTGCTTCGTGGTTCCTAAAATCTCTTTGTCTCTGGACTTCACCCTTAGCTCTATCACTTTTCCCTGTTGCTGAGATAGGAGGTACGTGGCCTATGAGTCAGAATGCGCTTAGATAGAAAGCAGACAGCAGGAACTGGTATCGTCAGACACATCTGAGATTGTTACCTAGGCTGTATTCCGAGTCAGCTGTGGAAGATGAGAAGTGGCATTAGTAGAATGGCTTAATAGCTTCTTTTATTTTTCTTTTGGCCAAAATTTTCCACAAAATGCATTCTTGTCTTGAAGTTACTAGCCTTTACATGTCCGCTTCAATTCTAAGTACTTTGGGTTGACTCATTGAGAGTAATTAGTAACTTAAAGTTCTGCAGTATTTTCTAACCTCTGAGCTTTTTACCTATAACATCATTATTGTGTCCATGTAACTCTGGTTGGAAAAGTTTCCTTGGGCTATTTAAACTATCCGCTGGCAGATGGGGCGCCTGGGTGGCTCAGTTGTGGTTAAGCCTCCATGACTCTTGATCTTGGCTCAGGTCATGATCTCATGGGTCGTGAGTTCCAGCCCCATGTTGGGCTCTGTGCTGGATGTGGAGCCTCCTTTAAAAAAAATGTTAAACTATCTGCTGGATCAACCCAACCACATTCTAACCACTTTGTAGCAATTAGAGTTCGTGTTTCTTATTGTATTGTTTACATTGCCATTTAAGAAGGAAGATCTTTGGCAGGAAGCTGCTCTTAAAAGTTTTCTTAAATTAATTGTAGCTATGTTATTTCCTTCTGAGTATCTAATATTATTTGTATAGTAGATACTATCAAGAAAGGTCTCTTTTACTGCTGTTTAACACCCAAAACTAAAACACTTATGTTCTAACTGTACTTACTAGCTAGCGTCAAACTGTAATCTGGTGTCATTGAGTTTTTAAATAAAAACTTTTAAATAAGAGTGACTTTTAAGATATTTTCATTAGAACATCTATACATCTATACTATTCTCTTTTGTACTTGCTTAGGCTCTTAGTACTTGAGTACTTTTTGTTACTTGTTTTAGGCTTAGCAAGGAAAGGCATTAGAAGAGAAAGAATTTCTTGAACTTTATAAACAGAGAAATTTGATTTGCCCCAAGATTTTCAGCCTGTTTATGAGCTAATGCAACCCAAAGTAGTAGAAGGTAGGAGGATATTCTGTTTTTTGTTGTTTTTTTTTTTACCCTTGGCAAGCATAGTGTTTATACTTCCAGATCTTTATCCTTTGTCAGAATGGTCCGTTTCAAATATGAGGAGAGAAATATATTAGTACTTGAGTATGTGGAGCTAAAAAGCAATTCCATCAAGATAACACAGCAAAAAATGTGTTAGCTTCAGTTTCCGTCCACGATAGCTACTTGTCAAACAGTCCTTTTTTGAAAAAAGAGAGATCCATCTTGTACAAGACAACACTGCCTACCTTTGTGTCTACCTTTGGCAGTAGACTTTTATCAGCAGTGTGACCAGATGTGTTTCTGCTGCCAGCTTGAAGATCCAATAGGATAAGCAATAATAACGATATGCTTGAAACCTCATATTTGAAAAGAAAAAAAAAAGTTTTCTGCATTACACTTTCTTGGATAACAAAAGTGAACATTAGCACTCTTTCTGCGGATGTGAGTGTGCTCTGACCTGATGTTATTGGAGTTATTATTGTTTCATTGTTAAGAAGGGCTTATTGTATGTTGAGATAGCTTTATCTCTAATATTTAGATAAAGCAATATATCCATGTGGCCCACAATTTGCAGATTAAAAAAGCAAACATTTAATATTTGACTTCCTTATCTATGATCGTAAAAACATTACGTGTTCATTGTGGAAATTACTTGGGGGAAGTAAAGAGAAATATAAAGAAGCAAGGAAAGAAGTTTCCTATAAATCCAGGACCTTGAGACAACTACTGCTAACATTTAAAGTACTTCTATTTAATCCTTTGGGGAGAGTGCTTTTTTACATATATCATTCAATTTTATGTGTTGCTTTTTGTTGTTAAACTCAGGTCATAGCCTGTTTCCATGCTACTGATATTTCTGTGTGAACTTCATGTTAAGGACAACTTAGTCTTTCATCTCAGTGTGAGATAATAGAAAGTATTTATATATTGGTTTCTGCACCTAGTTCCTGGCACAGAACTCCTAGGACATTTGTAATTTTCTAAGTGGTAAGAACACAAGGAGCGTCTCTTGTTTTAGTATTTTGTTTGTGACCCCATACTTAACATAGGGCTCCTAAAACCCTTGTAGATTCCTGAGTGATAAGACCACGAGAACCATTGTTGTTCTAATGAGGGGACTCTGGGTGGACTCCTAGGTGGCTCCTAAATTGGGGCTGGTCACCAGAAAGACCAAGCTGATTAGAAGTTTGGAATTTTCTGCAAATTCCCCCCACTCTCTAGAGAGGAGAGAGGGGCTGGAAATGGAGTAAATAATTGATCATACCTATGTGAGGAAGCCTCCATAAAAATCCCAATAGGAGGTTTGGGGAGCTTCCTGGTTGGTGAACAGTTTATACCAGGAGTGTAACACACCCCAGCTCCATGGGGACAGAAGTCCCTGGGCTGGCTCCCAGATCTTACCCTATATATCTCTTCACCTGGTTGTTTATCTGTATCCATTAATAAACTGGTAATTGTGAGTGTTTCCCTGAGGTCTGTAAGCTGCTCTAGCAAATTAACCAAATCTGAAGGGGAAGGTCATGGGACCCTCTGATTTATATGGCCCATTGGTCAGAAGCCTAGGTGACAAGCTAGATTTGTCATTGGCATGTAAAGTGTGCTGTAGTGACAGAAAAGAGTTAAATTGTAGAACACCCAGCTGGTATTGCAGAGAATTGCTTGGTGGGGAAAACCCCTCACACATTTGGTGACCAGAAGTGTTCTGTGTGCATTATCAGTAAGGGAGACCCACAGGAGAGGACACTGGGTTTTCCCCTGGTCACTCAGCTTCCTGATCCTTGGCCAGGAGGGGGATCCAGCAAGAGTGTGTCGTGTTCTGGCACACTTGTTTAATTGTGGGGGCCTGACAGTAAGTCAGGTTCCTGTCTTTTTTTTTAAATAAAGATTTATTTATTTTTTAGAGCAAGAACACCCGAGTGGGGGGAGGGGCAGGGGGAGAAGGAGAGGGAGAGAGAATCTCAAGCAGACTTCCTGGAGCCCCGTGCAGGGCTCAGTCTCACGACCCTGAAATCATGACCTGAGCTGAAATCAAGAGTCGGCTGCTTGACCGACGGAGCCCCCCAGGCACCCCCGGGTTCCTGCCTTTATCACACTTGAGAGGGGGCCTTGGTGCCTCTGCTGCTCGAGTTGCCACACACACGTTTTGTCATTTTTAAACATTTCTAATGTCAGGGACAGCCAGAGATGGCATGTCATATTTAATTGGTAGCATTGTTATTTTCATAAAGGAGCGAGAGAAAATAATTGTGTCTTACAATCTAGAGTATCTTAGATGCAATGAAATAGCATATCTTCTTCCTTCCCTCCTTTTTAGGATGAGCGAGTCTCCCCTCCATCGTTCTGACTCGTTCCCCTGCTTATTGACCTGTTTGACTTCCACCTACCATCACTGATGCCAAAGTTTACTCTTGAGCCTTAGTCCATCTGATTGTGGTCTGGATCTGTTTTTTTTTTTTAAGATTTTATTTATTTATTTGACAGAGAGAGACACAGCGAGAGCAGGAACACAAGCAGGGGGAGTGGGAGAGGGAGAAGCAGGCTTCCCGTGGAGCAGGGAGCCCGATGTGGGGCTTGACCCCAGGACCCTGGGATCATGACCTGAGCCGAAGACAGACGCTTAACGACTGAGCCACCCAGGTGCCCCTGGATCTGTTTTTATTACCATCTTTTCTTAGGCTTTATCTTGCAAGAGCAAGATACCGTCTTCTAACCTGTGAGCCCTCTTCATGGGCACGGGCCTCCCGGGGTGTTGATTCCATCCAGCCTGGGTTTAATGCCACTTTACCCTCCTCCACTTGACTAAAAGGATGTCCTGGTTTTAGCCACTTTTGAAATCAGACCAAGACTGCTGTGCTTGATCTCTCCAGTAGTGTTATCCAAAGCCAGTGTCTACAAACTGACTAGTTCCCTCCAATGCCAGGAAGTCAGGTTTTCTCCAGATCTGACTTTTACCTACACTTGTTTTAGGGAAAGATGAACGTGTTGCATCTTAGGTTCATGTTGAGGCATCAGGTAATCAGGTCAGGCAGGTAATGGCTTAGGCGGCTTGGGGACTCAGCAGTGTTAGAGTATGAACACGTAGATGTGACTGTCATCTCTGTAGCAGCAGGTCGCTGTTGAAGGCAACAAAGGGGATGGAATTGTCCAAGAAGTAGAGGTCTAGGGAGGGCCAAAGAAGGAGCCTTAGGGAAAACAAATTTTGAAGCTTTCGAAATGAGGAGCATAGAGAGAGTGAGTCAGGGAAAAATTTGATAAAGGTGTTGGTGCAATTCCATGCAAGTGTGGTATGTTATATACAATTCAAAGAAACAGTTAGGTTCCAGAAAGATAAAAGGGGAAGGTTAAGGTATGAGGAAAGAGAAACTTGGTTTATCAGTTGGTCTCTAACGACTATGTCAAAAGGAAGTAGACTCTACAGTGTTTTGTGTAGAAGCCGCTGTGTAGTGGGTTGAATGGGAAGAATCAAATGGAGAGAGTGAACAATAGATACTAATGTAATGTATGTATATTAACCTTTTGAACCAAGAGCAACAGTATTATTTAATGAAGGAATTAAAGGTATTCCCTTTTATCAGATAATTGTCTAAGCATATCTGCTAAAAACCAATTTGAAAATAAATATTACTGTAATGAAGAAAATAAGAAGACTCATATGCCACCAGAATTCAAAGATAAAAAACACTATTGCTCCATCTTCCAGATCTATATATCCAGAAAATATTGTGTATCTTCTAGAGTTTTAACTCATGTGTGTATGTATATGTATGTGTATTTTACTTACAAAATGAAACCATACCATACATATTTTTACAACTGTACTTTTTATTTATAATACCACAATTAAAATATTTATTGAAAATATCAACTTCTGTCACCATAGATTAATTTTGCCTATTTTATAATATAACAATTTAATTTTGCCTTTGGCAGCCTTCCCTGACTCCCTCCTTACTCTTCCCTTGTTTATATCCCACAGTGCCTATATCCAGAACCTGAAAGGTCCATGTCTTTTTGCCCACCATGGTATTCCCAGCTTCCATCACGGTGTGACATACAATTGCCACATGATCAGAATGGACTGATCCACTCCCCTCTTGATGTGTATTTAGTAGTTCCCCAATGATTTGTCTTGGTGTGATCGTTACGAGCTTGGGATTCCGAAACAAGACTAAGTTTGAATCGTATCTCCTACCACTTCTTGGCTATGTAGTATCTGACATGGGGCTCAGTTTTCTCATCTGTAAAATGGGATTAATAACAGTGCCTACCTCATAAGGTCTAGTTAGAAACATCTAAAAACATCATGGAGTGCTTGTGTTTAAATTTTAAAATATAATGCCCTCTATCACCGATCTTGTACATGGGATTGATTTTGGACATTTTAAAAGATACAGTAAGATGGTAAATACCAACATAACCATCATCTAGTTTAAGAAATAAAATATTATAAATTCAGTTGTAGTCCCTGTGAACCTCTTTTCTATTATATTTCCTTTCCTCTCTTTCAGAGGTAATCAGTATCTATTTTGTGTTTATCATTCCATGCTATTTTTATATTTCTATATTTACAACTCCATAAATAGCTGTTTTCCATATAATAAAACTGTATATAATAGTATCATCCTATAAATATCATTTTGCAACTTGTCCTTTTTTTTGACCATTAAAAAAAAAATAAAATTGACTATTTTAACTATTTTTACATGGACAGTTCAGTAGCATTAAATCCATTCACACTGTTGTGTAACCATCACCACCATCCATCTCCAGAACTGTCTTCCCAAACAAACTATATACCCATTAAACAGGAACTCCCATTCCCCCCTTCCCTGCAATTTTTGTTGGTTGGTTTAATACTATATTTGTGAGGTTTACTTAAGTTGCTACTTTTTGCTTTTGAGATACTATAACTGCTACGTAGCCATCCATCCTATCAGTATCCCATAGTGTATCAGTCGTTCTCCTGGGGGTGGGCATTTCGATTTTTCTGAAGTTTTCAACTCTCAGTGAACATTGATGAAAGTGTCTCTTGTGTACCTGGGCAGTAATTTCTTTACGGCTCGTAGCTAGCAGTGAAGGTTGCTGGACTATAGGGATATACACATCTTCAGCTAGATTTCTTTTTTTTTTTCAAAGTACTCAGGACACTGGCTGTACTTCAGAGGCTAGTGTAGGAGACTTTCCATTTTCTGTCCTCACAAGCAGGTGATACTGTCGGCTTTTTAAATTTTTCCAAGCTGATGGATGTGACTTGGTGTCCGTTTGTGTTTTTTTTTTTTTTTTTTAAAGATTTTATTTATTTATTCATGAGCGACAGAGAGAAACAGAGGGAGAAGCAGGCTCCCAAGGAGCGGGAAGCCCGATGCGGGACTCGATCCCAGGACCCTGGGATCATGACCTGAGCCGAAGGCAGACGCTTAACCATCTGAGCCACCCAGGCGCCCACCGTTTGTGGTTTTATTTTGCATTCCTCTCATGAGGGAGGTGAGCATCTTCTCATGTTTTGGTCCATTTCCTTAATCCCCTTTATATACCTTGCTTATTTTTCCACTGGTTGTTTATATTATTTCTTTCAGTAATGGGTCTTTCCCTAACATTGGTAGGGTTTGTTTTCTCACTTCCTTCCAGACTCCATTCAGATAGCACCTTATCAGAGAGTTCTTTTTTTTTTTTTTTAAAGATTTTATTTATTTATTTGAGACAGAATGAGAGACAGAGAGCATGAGAGGGAGGAGGGTCAGAGGGAGAAGCAGACTCCCTGCCGAGCAGGGAGCCCGATGCGGGACTCGATCCCGGGACTCCAGGATCATGACCTGAGCCGAAGGCAGTCGCTTAACCAACTGAGCCACCGAGGCGCCCTATCAGAGAGTTCTTTGCTGACCATCCTACGGAATGGAGTTCCCCTCCTCGGCAGCATTCTGGTCCCACTTCCCTGCCGATTTTTCACATAGCACAGGTCACTGCCTGACTTGTGTGTTTATCATCCATCTCTTCCGCAATTCGAACATGAGCTTGCGGGAGCAGGGACATTGTCTCGTTCCCTGCTGGATCCTCAGTGGCTCCAGTTGTACTTTGCCTGTAGTATGCATTTAATAAATATTTGTAGAATGAATATAAGAACACATGTATGCTGGTATTCAGGTTCCCAGAAATGATGACCCCCCCCACCTTGGGCTTGTAAACAAATGCTAAAGGATAATAAAAAGACCCTATTTATCCGACTTTGTGAGCCCGAGCAGGGTGAGTGCATCTAGTTCGTCAGAGAACCTAGGGAAAAGGACAGATTTCTGCTGGTCCAGAAAAACTCAAGTTGACAAAGATACAGGTACCATGCTTAATTCTGCCCGTCCCCACTCAGCGCCTACAACAACTGGGTAACAACTCCTCTGAACCAGTGGAGTGGAGACACAAATGTTCTGTGTCCATGTTTCTTTTTCACTTGAGATATACTTACATACCCTGAAATTCTCCCTTCCAAAGTGTGCAAGTCAGTGATTTTTACTACATTCACCATGCTGGGCAACCATCACTACTATGTCATTTCTGAACATTTTCATCACCCCAGCCTTTTATTTATAATGTTAAAACTTTCTTTTTTTTTTTTTGAAAGCCTTTATGGTTTGTGCTTAGGTCTTCGAATCCCTGTGTCTCTCTGTAGAGTGCGTGCTGCCTTCCAGGGCTGCTGTTCCTAGGGGTCTGCCCAGCAAACCCACACACGCTCCGTCTGGCACTCGCCCAGCAGTTACTGCGGTGTTTGCCCCCGTCCTCCAGGTCTGCACCACCCCAGCCTCGCTGGCGAGACTGGAGGCTAGGTTCAGAATTGAACTACATATAAGGCAGACATTGGATCTTGCAGAGAGCATTATTACTACAAGCTTTTATGTTTAATAATAAAGTTCCAGTAGCTAACATTTATTAAATGATGACTTCCTAAATTCTAGAACTGCTAATCCTTTATGCACATCATTTTGCTTTATCTTTGCACATTTCTTATGAGGTAGATATTGAGAAAACAGAGGCTTCCGAAGTTGTTTGGCTTCCTGGTGTTCTTTCATTATCTTTTAGCATGTGTTTGTGGAGGTCGTCATTGCTGAGAAACTGAATACCAGCTACGGAGGCCGTCAGACTGGTATTTGGACTCCAGTTTGGTTGCAGAGGGCTTCATTTTGTCAGCTGTTACTCTATATCCAGAAGATAGAAGTTAGTTCTGCTACCTAAAGTTACCATTTTTCCCTCTCTTGTTTATTCTATGAGCCAGGACAATAAGATGCATTTCTATATTATATAATGTAATGAGGTGGAAATTTTCATGGGTTAGCAAAAGTTTATGAAAACATTGTAATTATGGAATTCTGTAATGATCTCTTGCCAAGATATTAGTTCTGGGGGAAGATTTCCTCTGATCTGAATAATGAATTAAATTATAAATTGCCTGTTGTTTCACATGGGAAGGAAATATTTTTGGATTTAATCATCATCATCATGTCTAATTCAGAGTGCTAGCTGATGGGCTAGGAAGACTGTGACAGTAGTCTATACTTTGAGGAAATGTAGGTCCATGTACTATGCATCAGTACATTATGAGCTCAGCATGAAAAGATAGACACAATTGACTGTTGAGACTAACATATTTTAGGGAGTGGAAAAATTACAAGTTTTCCTGTTTTCTTTTTTTTTTAAAGATTTTATTTATTTATTTGACAGAGAGAGACACAGCGAGAGAGGGAACACAAGCAGGGGGAGTGGGAGAGGGAGAAGCAGGTTTCCCGCTAAGCAGGGAGCCCGATGCGGGGCTCGATCCCAGGACCCTGGGATCATGACCTGAGCCGAAGGCAGTTGCTTAACCGACTGAGCCACCCAGGCGCCCAAGTTTTCCTGTTTTCTTAGAGGTGTTTTTGGTTGAGAATTGGTTGGTTCAAGTGACCCCCTTTCCTCCACCGCTCTTAGAAAGAAATGTGCTGACACTAAAGAGACACTAATCAAATCCTCAGAATTCCTCCTGCCTTGCAATTCACCCCTTTATTGTTATTTGATTCTAAGACTGAGACTTTTTCTTCATCCCTTGCTAAGTGCAGAATTACAGAATATTCTGAACTGTACTTTTTTAAGCATATATTTGATAGCCATACCTCACAGAAAATGGTAAAATGCTCTTTGCTGTTTCTCTTGGGTGAAATGCTCCTAAACCGGCATTAAAGGAACTCAGCTTGGTAGGGGTGGAATAATGCAACATCACGTCACCAGTTTAAACAAAGCCTCTGGGAGGCATTGCTCATTGCTCGGTGACTTGGTCTGCAGAGCTGAACATTGCAGCTCCCGCATTGGATAGATTTGTATGTGTAGAGGTGGGCACTGAGACCCAGGCTTAAAAAGAGAAATCCTCTGAGGTGGCCTGTGGGAGGAATTCGTGAAGCATGAGGCCTCCTGCCAGGAGGGCCTGCACCTTCATCACCGTGGTGCTTAGTAAGTGCTTCCCTAAAGAGGTGTTACAGCCACAAAACGACCTGATCTTAGCAGCAGGGAGAGTCCCACGCTCCCACCCCAGGTCCCTCTTCTTGATCTCAGGGCACTGAGAAATACGTTTAGACCGAGAAACCTGGGAGATGGCTGCTCATCCAGAACCAGCCACGTGTTCTTGCTAAATATTTGAAGTGGCTTTTGAGAAAGCCTCTAGGCAGCTACCTCACTGAGGCTCTGGGCTTGCTTTGCCGACAGTACACCTCACAGGCAAGAGCAGGGGCTTCCATGCCAGTCGCGCTGGCCTCTGTACTGACACCCTCTTCTGGGGAGCCTTGGCTTTCACGGGGCTTGATTCCTAGAACGTGTGTAGCCACTTCTACTAAACACAAGAGGGTGATAAAGTCCTGTGTGACCTTCTAGGCCAGGACATCGCCATTTACTTGTCACTACCCTTCTGTATTTATTCTGTGGGCGTCTACTTTGGGCTGCCTTAGACCAGCTGTGGCTCCCGGCTTTGTATGAACCCTAGGAAATGTAGTGTTTAGCCAAGGCCTATCTGTATGGTGTCAAGCAGGAAGTGTGGGGTACTGAATTGCTGGCCCTCCTGGCCAATCAAGAACATGCAGTGATTTCTGAAAATCTGTGGGGACTACTGGAGGATCATCCTGTATTCATCCACACTGAACGCTTTGGTAGCCCGTCTAAAGAAAGGTCTAGTCTCTAGCCACTAAATAACAGTTGAAAGTGATCAAGAAAATTTGACAAGGATAGGGGCAGCTGCTTGTAGACAGTTGTCCCTGGCCAGAATCAAAAGCCACGAGAGCAGGTGCATGGGGACCCTAGTCCTCTTGTGCTGGCAGAGTGCTCTTCAGGTGGTCCACAGCACGCGCTCAAGGTGGAGAAGGGCGGAGGATGCTACAAGTTGGATCCTTGGTTGCTTTGGTTACAGTGAACTTCGTTGCTGTTAAGATTCAACCCTGATTCTCGGGCACCTGGGTGGCTCAGGTGGTTGAGCATCTGCCTTCGGCTCAGGTCATGATTCCTGGGATCGAGTCCCGCGTCGGGCTCCCTGCTCCTTGGGAGCCTGCTTCTCCCTCTGCCCCTCTCTCTCTCTGTCTCACGTGAATGAATAAATTAAAAAAAGAAAAAAGATTGAACCCTGATTCTCAGCACTCGTATCCTAGCGAGACGATGGGCTAGATGCCTGCATGGCCTCAGGCTTTTGACAGAGCTTGTGCTCCGGAGCCACACTGCCTGTGCTTTTAAAGACTGGCTCCACCGCTGAGAACTTTGTGATATCAGGCAGCATCCATGTGCTTCAGTTCCTTTTCTGCAAGATGGGGATAACAGGGCACCCCACCTCATCACGTTATTGTGAGGAGTAGATGAGTTATTTTGGAAAGTATTACTGGAAAGGCCTGTGAAACGGAGTTAAGACTTAATAAGTAAACGGTAACATACTTATAACTCTTCCAAAAAGGCTTAATGGAAATTTATAATCTATATTTCATTTTGAGGATTTTATATGCCCCAGATTTTAAAAATATGTATTCTTTTAAATAAAAATTACTCACGGGCGCCTGGGTGGCTCAGTCGTTAAGCGTCTGCCTTCAGCTCAGGTCATGATCCTGGAGTCCCTGGATCGAGTCCCGCATCGGGCTCCCAGCTCAGCGGGGAGTCTGCTTCTCCCTCTGACCCTCTCCCCTCTCATGCTGTTTCTCTCTCTCTCTCTCTCTCTCAAATAAATAAAATCTTAAAAAAAAAATAAATAAATAAATAAAAATTACTCTGTGAAAACACAGACTTAAATTTATATCTATTTTGGATATGCACATTTTAAAGCATTCCAAGTTTACCTGGTCTCTCTGCTTTGAATGTTTAGACCAGAAATAACCTTTTTTTTTTTTTTTTAAAGATTTTATTTATTTATTTGAGAGAATGAGAGAGAGAGAGCACATGAGAGGGGGGAGGGTCAGAGGCAGAAGCAGGCTTCCTGCCGAGCAGGGAGCCCGATGCGGGACTCGATCCCGGGACTCCAGGATCATGACCTGAGCCGAAGGCAGTCGCTTAACCAACTGAGCCACCCAGGCACCCTTTTTTTTTTTAAAATAAAGAAAAAACTGTAACTTTAGAGGCAGGAGAAATTCAGTACAGGAGGGAAATTCTGAAAAGAGTTTTGATACAAACATCTTCAGCACATAATCTTCTCTCTTGCTTTACTTTATGTATGTTATCTGTGGATCCTTTTTGTCTTGAGTTTTAAAATGCAATAAATATCTAACACTTGAAGCAAGTATATTTAGACACATGTATACACATATATATTTATAAACATGTATGTGCATGTGTTTTTTGTGGTATCTCCATGTTCATTTATTTATTTATTTTTAAAAGATTTTATTTATTTATTTGACAGAGAGAGACACAGCGAGAGAGGGAACATAAGCAGGGGGAGTAGGGGAGGGAGAAGCAGGCTTCCCGCCGAGCAGGGACCCCGATGTGGGACTCGATCCCAGGATCCTGGGATCATGACCTGAGCCGAAGGCAGACGCTTAACGACTGAGCCACCCAGGCGCCCTCTCCATGTTTATTTATATATATAAGATGTTATGTGTATACACACACACACACACGTATGTGTACGTATATATGTATTTTGCAGTATCTCCAAATAAAAAATTTAAGTCTCAAACATGAGAAACTGTAAAGATCACCATATGAAGAGTATGTTCTGTTTTTCTATTAAGGATTATCATTATATTCCTTCATGACCTGTTAATGTAAGAAGGAAAAAATCCCTTGTCTTTTGCCTTTAGAACTTAGAAAATACTAGTCAAGCCTCTCATTTCTTTCCTTGAATTTTTCTCAGTTATATGATGGTGTGTTTTGGGATGGGGATAGTTTTGAAAAAAAGATTTCTAAATCAAAGTTTAAAGTTAATAAAGCGAATAAAGTTAGGAAAGTTTAAAAGACCAAACTATTTTAAACTTAATGAAAATGCTACTACCAATCATTAAGTAAAAGAGTAATAAACCCAATAGAGAAATAAGCCAAAGATACAAACCCTTAATGGAAAATGAAATACAAATGGCCCATAAATATAGATAAAAATGTCAGTGAGGAAACAAGGGCTCTTATACATCTCTGGTGAGAATATAAATTGGTACAACCTCATCTTTGAAGGACATTTTTATGCTATCTATTAAAATAAAAAATGCATGTGCCCTTTGAGTGAGTGGTTCATATCTGGTAATTTACCCTGAGACATAGTTACATCCGCATGAAGTAAAATATATGTAAGATTATTCATTGTGACATTATTTATAACAGCAAAAGATTGGAAGCAAACTAAATATCCATCAGCAGAGAACCAGTTAAATAAAATATTGTACAGCCTTCTGTGTACAGAAAGTGTGACTTCTCTTTGACCTGAGTGTCTGAAGGTGGAGGGAGGTCTCTGGCTGTTTTCCTCTTTGTACCTTTTCAGAGTGTTCTTACTTTTAAAAAGGATAACCATCAGAAGCTGCCCCAAGAAAGTAATTTTTCTAGGGAAAAGAATCATAAATACTGTTTTGTATGCCTTTTCTTTTTAGTGTTAACAGTCATTACTGAAGCTTGACTAAAGCAGAGAAGGTGTTGTAGAAGCTAAAACGCTCCTAGCAGATTGTAAACCAGATAATAGTGGGTTATAGAAATTAGGACATGTTAATTGTCTCACGTACAAATATTTTCATCTTAAGCACTTTTTCAACATTACATATATTTGTTTTTCTTAAATATTCTACCCAACACATAAAATAATTCCCAAGACTTACACTCGTGACTGGTCATCTTAAACATTTTATTTGATTACCATTTGGTACAGCGTTTACTGAGAGACAGACTTTTCTTTCAGATTCCATCTCCAGTTTTTGTTGTTGTTGCTTTTTGGGTTTTTACCCTTTTGAGGCTTTTGGGCAGTGATTGTTTCCGCAGTTAGTGTTTAGTCAGAGTATTTGATGGAACCCCATGGGGGTCTTTCCAGTCTTCAGAAAGTGAGCGTAGGGGAGGTACTTGATCCCACCATGGCACATACCAGCTCTGTTACCTTGGCTGAATGACTGAACCTTGGCTTCCACACCAGTTAAGTGGGGTTAAGAGGAGTTCCTTACGTGCCGGGCTGCATTTAGGGATTAAGTGACATAACACATGTAAAACGCTTAGTACAGTGGTTGGTGTGTGGGCTTCATAACGTTAATGCTATTCTTGATGAAATTAGTTCAGACTTAAATAGTGATCATCTGCCTCCTAGAATAATTTTAGGTTACAAATGATTGTCAGCATTTTAGAGGCTTTGTTTTTACTGTACTCATTTCAGCCAACTCTGACTTTGAGTTTATTTTGTTTCCAGTCTTGTGCTAGGCCCGGGGATATAACTGGCTATGGTCGGGTGCCCTAGAGGAATTGCAGTCTTCTGGGGACAAACAGACAATTTCACCAGGAGGTGACGAGTGCTGGGAGGATGCACAGGGACTACAAGAGCATAAGGAGTCCCTGGGATCAGAAGCTTCCTGAAGGAGGTGACAGGAACTGAGCCTGAGACTTAACCATCAGTTGTTACTTAAGGCATAATCTGTAAAGGCCACAGGTTGATACGGAGTTAAAAGTAGGCTTCCCTTCAACCCTGGTCTCCCGGCTGCCCAGTGCTCCTTGAGAGCCCCCACCGATTCCTAAGGTGCATTCCCAGTGGGAAAGAAGAGCAGAGCTCAGAGATAGAAAAAGCTTGTGTGGCTTGTTAGCAGGTTCAGTTCTGCAGGTATCCAAGAGCAATGGGGTGGGTGGGGTGAGGAGTGGAATGACAAGAGATAAAAGTAGTATTAGGAGGTTCTTCAGCTGTGGTAAAAAAAAAAAACACACACAAAAAAACACACATACACACAAAAAACCAATGAAAAACAGATCTATGCTAACTCAAAGAATGCAAAATGGTCTTAGAGATCTCACCCTCCACACGTTACAGTGCCTAGCACACCCACAGTTTTAAAAAATTTGTTAAAATCTGTGGTTCTAAAAACACTCCCGGTCATTTGAAGGTGAAAAAGCATTTTTTAATGTATACTCCAATTAGATACCTTTTTGACTTAAAAATTATGTTGAACAAAAACATTCATAATAGTTGTGTAACTGTGGGGTTGTGGGTGATATTTTAACAAGTTTTCCAGTTTTCATTAAAAATAAAATCTATGACAACATTAGAGAAGAATAATTTATATTTTATCTTTAAAGTTTGCTGTAATTTTATATAGATCATTACTGTGGCAGTGGATAATTTATTCAGTAGAAATTTCTAGAACTTGATGGTCTAAATAACCAAATACACAGAGTAATACCCATTTTGGGCAGAGGATTCTCAGGGCCAAAGCTGTTTTCCATTTGAGAAAGTGTCTTTTACATGAAGCCTGATGTATATTACAGTCAGCCCTGAGTAGATTGTGGCTTGAATGATGGTGAATAGTAGTGACACACTGCAGCTCAAAAAATGATAAATGGTTTTAAAGATCTAGCTATCCACAAGTTAATAGAATTTTATCTACCCTTTGACCTCCGACTCATATATCATCAGATTATCTGAAGGCTATAGGAGGAGACATCTCTTCCAAATATAGGAACACCCTACAGACCGTCTCCCTTATAGGGTGTGGGTTTTGCACTACAACACCTTTTTGTTTTTAATATCCAGACTTCATAGAGCACAGGAGCCTTTCACTATAATGTTTTTAATTGATATTTAGAAGGGCAGAACTTACATATTTTTTTCAAAACATAGTACAGCATTTGAAACAAAATGATAATGCAAGGAAAGTCCTGAATGACATTCCAGATACAGTTGGTAGGTCATCAGAGTCAGGTGTAGATGATCCGAAAAGCTCAGTAAGTGGCTGCTGAGGGCGCTTGGCTCCTCCAAGCTGCCGACACTGCGGGAGGCCACTTTACTGCAGACGGTTGCTGTTAACCTTGTTTGTTTTCAGTTAAGTCGGGAAGTAGTGCTTAACATATTATAGACTGATACGATAGTTATTATATTTATGGGCATTTTACCTTGTTTTAGTTTCATTTTAAGAAAGTCTTTGGAGGTTTTAAATTGATGTGTAACATTTTAATTTTTCTTACTGAAAACAATGGGAAATATACTTCGTTTAGCATTTTTTATGTATGATGTTAGGCTCCAGGAACAGATTACTGCTGTTAGCTGGAAGATGCCTGTGTTACTATTGTTTCATGATTTTTAATTAACCAGTGATATGATTAAAAAAAATTTTTTTTAAAGATTTCAGTTATTTATTTGAGAGAGATGGGGAGAGGTAGCAGGAGAGGAAGAGGGACAAGCAGACTCCCCACCGAGAATGGAGTCGCATACAGGGCTCGATTCCAGGACCCTGGAATCATGACCTGAGCTGAAGGCAGATGCTTAACTACTGAGCCACCCAGGTGCCCCATGATATGATGGTTCTTGAAGTGTATTGGGTATGTGTTTCCTATGGCCACTTTTTTTTTTTTAAGGTTTTACTTAAATTTTAGTTAACATACAGTGTAATATTAGTTTCAGGTGTACAGTAATTTAGTGATTCAACACTTGCATATGACACCCAGTGCTCATCAGGACAAGTGCCCTCCTTAATCCCCATCACCTATATAACTCATCCCCCCACCCATCTTCCCTCTGGTAACCATTAGTTTGTTCTCTTTAGTTAAGAGTCTGTTACTTGGTTTTCTTCTCTCTTTTTGTCCCTTTGTTCGTTTGTTTTGTTTCTTAAATTCCACATAAAAGTGAGATCATATGTTACTTGTCTTCTCTATTTCACTTAGCATAATACTCTAGTTCCATCCACGTCCTTGTAAATGGCAAGATTTCATTCCTTTTTTTTTTTTTTTTAAAGATTTTATTTATTAGGAATGCCTGGGTGGCTCAGTTAAGCATCTGCCTTCAGCTCAGGTCATGATCCCAGTGTCCTGGGATCAAGTCCCACATCAGGCTCCTTGCTCAGCGGGGAACATGCTTCTCCCTCTGCCTGCCGCTCTCCCTGCTCATGCTCTCTCTCTCTCAGACAAATAAATAAATAAAATCTTTAAAAAAAAATGCTTGCTAGAGCGCCAGTCATCATATTGGCATTCCAACCCTCATTTTGAGCAGGCAGTATGAGGATGGATACAAGAAGGGCACATCTTCTTTTCAAGATGATTTGTGTAACTCCTCCATTTACATCTTGTTGGCCAAAACTTGGTCCCTTAGCACATCCTGCTGAAGGCGGTTGGCAAATATCATCTTTTAGGTGAGTGTACTGTTGTCCTTAAATAGTTTAGGCATTCTGCTTGATAAGGAAGAAGGGGAGAATGGTTATTAGCAGGTGACTAGCAATCTACATCACTGAAGTATGAAATACAAATGTTAGGCAAGTGACAGCAAAGTAAACTTATTAAGAAGAAAAAAATATTCAAGATTAAAGAAGTCCATTAATTTGGAGGAAAAGTCCCCAAATATTTACATATGGAAAATTATTGATGCCCATTACCAAAGTAATCGCAGTGGTTTGGTGGAGGTGGAAGGCAGATTGTATAATATTTATAAGAAGGACAGAGAACAAATGGCATCTTGGGAGAAGGGAGACAAAGCTTTGGGATTTGTTTGGGGTGGGGTGTGTTATTTGTTGCTTAGTTTGAAGTGGAGGAGGCCTGAACATGAACATGGAGGTAGAGGGGAAGATGTAGACATACTTGATCTTTATGTATCTCAAATAGAGGTATGTTTTATTTCTAATTTCTAGACTAATGGTTTCATCGGTGCCTTAGGATTCTTGCATTATTGTGATGTATGTGTTAAGACAAATAATATTCTTTATAGTCATTCAGCACAGTGTATTTAGTATTTTTTTTTTTTTTAATTAGTGATAGTCCTGGACACCAGGTTGGAACTAAGGTCACTTAATGATGCTTATTTGAGAGGTACAATTATTTGTCCTACTGTGCGTAAATCATGGATTTTCACTGGCCAAATGGTTCAGGGGAGACACAGCAAGGGCACCCAGACATAAGAAAAAATGACCATCACTTTCGATTGTTTTTACTGGTATTTACTTTGAATTTTCAGACAGTATTAAGGGAACATTTGCTTGTGGTTTGGGGTTAGAAATGGTTGAGATCCACTGCCACAAATGGGTATCACGGAAGTCATGAGCCCTCCATCATTAAGTGTAGATTTCATCCTCTCTAATTTCTTTCAAGTGGAATAATTCAAAGCTGTTAATCTCAGGGCTCGTTTTTAAAAAATTTAGCTTAGGTATTGCCATTTTGGAGATTAGAGTTGAATCTTTTTATGAGAATCGTTGTGTTTGATTTATGAAAAGAGTTAGGAGGAAAGGGAAATTAAAAGAATGGTCAGAAGCTAATTTCTTCTGCTTATTGAAACCAGAAAGAAAGAAGTACTTTCTCAAATTGACATTTGAAGACCTTATTATTAGTGCATTTGGGAAATGAAGATAGTGGAGACTCTGAGTTCGGTTTGATTTATGGCAGTGGGAAGATAACCTGCTCCTCTGATGTGGCCCGTGAAGCCAGTAGATGTGGCAGAAACTCATCTGCCATCTTCATAGGAGTAACAAAAATGATGCCATTAGTTCCTTCCTAGTTTGAGATACTGGATTGAAATAAATACCATTTATATTCAGTCATTTGCACCTTCACTTCATCCAGCCTCACAGTGGGGGAAAAAGGTGTTTTGCCTGTAACAAGTTAGAAATGTTAAAAACCACGTAAATAGAATTTGAGCAACCCTTAAAGTTTATTAGCTTTATCTCCACCAGTTTTTTTTTTTTTTTAAAGATTTTATTTATTTATCTGAGACAGAGAGAATGAGAGAGACAGAGAGCACATGAGAGGGGGGAGGGTCAGAGGGAGAAGCAGGCTCCGGACCGAGCAGGGAGCCCGATGCGGGACTCGATCCCGGGACTCCAGGATCATGACCTGAGCCGAAGGCAGTCGCTTAACCAACTGAGCCACCCAGGCGCCCTATCTCCACCAGTTTTAAGAGTCTTTCTGACGAGATAGCTTCTAGCTTTGGAGCCTGGCGTCACATCTCAAGGTATATTGACCGACCTGGTGCAGTGCCTTCACAAAACCTCTATTTTACATTAGCATAAAGAGCACTTCTGTTTTTTCATGTTCCTGGCTCAGGATGGAAAATTATCCTCTCTTGACTTTATGTACTTTGAAAATATCTGGTAGATACTGAAGACACTGGAGAATCCCTCAGTTGTAGGTGCATTTTTGTATGTGTAACCCATCACAGTGAAAGTGCCTCTCTGTCTTTCCCAGGGGAAAGGCAGTGATGATTTCGAGATTTCCTGCTTGCTAGTGTCTGGGGATGTTGGCATGTAGGGGCTGAGGACAGGATGGAGTAGAAGAGTACATGGACCACCTCCTGCCCATCTAAAAATAGATGGTTCCACTTAGTAGAGTTGCATTTTGACTACATTGGGTTCTTTACTGAAAGTAAAGATTATATTCTTAAAAAGTCCATGTAGTAAGAAAAGTCACATTTGAAGAATTTAGCACTAACAGCAAAATTTAGATTGAAGTAGGAGATTGTAGTGAATCAGTGAAAGCCCTGATAAATACTATGGTCATAGGGAATATTAATATTAATACCATTAATACCATTTTATAAATCTTTAATTAGTAATGGGTACTGTTAATTTATGCTTCTCTGTTCTTGCTTACAGTAATGTTTTCAGACTCCCCTACAGTAACCACATGATAATTGCAAATTTGCAAATTTGTTTTGTTCTGTGTTTATGCATAGTAAATAACTCCTTTGCTTTTTTCTTCCTCTTTGACCCATGGCTAAATTGTTGACTTTCAGGTTTCACTGTGGTTCAAGAAACCCAGAGAATAGGGTGCTTGAAATTAAAAGCCTAGGGATAAATTTTATTTAATTCATTTAGTTTATCGTATTTTAAAATGTTCTCCTTAACACAGTTAGCTACCTATGCTTAACTTTATCCCAGATATCACCAGAATTTATCGAAGTAAAAATTTCCTGTTTCCTAATAGGTTCCAAAGTGTATTTTAAGGCCTGGATTTATTTTGTCCTTTTAACTCTTATTCCTGACTATAATCCAAAACCCTCCACTGCTCTACCTTTTATTTTCTGTCCTTTTTTCTCTTACTAATGCCTAGGTCTCTCTTTTTTCTGACCTCTCCCTTAGTGGTGATTCAAAAATTCCTGTACATTCTCACTGAAGTGTTCACAGTTAAGGAAAATATAAATCTACAGGTGGTAGAATTTTATGAACAAGGAACTGGTGATCGAGGAGGGATTACTGTGTCTAGAGGCAGCATCTGAAAGCAGTTATTCTCCAGCAGACAGAGTAGAGACTGGTATGGAGGGTGGGAAACTACAGCCCTTGGCCCAAATCTGACTTGCCCCTGCTTTTGTAATAAAGTTTTACTGGAACACAGCTAGGCTGCTTGTTTACCTACTTTGGTAGGTTATAATGGCAGAACAGAGTAGTTGCCACAGAGACCATTTAGTTCCCAAAGCCCAAAACAGAACGAGTTTGTGACCCCTGAATTGGACTCAGGTCCAGTTGGGTGCTGGGGCCTTGCTGGCTGGCTGCCACGACCACAGTTGCTGCCCTTGGTCCTCCTGAACTTGGCTTTGTTCACTTGACCACCATTTGCTTCCTGAAACTCTCTCCTCCCTTGGTGTCTTAGAACATTTCACTCTTCTCATTTTCTTTCTGTTCCTTGCTACCTTCTCCCCCCTTTAGGCCTCTCTTCACCCCCTGTCATTGGAGGTGTTTCCCAAGCTTCAATCCTCAGGCTTGCTTTGTCTCTTGTGATCTTGCTCGAGCACATCTTTCTGTGCTCCCTGCACCCCAGCCCCAACCCCGTTCCCACTCCTGAGTTCTGTTTCCTGTTCTCTAACTAAATGTGCCTCCCAGACATAGTCACCTGTTGCTCTCTGCTGGTTCCTGGGAATCTGAATGCCTGAAACCCACCTCGTCTGTGTTCTCAAGCCTGCTTTCCTCCTTGTCTACCCTCTTCCTATTAGTATGGCTGTTCTGCAATCACTCTTCACCAGGAAGAAGTCATTTTTACTCTTAATTCACACTTAACCGTACTTGAGATTAGCGTCTTATATTTCTTGGACTTTCCCCATAACTACCAAAGCAATACATGCAGAGTATATGTCCTTTTAGTTTTATGTTTATTATACACATATGTACCACATTTTTTTAGGTATCATACTGTGTGTATTGTTTTATAGTTTGTGTTTTTAAGACAAAGAATTACTTTGTCAAATTTACTCTCATAAAAGATACAAAAGTATAAAAACTAAAATAAAACCTCCCTGTTTTAGCCCCATTCCCTTCACGCCTTAAATCTCATTTCTCAGAGGGAATTTCTGTTTACTTTAGAAGCGCCCAGCTGGCTCATTTGGTAGAGCCTGCGACTCTTGATCTCAGGGTCATGAGTTTGAGCCCCATATTGGGTGTGGAGCCTACTTAAAAAAATTTTTTTTTTCATTCACGTATTTAGTGCATGTGAACTATACTTGAATTTTAAAAATACAGATTGGACATTGCTTTACATATTGCCTATAGGTTGCTTTTTTTATCAATATATTTTGTACCTCTGTATTTGAATACAAATACAGCTGCACCCATATGGCTATGTTATTTAACCATTTCCTGATTGATGGTTATTTCTATTTGTTTGTTATTTTAACCAGTTGAGTATGTTTTTATTTTTTAATGAACTTGTACTTTAGAACAGTTTCAGAGCTATAGAAAAATTACAAAGACGATATGGAGAGTTCCCATGCACCCCTATTATTATTTCTCTATTTTTAACATGTTACATTTGTATGGTACATTTGTCATAATTCATGAACTAATACTGATGCATCAAATTCATATTTTATTCCAGTTTCCCTTTTCTGTTCCAGGGTCCCACATTACATTTAGTAGTCTTGTCCCCATAGGCTTCTCTTGGCTGGTCTTTTCGCAGACTTTCCTTGTTTTAGTTGCCTTGACAGTTTTTAGGACACTGGCCACTGTTTTGTAGAATGTCCCTTGATTGGGATATGTCTCACGTTTTTCTTGTGATTTGACTGCAGTTACATGTTTTTGGGAAGAAGATCACAGAGCCAAAATTTATATACATTAAGATTCTTTCTGGGGGTTCTTGGGTGGCTCGGTTGGTTAAGCATTCAGGTCTTAATCTAAGGTCATGAGTTCAAGCCCCATGTTGGGCTCCACACTGGGTGTGGAGCCTACTTAAAAAAAAAAAAAGATTCTCTTTGGGCTGTAAAGTTCTGTGGTTTTGATTAATGCACAGTGTCATGGATCCACCGTGAGAGTATCATATAAAACAATTTCACTGCTCCGAAAAATCCACTGTGCTTCACCTATTCAAAATTCCCCACCTCCCCCCAAATCCCTGGCAACCACCGATCTTTGAACTCTATAGTTTTGTGTCTTCCAGTATGTCATATAATTGGAATCATATGGTATGGAGCCCTTTCATACTGGCTTTTTTCACTTATGTTTGTTTATACATTTAAGGTTCCTCCATGTCTTTCCATGGCTTGATAACTCATTTCTTTTTATCATCAATACTTCATTATATGGATATACCACAGATTATCTGCTCCTCTATTGAAGGACATCTTGGTTGTTTCCAGTTTTTGGTGATATGAATAAAGATGCTATAAACATTTGCATGCAGCTTTCAGTTAGTTGAGTAAATAAATATCTAGGAGCTCCATTGCTGGCTTGATGATAAGTCTATGTTTAATGCTCTGATGAACTGCTTGAGCTGTCTTCCAAAGTGGCTGTAACATTTTGTATTTCCCCTAGCAGTGGAGAGTTCCTATTGCAGCTCATTCTCATCAGCATTTGGTCTTGTTAGTTGTTTGGTTTTGGAACTTCTAGTAGCCACATAGTTATATCTGGTTGTTTTAATTTGCGGTTCTCTAAGGGTATTGTGTTGAGCATCTTTCAGTATGCCTTTTTGCCATTTGTATATCTTTTTTCTTGAGTCATTTGTTCAGATCTTTTGCCCATTTCTTAATTGTTTTTTTTTAATTGTTGGGTTTCAAGAGTTCCTTGTATATTTTGGATATGAAATATTTATATGTGCTTTGCAAATTCTTTCTTTCAGTCTGATTTGTCTCTCATTCACTTAACAGCATCTTTCTCAGAACAGAAATTAATAAAGTCAAACTTACCAAGTTTTTTCTTTCATAGATTATGCTTTTGGCATTCAATCTATAAACTGATTACCAAACCCAAGGTCACATTGATTTTCTTTTGTGTTTTCTTCTAGAAGTTTTATAGATTTGCATTCTACATTTAGGTTTTTTTTTTTTTTTAATATTTTATTTCTTTACTTGACACAGAGAGAGAGTGGATGCGCACAAGTGGGGAAGCAGCAGTGGGAGAGGGAGAAGCAGGTTCCGTGCTGAGCAGGGAGCCTGATGCGGGACTCAATCCCAGGACTCCTGGGATCGTGACCTGAGCTGAAGGCAGATGCTTAACTGACTGAGCCACCCAGGTTCCCCTACACTGAGGTGTGTGTGTGTGTGTGTGTGTGTGTGTGTGTGAGAAAGGTGTAAGGTTGTGTCTAAATCCATTCATTCGTTCATTCAGTATGGATGTCCAAATATCCTAGCACCATTTTGTTGAAAAGACTGTTTTTTCTCAATTGAATTGCCTTTGTTCCTTTGCTAAAGATCAGTTGACTCTATTTGTTTGGGTCCATTTCTTAGCTATTCTGATGATCTATGTGTCTTCTTGCACCAATATTATACTGTCTTATTTACTATAGCTTTATAGTAAATCTTGAAAATGGATCATGTGAGTTTTCCAACTTTGTTCTTCTTTAGAATTGTGTAGGTTGTTTTGAGTCTTTTACTGTTCCATATAAACCCTACAGTCAGTTTGTCAGTATCTGTGTAATAGCTTGCTGAGATTTTGGTTGAGATTGTGTTGAATCTTTAGATCAAGTTGGGAAGAAGTGACATCTTAACAATATTGAGTCCTCCAGTTCATGAACACAGAATATTTCTCCTTTTATTTAGATTTTCTTTGATTTCTTTAATCAGACTTATATTTTTTTGCACATAGATCTTGTATATAGTTTTTTTTATTATTATGTTATGTCAGTCACCATACAAGTACATTATTAGTTTTTGATGTAGTGTTCCATGATTCATTGTTTGTGTATAACCTTCAGTTTTGTTAGATTTATGTATAAGTATTTCATTTTTTTGGTGTAAAATTTTTTTTAAATTTCAGATTCCAGTTGTTCATTGCTGCTATATAGGAGAGCAGTTGACTTGTATATTAATCTTGTACCCTGTGATCTTGCTGTTCTTACTTAATAGTTCTAGGAGGGTTTTTTGTCTCTTTTTTTTTTTTTTTTTTTTAAGATTTTCTGTATAGACAATCATGTCATCTGCAAATAAAAACAGTTTTATTTCTTCCTTTCCAATTTATATACCTTTTCTTTCTTTTTCTTCTCTTATTGTACTAGTTGAGTCTTTTGGTACCTTGTTGAGTAGGAGTGGCAAGAGGGGGCATCCTTGCTTTATTCCCATTCTTACGAGGGAAAGTGTCCTGTTTCTCACAATTAAGTGTTGTATTAGCTGTGGGTTCTTTGTAGAAATTCTTTTTTTTTTTTTTTAAGATTTTGTTTATTTAATTGACAGAGAGAGAGAGAGAGACAGCGTGAGAGGGAACACAAGTAGGGGGAGTGGGAGAGGGAGAAGCAGGCTTCTGGCCGAGCAGGGAGCCTGATGCGGAGCTCGATCCCAGGACCCTGGGATCATGACCTGAGCCGAAGGCAGTTGCTTTAACCAACTGAGCCACCCAGGCGCCCCTCTTTGTAGATATTCTTTATTGTTTTGAGGAAATTCCCCTTTATTCCTAGTTTGCTGAGAATTATATCATGAATAAATGTTGGCTTTTGTCAGATACTTTACTGCATTAATTGATTTTCTACACTATAATTTTTCCTACACTAGCCTGTTGATGTGTGATGTTGAGTTTTTTGAATGTTGAACCAGCCTTGGATACCTGAAATAAATCCCAACTGGTCAGCATGTGTATAATTATTTTTGTTTTTATTTATTTATTTATTTATTTATTTATTTATTTATTTATTTATTTATTTATTTATTTATTTTAAAGATTTTATTTATTTATTTGACAGAGAAAGACACAGCGAGAGAGGGAACACAAACGGGGAGTGGGAGAGGGAGAAGCAGACTCCCTGCCGAGCAGGGAGCCCGATGCGGGACTCGATCCAGGGACTCCAGGATCATGACCTGAGCTGAAGGCAGTCGCTTAACCAACTGAGCCACCCAGGCACCCTTTTATTTATTTATTTTTTAAAAGATTTTATTTATTTACTTGACAGAGAGAGAGCACAAGTAGGCAGAGAAGCAGACAGAGGGAGAGGGAGAAGCAGGCTCTCCACTGAGCAGGGAGCCTGATGTGGGGGCTCAATCCCAGGACCCTGCTATTATGACCTGAGCCGAAGGCAGCCACTTAATGGACTGAGCCACCCAGTCGCCCCTGTATAATTATTTTTATACATTGTTGGATACATGTTTTCTTTTTAAAGAAATCTCAGGAGAGATAATGACCTCAGTTTTCCTTTCTTTAAATGCCTTTATCTGGTTTTGATTTTAGGGTAATGCTGGCCTCAGAATTCTATGAGAAATGGTGCCTCTGCTTCTGTTTTCTAGAAGAGATTGTAGTAAATTGATATAATTTCTGCCTTAAATGTTTGGTAGAACCCAACTGGGCTTGCTGCTTTCTGGAAGCTTATTAATTATTCATTCAATTTCTTTAATATGTGTAGCCCTAATCAAATGATTTCTTATGTGCATTTGGTCTTCAAGGAGTTTGTCCATTTCATCCATGTTATCAAATTTGTGGGCATAGTGTTGTTTGAGTATTCCTTTATTATTATTTTATTGTCTATGGGATCAATAGTGATGATCCCTCTTTTTATTTTTGATCTCGGTAAATTATGTTTTCTATCTTTTTTTCTTGGTTAGCCTAAGTAGAGGCTTAGCTAGTTTAATTGATTTTTTTTTTCCTTCGGAGAACTGTGTTTCAGTTTTGTTGATTTTTCTTTATTGGTTTTCTTTTTTCACTGTCATTGATTTTTGCTCTAATTTTTATTATTTCTTCTACTTGATTTAGGCTTAAATTGCTCATCAGTCTCTACTAAAGTGAAGGCTTAGGTTATTGGTTTTTTTCATTTAGAACTATGTCATGACCCTTTGTGTAAATATTCTATTACACTGAGTTTATTTGCTGCATAGTTGTTCATCAAGTGGGTTTGCCGTTATTTTCTTTAACCCATCTACTATTAAATACCACTGTGAAAACCTGTGTACATCTTTGCTTACATTTCTCATTACTTACAGTAAATTCTAGAAGAGAAATTCCTGGGGTAAGAAATTACAGTTATAAAGGTTTTAAATAGATACTGCCAAATTTGCCCAATGGTAAGTTTGTATCAGATGGTCTTGTCAATTCTGCACATTTTTACTAACTTCAGACATTAATATTCCATCATTACTCAGCTTTATAAAACAATAAAGTTCTTATTTTACGTGCATTCTGTTAAGTCTTATTTTTTTAAAAAAGATTTTATTTATTTATTTGAGAGAGAGAGCACAAGCCAGGGGGAAAGGCAGAGGGAGAAGCACAGACTCCCCACTGAGCAGGGAACCTGACGCTGGGCTTGATCCCAGGACCCTCGGATCATGACCCAAGCCGAAGGCAGATACTTAACCAACTGAGCCACCCACATGCCCCGGTTAAGTCTTATTTTTAATGTTAATTTTCTTTTTGTTGAAGTGTAACATATATCACTAAAGGATACAAGTCCTAATTAAGTGTACAGCTTGATGAATCTTTAAATAAAGTCAATCCACCTGTATAATTAATACCCTAAATGTTTCTTTCATGTCCCTTCCCTACTAGTAACCACTATTCTGAATCATTTAATATGTCCTCTTTTATTTGGTCTAACTTCCTTAGTAGCATTATACCCATCAAATTCATCCATGTTATTGTATGTAGCAGTAAGTAAATTTTTTTATTGACCTGTAGAATTCCATTGTAAATAGGTCACAAAACTTTTTAAATTTATTCAACTTTGATGAACATCAAGGTCGTTTCCAATTTGTGTCTATTATGAACATTGCTGCTTTGACCTTTTTTTTTTTAACCAGTGCCCATTGTGTTAATGTGTATTTAATTATTTGTTGTATTTTTTTTTAAAGATTTTTTATTTATTTTTTAGAGAGCGAGCGAGCGAGAAACAGCATGAGAGGGGAGAGGGTCAGAGGGAGAAGCAAGCTCCCCGCTGAGCCGGGAGCCCAGTGTGGGACTCGATCCCAGGACCCTGGGATCATGACCTGAGCCGAAGGCAGTCGCTTAACCATCTGAGCCACCCAGGCGCCCCTAATTATTTGTTGTATTAAGATAATCTGCTATATTTTTCTTGACCATTTGTATGTATTTTTTGTGAGATCGTGTTTTGTTTCTTAACCATTCTTCTGAAATGTTTGTGATTTTCATTAACTTGCAGATGCTTTTTATTAAGGACTGAAGATCTCTTTGTGTGTGTATGCATATACACACATACGCATGTATATGTGTGCATATCTAGCTGTTTAATTTTTTAAGTATCGTATGAAACAGGGATTCTTTTTCTCCTGTGTTGATAATTGATTGAAACAGCATCCGTTATTTGAATAATTCATCCTCTGCCCCATGATCTGTGATGGCTGCCTGCTGTAATCAAGTTTTCGTATATTCATGGATTTTTCTAAACTTTCTACTGTGTTATATTGATTTTTCTCTCTTGTCTCATTGCCACATGGTTACTATAGCTTTATAAGACTTGATATTTAGCACCCAAGACCCCTCTTCCTTCATCAAAATTGTTTTTCTTCAAAATTGTCTTGCTGATTCTTAGCACCTTTATAATACATTTTCATATTTATTTTAGAACTAATTTGTCAGTTTTCATACACACAAGCACATACAGCACACAACTTTGGGATGTTGATTGGAATCGCATTGAATTTGTAGTTTAATTTGGGAAAGTTGCCATCTTTGTGAAGTCATATCTTCTGTTTATCGCTTATTTTAAAGTTGCCTGCTCTATCACTTTAATTTTCTTTTACTGGAATTTATTTTCTAATTGTGGACTCTGTTGGCTGTCTTTGGGGAATGTCAGATTTCCACACATCTTTTGAAATTGTTTGCAGGCTCTTCTTGAGTAGGAGGTTATTTTTTGCTCACATGGGTGCTCTAACAGGCTGCTAGGTCCAATTCCTGGTCACAAGGCTGTTTCATTATATTTTTTCAGCTAGCTTTATCTGTGTGCTTTTCATTTTTAATTTCATCTATGTTGCAGTGGGGATGGCTCAAGAGATGAACTTGAAGTATCCTTTTTGACTGTATGTCCATTATACGTACTATTTGGTAAATAATGTGAATTAGATAAGTAAGGATTTTGGCTGAAAGGCTTAATTTTTGGCATTTTAGTATTTGTATAGCAGGTGCCATCTACCCTTCTTCCAGGCTCATCTTGCTGTCATTCCAGATTCACTTTCTTATGAGTCAGACATGAGCTAGAGTTCTGTATACACAGGCACATCTTGTCACTGTTAAGCTTTCCAGGGAGGAAATTTTATAGGCTCTTCACGGACTTAGTCACCTTCTAATGAGTCATCTCCCCCCACCCCCCCGCCCCAGCCAAGTTTGGGCACAGGGAGGTTAACTGGTGAGTTAAAACAGCCTGAACATTTCTTAACTATAAAATGTTTGCATTTAGTATATAACATTGGGACTCATGAATTGTTACAAGTAGTATTTCTGGAGAAATAGATCTGTAGGATTTATTAACTTTAGGGATGTATGGTTTCTGACTATTCCATATTCCTTTCCAATTTACTTTCTCTCATTGTTTTGGCTATACTGAGATAGCCTCCTCATACCGTCGTCTGTACACTTCGGGTTCAGGTGTTTCTGTTTGTGTCTGTGGCAGGATGATGGATAGACCTTGCCTGTGGGAACGTTGCCAGAGATTTTACTTTTTTGTCAATATCCGCAGTCATCCAAGTCGATGTTGTTGCTTCGGTGATGGAGTCGGTGTATGCACCCTGGTGTAGGCGGTAACATGATCTTCTACTTCTTGAGTTTTATGACATTGTTTATCTGACTTGTATTTACTCTTCTGTAGATAGGCTACGTCCTTCATTCCCCTTGTGGCAGAGGCTTTAGACTTCAGATGTTCTCTAACGTGGAAAGTAGAGAGAGTGGCCCTATGATTTTTGTGCTCAGCTCTTTCTTCCTCTAGAAATCTTACCATTTATTTATTCTCTTTCATTTATTTTTGTTTTGTCTTTATTCCTTACATTCTCACTCCCTTATTTATCTTTTTTTTTATTCTCATTCCTTTTCCTTGCATTCCCATGTTGTAAATGTCTGTATTAGTGGTTCTCAGGGCACAGGTCATTTTCATACAGTGAAAACTGTCCTGTTAAAATGCCAGTGGAGCCCAGTTTCCCCTTTCTCCCAACCTCCAAAGGATGGAGAAACACTGCTCCATATTACTCTTAGGCTTTTCTGAAGTGTAAATATTGCTGCCTTTTTTTTTAAATCCTCTAATGGGAATTTTATTTTCCTGCTATTGGGTATTTATTTACAATCTCCTTGTCTCATTCAGCTGCTGGTGCTCTTAGCCTCCTTTGTCTTTTGCCTTTTGCACTTCTGAGCTTTCTCCTTTTGTGGTTCCTCAAGAGATGAAGCCCTTTGCCTTTATGTCTGTTTATGCATTTATAGTATGTGGCTGCGTTTGTGGTCTATTCTGTACCTATACATAGATCACTTACACGGTTTCACCCTCCTCCTACTCCTTCACACAGGCAACATCTTCCTGCATATTAACCATGTTGCCAGGAGAATGTCAAGCCCTTCTTTCTTTTTTGCTATTGTAAGTAACTTGACTTCAAACTCCGGGCACACTCTGTCTCATATTCAAGTAGATATGCATGGTCTTCTGAGGCTCTGCTGAATCTACGGCAGATCTTTTTCTATATCCTTTACTAAATCTCTGGTCTTTGGGCAGGAGAATTTAGTTTAAGCCATCTGCTATAATGGATAGTTGAGATCAGGAATATTAAGAGACTGTTAAGCTGATTTAGTCTCATCTCAAGAGTCAGTACTATTAAAAAATATGTGTGTGTGTACATGTTTCTGATCCCACAACTTTCATTTATTTCCTTCCACGCCTTATTTCTGTCATTAATAATACCATCTATGTACAGTTTTGTTTTTAGCCTTCTACAAATTCAACACTGTTACATAAAAATTATCCCTTATCATTAAACATTCTTCTAAAACCAGTTATTCTCAATAAGAACAAGTACAAAAACACAAGTCCCCGTCCCCATTTCTTACCCCTTTCTGAAAATTACATCTCCATTGAGCTCTCTCCTTTTGTTAGGAGTATGCTTCCTGCTATGTTAGGATTCATAACCACTGCTCTGAAATATCATCTTTACTGTTAAATAGCTGTGTCATAAATCATCTTGCTCTTTCTTGGGATTGAAGCTCTTGAGAGTTTATAATACCTCATTATTATAAATAAAGCTGGAATGAACATTCTTATTTATCAGTATTTGTCCACAATTTTTATCATTTCCAAAGGTGAAAATTTTAGAAGTACAATTATTGGGTCAAGACAGATTGGAGTATTTTTCAGGTTCTTTAATCATGTTGCTGTGTTACTTTCCAAAATGTTTTTACTGAATTCTGCTTTTACCATCAGTGAGTGAGTATGCCTGTCTTGCTAAACTCTAGGCAGCGTTGGATATTGCTATTTTAAAAAATCTTTGCCAATTTGACAACCCAAAATGGTAACCCATTACTGTTTCAATTTGCATCTCTTTGATTACTAGTAACTCAGTACCATATTTTAGGAGACCGTTTTATCTTGTTTTGACACAGCTTCAACTCGAGTCCGTCTTGAGTTGCAACTGTCAAGATAAATCGTTGCAATTAAGAGCTGTAGTCCTGGGATATAATAACCTCATCCAGAATATGTAGCACTGAAAGCTGCCTAATTAGAAACGACAGAATTCTGTCTAACTCACAGTTAATGTATTTTTAAACTTTTTATTATAGATTTTTAAAACACACAAGAGAAAAGAGAGTAATAGAATGAATTCCTGTGTAACTCTGATCTTCCCTTTGACAACTATCGGCACTCTTCATTTCTTGTTTCATCTGTCTCCCCTGTGTTTTTGGGGTGGAGGAGGCATTGGAATATTTCAAGTCAAATAAATATATCACTTTACCCATGAATCCTTCTGTATATAACATATAAGGGCTTTAAAAAAATGAATGCCTTTTCCCAGCATTTTGCTTATATTTTCTCTCTCACAGGATTTATTGTTAGAGTATATCATACTTAACAGAAAAGTGCACAGAGCTTAAGTGGACAGTGTGGTGAATTATTACAAAACAAACACACCTCTGTATTCAGCAGTAGTATTAAGAGCACCTTCAGGGGCGCCTGGGTGGCTCAGATGGTTAAGCGTCTGCCTTCGGCTCAGGTCATGATCCTGGGGTGCTGGGATCGAGCCCCGCATCGGGCTCCCTGCTTGGCAGGAAGTCTGCTTCTCCCTCTCCCTCTACTATTCCCCCTGCTTGTGCTCTCTCGCTTTCTCTATCAAATAAATTAATAAAATCTTTAAAAAAAAAAGAGCACCTTCAGAGTCACCCTTTTGCACCACTCATGTTTCCTCCTGGTCATTAGCCCCTCTTCTGTCTAAAAATAATCACTGTTTTGACTTCTAACACTGTAAGGTAGTTTTCCCTGTTTTTGAACTTTACTGAAATGGAATTATACAGTACAGAACTGACCCTTGAACAATGCTGGGGTTGGAGTACCGACCCCTTGTGAGTTGAAAATCCATGTATAACTTTTGCCCCCCAAAACCAGCTACTGAAAGCCTGCTGTTGACCAGAAGCCTTACCGATAACATAGTCGATTAGCACATATTTTGTATGTTTTATGTATTATGTACTGTATTCTTACAATAAAGTAAGCTAGAGAAAGGCACACGTTATTAAGAAAGTCATAAGGAAGAGAAAATACATTTATAGTACTGTACCATAAACATTTCACATATAAGTGGATCTGTGCAGTTCAAACCCATGTCGTTCGAGGGTCAACTATATTTTGCTTTACATGTTTGTTAGATTGATCCATGATGCCGTGTACAGTTGTAGTCCGTTCATTTCCACTGTCTTATTTCATTATATGAATATGCTACAGTTAATCTATTTTACTGTTGAAGAATAGTCACATCATTCCAGTTTTTGGCTATCATGAATCATCCTATTAGTAATATTCCTATACATGTCTTTTGGTGTATGTATTTGCTCATTAGTGTTGGCTATATATCTAGGAGTGGAATTGCTGGATCATTTGCTGTGCGTGCATTCAGCTTTAGTAGAAATGCCAAACAATTTCTAAAGTAATGTATGAATTTACACCCCTAACAGCGGTGTGTACAGCACAGTGTACCGTACAGTTGTTTTGCATCCTTGCCACCAACTGGTTTTGTCAGTCTTTGTAAGGTGGTTGGGAAGCAATATTTTCTTGTGGATTTAATCTGCATTTCTATTCATTGGTCATTTGGATGCCCTCTTCTGAGAAGGATACTTGCTTCAAAGTTAGTGTTCACTGTCAGTAAATTATAAAAACCATTCTTTTTTTTTTTTTAAAGATTTTATTTATTTGAGAGAGAGAGAGAATGAGAGACAGAGAGCATGAGAGGGAGGAGGGTCAGAGGGAGAAGCAGACTCCCCGCCGAGCAGGGAGCCCGATGCGGGACTCGATCCCGGGACTCCAGGATCATGACCTGAGCCGAAGGCAGTCGCCCAACCAACTGAGCCACCCAGGCGCCCGGGAAATGGGACATTTTAGAACTAGGGGAGTGTTAATCTAGTCCCTTCACTTTGAGATTTTTTTTTTTTTTTTTTTTTGAGACAGAGAGAATGAGAGAGAGCACATGAGAGGGGGGAGGGCCAGAGGGAGAAGCAGACTCCCTGCTGAGCAGGGAGCCCGATGCGGGACTTGATCCCGGGACTCCAGGATCATGACCTGAGCCGAAGGCAGTCGCTTAACCAACTGAGCCACCCAGGCACCCTATAAAAACCATTCTTATTCAAGGCCATACAGGAACATTTGTGGCTTTTGCCAATATTTCTTTTGCACATGTCTTTTTTCTTATTGGTTTGGTAGATATGAGGAAATCTCTTTTTTCACTCTATGGCTTGTCTCTTTCTTGTATCATATCTTTTGATAAGGAGAAGTTGCTAATTTTAATACAGTCCAGCTTAATCAGGCTTGCTTTTCTGTTGAGTGTGTTTTAAACTGTTTAAGAAAGTTAAGAAGAGATTCTTATTTTCTAAATATTTTGTTGTTTTTCTTTCACATTTAAGTCTATAATCCATTAAAGAATTTTTTTAAGTGTGGGTGCTTTTAACTCCTTACATGAACATCCATTTCACCCAGGACTCTTTATTTAAAATACCATCCATTTCTACCTTGTTCTATAGTGTCAGTTTTGTAATAGATCAAGTATCCATACTTGTTGCTCATTTCTATTTTTTTGTTGAGTTATAATGGATAATTGATGTGACATTTTGTAAGTTTAAGGTGTGTTCATTTGATACATTTATATAATGCAATATGATAACCATGGTAGTGTAAGCTAACACTTCCATCACATCCAATAATTATCTTTTTCTTTATGGTGAGAACATTTAAGATTAGTCTCTTAGCAACTTTGAAGTATGTGATGTAGAATATTGTTAACTACTAATCACAGTGCTGTGCTTTAGATCTCCAGAACTTTATTCATCTTGTAACTGCAAGTTTGTATCCTTTGACTAAAATTTCTCCAATTCCCCCACTCCCCAGCCCCTAGTAACCACCATCCTGCTCTGTTTCCATTAGTTCAGCTTTTGTAAATTCCACATGTAAGTGATATCATACAGTTGACTGTTAAACATCATAGGGGTTCAGGGCACCAATCCACTGTGCAGTGGAAAATCTGCATATTAACTTTTGACTCCTCCAACACATATTTTGAATGTTCTATATATTATACTATATTCTTACAAGTAAGCTAGAGAAAAGAAAATGTTAGAACATCAAGGAAGAGAAAATACATTTACAGTACTGTATGTATATATTTACTGAAAATCTATGTGTAAGTAGACCCACACAGTTCAAAACTATGTTGTCCAAGGGTCGACAAGTTGTATTTGTCTTTTTCTGTTTGATTTACCTCTCTTATTATAAGGTCTTTGATGCCCATGTTTATCCATTTTGTCATAAATGGGAATATTTTCTTCTTTCTCATGGCTGAGTAATATTCCAGCGTGTGTGTGTTTGTGTGTGTGTATACACCACATCACAGGTTCTTTAACTGTTCATCTGTTTATAGACACTTAGGTTGTTTCCATATATTGACTATTTTGAATATCCTGTTTTCATTTCCTTTGGATATATACCCAAAGAAATTGCTGGATCATATGCCAGTTATATTTTTTTTTTATTTTTTGAGACTCCTTCATACTGCTCTCCACAGTGACTATACCAATTTACATTACCACTAACAGTTCCCTGAACCCGAAATCTAAAAAGGGTTCTCTTTTTTCCACATCCTTGTCAACACTTGTTTTCTCAAGGATCGCTATTCTAACATGTGTGTGTGAGCAGATACCTCATTGTGGTTTTGATTTACATTTCCCTGATATTGAGCATCTTTTCATGTACCTGTTGGCCATTTAGATGTCTTCTTTGGAAAAATGTCTGTTCAGTTCCTCTGCCCATTTTAAAATCAAATTGTTTGTGTTTTTTGTTACTGAGTTGGAGTTCTTTAGATATTAACCCTTTCTCAGAGAATTGATTGTAAATATTTTCTCCCATTCCATAGGTTGTCTTTTCATTTTGTTGATGGTTTTCTTTGCTGTGCAGCTTTTTAGTTTGATGTAGTCCCATTTGTCTGTTTTTGCTTTTGCTGCTTATGCTTTTGTTGTCATATCCAAAAAGTCATTGCTAAGGTTAGTGTCAGAGAACTTTTTCTTTGTGTTTTCTTCTAGGAATTTTATGGTTTCAGGTCGTATGTTTAAGTCTTTAATCCATTTCAAGTTAATTTTTGTGTGTGTTGTAAGATAGGGGTCCTTTTTCGTTGCTCTGTATGTGATTATCCAGTTTTCCTATCACCGTTTATTGAAGAAACTATCCTTTCCCCATTTAGTATTCTCGGTTCCCTAGTCAAATATTAGTTGACTGTACATGCAGGGGTTTATTTTGGGCTCTTTGTTCCATCGGTTTATGTGTCTGTCTTTATGTCAGTGCCATACTGGTTTGATTACAATAGCTTTGTAGTAAACTTTGAAAGCCGGAAATGTGAGGCCTCCAGCATTGTTCTTTTTTCTTTTCTTTTTTTTAAATATTTTATTTATTTATCTGACAGAGAAGGAGAGAGAGAGCACACAAGCAGAGGCAGAGGGAGAGGGAGAAGCAGACTCTCCATCGAGCAGGGAGCCCAATGCGGGACTCGATCCCAGGACCCTGGGATCATGACCTGAGCTGAAGGCAGCCGCTTAACGACTGAGCCACCCAGGCGCCCCTGTTCTTTTTTCTTAAGATTGCTTTGGTTATTGAGGGTCTTTTGTGGTTCCATACAAATTTTCAGATTGTTTTTTCTGATTTGGTGAAATCCCATTGGAATTTTGATAGGGATTGCATTGAATCTATAGGTAGCTATCTATGGGTATTACAGACATTTTAACAATATTAATTCTTCTGATAGTTCACCGTATATTATAGGTATTTCATCTTACGTTAATTTCTGCTTTTATTTCCTATTTTTAGATTACCATTCACTTTCTGACCTCCTGAGATGCTTATAGATATTCAATCTTTTTCTTATTTTTAAAATTGAGGGCTCCTGGGTGGCTCAGTCAGTTAAGCGACTGCCTTCGGCGCATGTCATGATCCTGGAGTCCCAGGATCGAGTCCCGCATCAGGCTCCCTGCTCAGCAGGGAGTCTGTTTCTCCCCCTGACCCTCCCCCCTCTCATGCTCTCTCTCTCAAATAAATAAATAAAATCTTTAAAAAAAATTGAGATATAATTCACAGAGCATAAATTTACCTTTTTATTTTTTTATTTTTATTTATTTATTTTTTAAGATTTTATTTATTTATTTGTCAGCGAGAGAGAGAGAGAGCACAGGCAGAGGGAGAAGCAGGCTCCCCGCTGAGCAAGGAACCCAATGTGGGACTCATCCCACGACCCTGGGATCATGAC
Organism: Mirounga leonina; assembly: GCF_011800145.1. Classification (NCBI taxonomy): domain Eukaryota; kingdom Metazoa; phylum Chordata; class Mammalia; order Carnivora; family Phocidae; genus Mirounga; species Mirounga leonina. The sequence continues at coordinate 14,679,906 of NW_023270763.1, read as the reverse complement.
CTGAGCTAAAGGCAGATGCTTAATGACTGAGCCACCCAGGTGTCCCAATTTACCTTTTTTAAATGTATAAATTCACTGGTCTTTAGGTTATTCACAGAATTGTGCAACTGTTAGCATTATTTAATTCCAGACCATTTTAATAGTATCTGGCTTCTTTCGGTTAGCATAATTGTTTTCAAGATTCATTCATGTAATTGCTTGAATCAGAACCTCATCCTTTGTTTTTCTAGCTGAATAATACTCCATTGTATGGATACACTACATTTTGTTTATCCATTCTTCAGCTGATGGACATGAGGTTGTTCCTGCTTTTTGGCTCTTACAAATAACAGGCTGTGAATATTCATGTTCAAGTTTTAGTGTGAACCCATGTTTCTAATTCTTTCAGGTGTATCTGCCTAAGAATGGAATTATTAGGTCTTATGGTAATTGTATGTTTAACTTTTTGAGGAACCGCTGGACTGAAGCACAAAAGTTTTTCATTTTGATGAAGTTCAACTTATTTTTTTTCATTTGTTGCTTGTGCTTTTGAAAGAGTTTCATTTCTTAGCTCTTACATATAGATCTTTGATCAATTTTGACTTAATTTTCATGTGCAGTATGAGGTAGGGTTTCCACTTCATACATTGCATGTGAATATCCAGCTGTCTCAGGACTGTTTGTCGAGAGACTATTTTTCCTCCACCGAATGGACTTGACGTGCTTGTCAGATCAGTTGTCTTTGTGTGGTTTCACTTCTGGACTCAATTCTGTCCCATTGATCCATATGTCTGTTCTTATGCTGGTATCTCACACAATCTTGATTATTATAGCTTTGAGTAAGTCTTGAAATCAGGAAGTGTGAGTCTCTCAGATTTGTTCTTTTTCAAAGTTATTTTGGCTGTTCGGGTCCATATGCATTTCTCTATGCATCTTGAAAATCAGATCGCCCCCCCACCCCGAAAAATGAGCAGCTGGAATTTTGACAGGAATTTTAAATTTTTTATTGAGATGAAATTCAAATAACATAAAGTTAAACATTTTATAGTAAAGAATTCACTGACACATTCATGATGTTATTCAATTACTACCTCTACCGAGTTCCTAAACATTTTCATCATTCCAAAATAAAGTCTTGTATCCAGTAAGTAGTTACTCTCCATCCTCCTTACCCAGTTGCTAAATCCCACTTATTCATGCTGCATAATATTTTAATATGCTATTGGATTTGGTGTGATAGCATTTCATTGAGGATTTCTGCATTTATGTTCATAAGCGATACTGGATATTTTTCTTGTGCTATCTTTGGCTGAAAGGTAATGTGGCCTCAGAGGAGTTCAAAAGTATTCCCTTTTCTCCTGTTAATGGGAAGAGTTTGAGAATTATTCTTGAAATGTTTGGCAGAATTCACCAGTGAAGCCATCTGCTTCTGGACTTTTTTTGGTTGGGAGTTTTTTGATTACTGACTTAATCTCTTTACTTGTTACAGATCTGTTGAGATTTTCTACTTCTTTGTGAGTCATTTTTGGCAATTTGTGTGTTTCTAGGAATTTGCCCATTTAATTTAGGTTATATCTAATTTGTTGGCATACAGTTGTTCACAGTATTCTCTTATACCCCTTTTTATTTCTGCAAGCTTGGCAGTATTGTCTCCATTTTCATTTCTGATTTTAGTTGTGTCTTCTCTCTTTTCTAGTCTAGTTACAGGTTTGTCAATTGTGTTGGTATTTTCATAGGACCAACTTGGGGTTTCTTTCTTCTCTAGTGTTTCTCCATTCTCTTTTACTTCTGTTCTCATCTTTATTATTTCTTTCTTACTTTTTGCTTTTTTTTTTTTTAAGATTTTATTTATTTATTTGACAGAGAGAGACACAGCGAGAGAGGGAACACAAGCGGGGGAGCAGGAGAGGGAGAAGCAGGCTTCCTGCTGAGCAGGGAGCCCGATGTGGGGCTCGATGTGGGGCTCGATCCCTGGGTCTGGGATCATGACCTGAGCTGAAGGCAGATGCTTAACGACTGAGCCACCCAGGCCCCCCTTGCTTTTGTTTTAATTTACTCTTTTAGATACTTGAGGTATGAACTTAGGTTAATGTTTGAGATTTTTTTTTTTTTTTTGTAGGTGTTTACAGCTATTAATTTTTCTCCAAGCACTGCTTTTTCAGTTTTTCATAAGTTTTGGTATGTTGTGGTTTTGTTTTTATTTATCTCAAAGTATTTTCTCTTTTCTTTTTTTTTTAAAGATTTTATTTATTTATTTGAGAGAGAAAGAGTGAGAGCACATGAGAAGGGGGAGGGTCAGAGGGAGAAGCAGACTCCCTGCCGAGCAGGGAGCCCGATGCGGGACTTGATCCAGGGACTCCAGGATCATGACCTGAGCCGAAGGCAAGTCGCTTAACCAACTGAGCCACCCAGGCGCCCGTATTTTCTCTTTTCATTTTTCCTCTGACCCATTGGTGTGTAGTGAAAAATTAACTTTACCTAAGATGTATGGCTTTTGCCCTCAGCTGCTGGGAGATGATCTCTTGATTCTTGGAATGTCCTACATGATAGGATTATCTTTGTTTGCATGGGGGCTTTGGTCACTGGACAGTCTAGAAATATGATTTATGGTGGAGGCTTTGGAGCCTTATTGGTTTCATAATTAATTTCATTATTAGTTCGAATCTCCAGAGGAACTGATAACTAAAAGTATGACCTTGAACCTCCAGGAGGGTCTGGAAACCCAACTTTAGCCATGTGGTCAGTATGTGATGGAGCTCCAATAAAAGCTCTGGACACCAAAGGCTCATGTGGGATTTCCTGGTTTGGCAATACTCTGATGAGAAATTGGCTGTTAATTTTGTTGATGATCCCCTGTGTGCCTGTTGTTTGGTGCATATATGTTTATAATTGTTATAGCTTGATGAGTTAGCCATTTTATCAATATATAAGGACCTTTCTTGTCTCTTGTAACGATCTTTTACTTAAAATCTATTTGGTCTGTTATGAGTATAGCCACCCCAGCTCTCTTTTGGTTACTGTTTGCATGGAATGTAATTTTTCCATCCTTTCACTTTCAACCTGTTTGTATCTTTGGATCTAAAGTGAACCTATTTTGTAGACAGCATAGAAGTCTTCAATTTTTTTAAGAAAAATCCATTCTGTCTTTTAATGGGTGAATTTAATCAACTTACATTTATTTATTTATTTTTTAAAAAGATATTTATTTATTTGAGAGAGGGAGAGTGTGAGATAGAGCTCAAGAGTGGGTAGGGTCAGAGGGAGAAGCAGACTCCCTGCTGAGCAGGGAGCCCGAAGTGGGACTCGATCCCAGGACTCTGGGATCATGACCTGAGCCGAAGGCAGTCGCTTAACCAGCTGAACCACCCAGGCGCCCAATCAACTTACATTTAAAGTGTTTATGGTAAAGACTTGTATGATTTTTGTTTTCTATATGTCTTGCATCTTTTTGTTTTCATTTCTTCCAGTACTGCCCTTTTTAGTTTGATTTTTTTTTCCTGTGTACCTTTTGATTTCCTCTTCATTTTCCTTTTTCTATGTTTTTTTTAGTTATTTTCTTAATAGTAGAAAAGACATTTAATTTATAACAGTCTATTTTGAATTCCTGCTAAATTAACTTTAAGTACATACAAAAACTGATCCTGTGCAGCTCTGGCTTCCTCCTTTATGTTGTTAATTTCACAGATTACATTTTTATATACTGCATGCCCATTTAACACAGATTTGTAATTATTCTTTTATGTAGATGTCTTTCAAATCACATAGGAAACAAAAAGAGGAGTTACAGACCAAAAATAGAGTAATACTGGCTTTTATATTTATCTTAATGTAGTTACCTTTATTGGAGTTCTTTATTTCTTCATTTGATTTCAAGTTACTCTCTGGTGTCCTTTCCTGTTGTTCTGAAGGACTCCCTTTACCATTTCTCCTAGGGCAGTCTGCTCACAGTGAACTCCCTCAGCTTTTTTTCATCTGGGAGTGGCTTAGTTTCTCCTTTATTTTTTAAAGAATAGTTTTGCCAGGTATAATATTCCTGCCTGACAGTTTTTTTTCCTCTCATCTGTTTAAATGTCATCCCATTGCCTCCTGACTACTGTGGTTGGTGATGAGAAATATGAGAAATTAGTTCTAAATCTTATCAAGGATCTCTCATAGGTGATAAATCACTTCTGTTTTGCTGCTTTCAAGATTCTCTTTGTCTTTTGACAGTTTGATTATAATGTGTCTTAGTATGGGTCTCTGAGTTTATCCTTTTTGGAGTTTGTTGAGCTTCTTGGATGTGTAGATTTATGTTTTTCATCAAATTTTTGAAGTTTTTGGCCATTCTTTTTTCAAATATTTTTTTTGCCATTTTTTCTTTTCTCTCCTGAGACTTTTGTAATGTGTGTATTAGTACACTTCATGGTGTTTTATGGATCTTTAAGAAGAAATGTAAATAATAAACCTACAACCCTTCTCTTCCTTTTGGGGAAGTAAACATTATTAGTAGCTTGATGTGTTTCCTTTAATGATTTCCTGTTGGGTCAGATTTTCTTCACTGAGTCTTATAACCTTGTCTTTACCCTCTTTCCTTGATCTGCATTTTCAGTTGTTCATTAAGGTTGAAATTGGTTGGTTACTTAATTTATTTTGAGAGTAATTCTATAACAGTTTTCCTGCTTATCTTTGAATGTGAAGAATGTTTCATTTGGTTGCATCATGAGTTGTATCTTTGAATTTATTTTCTTGTTCTTTGTTTATTTGACTTACCAGATTGACACATTTTGTTTTGTCTCTCACAAATAGTATAAAACTTAGTTTAAAGCCATTTCAGGGGCACCTGGGTGGCTCAGTTGGTTAAGCGACTGCCTTCAGCCCAGGTCATGATCCCAGGGTCCTGGGATCGAGCCCTGCATCAGGCTCCCTGCTCGGAGGGAAGCCTGCTTCTCCCTCTGCCCCTCACCCCGCTTGTGTTCCCTCTCTCGCTGTCTCTCTCTCTCTCTGTCAATTAAATAAATGAATAAAATCTTAAAAAAACAAACGAACAAAGCCATTTCAATAATAGGTACGGTTTCTAAGGAGTTTGATAGATTGCCCAGTTTCTAGTAGAGGTATTGAATGTTCCTTTGTTTTTAGAAACAATAGTCATCAGTGAGGAATTGTTTTGACGAGTTTTGTTTGTTTTTGCTTTAAGTCATTCAGTTCAGAATTAACTTTTTGACAAGCATGCAATTTGGTCAACATTCACTTTGGTTTTGTAAATTGAGGAGTTAGTACAAAAGGCAGCAGTGGTGGAATCTTACCTCTGCTGGTTTCCCAGCTCCTCTGCTCTTTTGGTATTACTACTGTTGCTAATTTTTTCTGACTCTGGTTTTGTTCAGTTACACACAACAGACAGCACTTTGTTTGCTTTGTTCACTGTTGTATCTCCAGCACCTAGAATTATGCCTGGCATAGAGAGGGACCCAGGGACTAGTGGTTGATGCCTGTGTAAACAAACGTATCTGTGGAGCAGCTGGTGGTGGTGGTGATAGTAGCTGAAATTTATTCATACCTTTCTTTGTGCCAGACCATGGTCTAAGTCCTTTGTTTTAGTGCTTTTAAGTTTACAATAACACCGCAGGATGCTGACACTATTACTCTCCCATTTGCAGAGGCATGGGGGGGGGGGGCATGCCTGAACTCACACAGTTGATTCCAGAACCATAGCTTAATTGTTACTCCGTGGTTCTTTTATCATCTGATATTTTTTCCTCCTTTCTCCAGTCCTTCCTGACTACTCAGGCCTTTTCTACTTTGTACTTAATCCTTTTCTCCCTCAGTTCCCTTTGATAAGCATTTAACATTTACCTTTGGTATTTTGACCTCAGTTTTTAGTCCAGGTATTTTCAGTTCATGTATTGCTTCCCTCTAAGAACAGCGTAAGTTAAAACACAAATTTAAAATCTGTCACAAAGATCTGGTTTAAATTTTAGCAGTGAACAGATATCTAGGTCTCTTGCTAGAGACCAGCCACATTTGATGTGATATTACTTTCAGATATCTCCCCTGAGCCCCCTATATTACTGTGTTTGTGTGCACCACTGGGCAGGTCGGGGGGATCTTAGACTCTCAAATTTAACAGAAAATACATGAAATTATAACATGCCAACTTCTTGACATTTTTGACAAATTACATTGTGACATTTTACAAATAACACTGAACACTAAACAGCAAGTAGCTAAACTGTTTGCCTGAATTAAATACCTTCATGCTCATTTTTGTATTCTGTGGTATCACACTATACCTGTCCCTACAGATAATACGCCACATTCAGAAAATTCTGCAGTAATAACCATTCCAGAGCCTATGCAAATTAAAAGTACTAAATCCCCCAACTGGAAAAAAAAAACAAGTTTAATTCAAATTAAATGAATACCATCCAGTTTACACTTTTTTCTTTTTTTAACAAAAAGAAGGATAAAATAACAGTGTTAAGTATTTCCTTTGCAAAGGAAATTCCAGCTTTCACCTTTCAAGCAACATCTGCACCCAGTTTTTGTTTTAATCTAATCTAACTAGTCTAACACCCTTTTGTTCTCCTAGAGCCTTAGGAACTGCTTTAACTAATTTTAAACAGACTTTAAATAAAGTCTCTGAAATGATTCCATTGAGCAAGCTCCCCAGACACAGCAAAACCCAGAATGTGAAGTTGATAATTTGAAATAAACTAATCTAATCAAGTCCAATAATATTCCTTTTCCAGTAACCCCATAATGCTTCTTTTTGTCTACAGTGATTTGATTATAAATATGCTATAGATAAAAAGGTATGAAAATTAGTTATTTCTGCTGATCAAAAGATACGAAGAACGTGAAAAGGAAAGCCATAAAGTGTGTAGAAATATTTCTAAGACATTTATAATAGCCCTCTTATAGCCAGAATATAAAAAGAATTTGAAAAAAAAAAATCAGTAGGAAAAAGACAGCCCGTTAGAGAAATATTTAAAAACACGAGAACAAGTACTTCACAAAAGCCAACATCCAAATGGCCAGAAACATAATCAACTTCTTTAGTAATCAGGCAAATACAAAATAAAACAATGCAAGGGTGGCAGAATTTGAAGACTAACACCACCAAGTGTTGTGAAGAAAAACTGGAGCTCCGAGACACGGCGGGTGAAAGTACGGTGGAGTGACCTCGGGAGCTGGGCTGGCAGTATCTGCTAGCATTGCGTGAATACACATCCAGTGACCTGGCATTTCTGCACTGAGGTGCATCCAAGAAAAATATGTGCTCTCGTGCATCCCAAAAGTTAAGTATAATAATGCTGATGGCAACGTTATTTTGTAAGAGATCCAAACTGGGAAAAAACAGGCAACTTTCACGAGTAGTATATTTGTATAATGGAGCACTGAATGGGAATGAACATGTCTGTACAGCTAGGTCCAACAGTATGGATAATCTCACAAACGTCAAATTCCATGAAAGAAGCCAGACCTAAAAGAATATATGTCATAATAGCATTTCATACAGTTTCCTAGAACAGGCAGAATTAAACTCCAGTGTCATAAAAATGTAACAGCATTTTTTATGTAACAGCTAAAAAGTGGAAGTGATCCAAATGTCTATCAGTGGGGGAATGGTTGAATAAATTGTTGTATATTCCAATAATGGAATACTGGATGACAAAGAAAATGAGAAAATGTCAACATCCAGTGACATGGATGCATTTTATATAAATACGTTGAATGACAGAAGCAAGACACAAAAGAACAATGGTTCCATTTATGTAGCTTTCAAACAGGCAAAAATCTAAAACAGTAATGTGAACATCAGGATATTAGGTTTCTTTGGGACAAAGGGAACAGATGGCGGCTGAGCGATGGGTGTTTTCTTTATATTAACCCCTTTAGCTACACATACATGTTTTATATACATTTCTCTTTGTATGTTTCATTTCACAATTTTAAAAGGTTAGGGTTACGGTTAGAGAGAGCCGTACTCTTTGGGTTCACATCCCAGCCTTGCTGCTTTCCAGCTGTGTAACTTTGGGAAATTCATTCAACCGCTCTAGGCCTCAATTTCATAACTGTAATGTGAAGATAATAATCAGACCTATTTTGTAAGATTTGTTGTAAAGATTGGACAAATATTGGAATCTTTGCTATGATATTAACCACTTAAAACCACAGCGTGTGGTAAGTGCTAAGTGATTGCTAACTCCTGCTATTGTTACCGTTGGTATCATGGCCAGTTTGTTTGTTCAAAGGAATTTTAAACTCCCACTGGAGTTAACATTCTGCTTATAAATATATCATGGCTCTCCATGTAGGTGAGGTTTTGTTCAGGTCTCAGAAAAGTTTCTTTTCTTTTCTTTTTTTTTTTTTTTGAAGTAAAAAAACTTTATTGCAGATGACACTTTGTATACAAAGTCCAGTAAAATAAACAATTAAAATTAAGTGAATTTATCAAGGCCACTGGATAGGTTAGTTTGTATTATGAAGTTTGTTCATTCTTTTGGGTATGATATATATCCATTATATGTTATATATAATAGTATACTATAATACATATAATATACTGTAATATATAAGATATGTGTATCATTTATACAGTTGGCCCTTGAACAATGTGGATATTAGGGGTATTGACGCCCCCCAGTAAAAAACGCACATATAACTTTTGACTCTCTAAGAAAGAAAAGTTTATTTTCTTGACTGTCCATGTTATTTCACAAACTAATTACTAGGTATTTTATAAATGTATTTTACAATTTAAGTAGAATTTGCTTTGCCTTGCATTTCATAGTGGTCATTGCTGGGATCTAGTAGCTAATACTGTTTAGGACCTACTGGTGTCAGTCTGGGTTCTAAGTTCTACATGGATTCATGCTTTTTATCCTGTGTAGGACCCCCATTTTACACAGGGTGGAAACTGAGAACACGGGCGCCTGGTGGTTCAGTTGTTAAGCATCTGCCTTCGGCTCAGGTCATGATCCCGGGGATCCTGGGATTGAGCCCCCACGTCAGGCTCTCTGCTCAGCAGGAAGTCTGCTTCTCCCTCTCTCTCTGTGCTCTCTCTCAAGTAATTAAATAAAAATCTTAAAAAAAAAAAAAAGAAGAAACTGAGAACAGAGGGATAAAGGTAGCTAAGTATGTGGTCTGGGATTCAGTCTGGCCCCAGCACCCATATTTACTCCACTAATCTATGCCAGGAAAGTTGTTCGTTTTTATACTTTTATTTAGTAACTGGCCACTTTTCCGTAGCATAATTTTTTAGTTGACTTTCTTAGGTTTCCAAGAAGTCAGTTATATCATTTGCAAGTAATTATTTTTTGTATAGTATCCAGTAATTCTTGTTCCCTTGCCTTATTGCTTTGATTTTAGCTTTCAGGGGAAGTGTTGATAAAAACAACAGAATGGACATTCTTCTGTTAGTCTGACTAAATGGGAATGCCTGTATTTTTTAAATGACTGAGAATGAATTTGACTATTGACTGGAAAGTGTTTCCTTTATGTTAAGAACGTGTTTTAATTGTTTAGTTACCAGATGGTCTTTGATTGTTTATTCTACTTTGTTTTAAAATTAGGGATGGCTGTTAAGTTATATCAAGTATCTTTGTGTATCTCTGAAGATGACCACATGGATTTTTCTGTGTTGAACCATGTAATGAATCATCTTTGCATTCCTAGAATTTTTTTAAAGATTTTATTTATTTATTTTAGAGAGAGACCATGAGCCCGGGGATGGGCAGAGGGAGAGAGGGAGAGAGAATCTCAAGCAGACTCCTCGCTGAGCGCAGAGCCCGATGCGGGGCTCCATCCCACGACCCCAAGATCATGACCTAAGCCGAAATCAAGAGTCGGACGCTCAACTGACTAAGCCACACAGGCGTGCCCCACATTCCTAGAATTTTTAACATAGTGCCGAATCTTATCTGCTAAAATTTCTGTAAGATTTTTGTGTATATAAGTACAAATGAGAGGGGTCTGCAGTTCTCTGCCATTTTTGTTAGATGAATTCTAGTTATGTAAGAGGAATTTGGAAGATTTCTGTCTTTTCATGCATTATATACTGTATTTTAAAATAATTTTTGAGAAAATTTTATGGTATGGCTGCCTAATACTGTTCATTAGTTTTTTTCACTAAAGATCTCAAGTGTTTCTTCTTTTTCACTAATTACAGAAATCTTCAAACATAGATAAAAGTAGAGAGGTTGATGTCATTTTGTTCATTTCTCACCTCACTTTGTTTTTCTCTCAAGTATTTTGAACCTTGCTACTTAAACCATGGATATTGCCTGAGAACTTGCTGCAGATGGATGTAATCATTCACACATAAGCACATACATCACATCACCTTTACCATACACTGTTGGTTAGAGGCAAGTCATAGATCCTGCGCCCGCTCTTGCTTTAGGTTTTCAACTATTATTAGTAATGTTCTGAGATGGTGAAATAAGCCTTTGAACATTTAAAAATTTGTCTTGGGTCCTGGAAGGGAGTTACAGTAAGTCAAAGAGCATAAACTTTTTAAAGCCTTTGATGTCTGGTGTCTAATTGCTTTTCAGAAAACCAGTACCTCTTTTGGTTAAAGGGTAAACAGGTGACAACACTGACAGTTCATAAATGTGCCTTTTCTGCCAACAAGATCATTAAGTGACGAGAGAGCAGGAAAGAAGACAAGAGTCATTAGAAATTCTTATCATAAACACTTGAGTGATTGGTACCTGAAAGCCTGAAGGTTATGTGAATTAATTTTCAACAGTCTTAAACTATTTGGTCAGTTTGCTGTTCCTTACTAAATCTAATTCATTGTGTGGTTGTCAAGAAACATTTGGGTGCCTAGTCTAGTGTTAGAGATTATGAGTGAGAAAAGATAAATGCTAGCATCTGTGCCCCTAAAAGGCTTAGGGGAATCTTACTATATTGTGTACATTTTTTTCATCTTTCTACAAAATATAACTTCGACTTACAAAAGTTCATACTGAATTTCACCTAAGCTGGGTTCTCATTGAAGAAATTTGAGAATCTTCCTAGGTGTGACTTCCACCAAGATAAAAACAAAGTTGGCTTTTCCTCTGTTTTAGCAACAGCGTACTGTGTACAGACTGACTCTAGTGAAAGCATGGAATGTGGATGAACTCCAGGCCTATGCTGAGCTGGTGTCCCTGGGGAATCCCGACTTCATCGAAGTGAAGGTAAGCTCCTTCTGGCTAGTGTCATCATATTTCCCATGGTGCTTTGTTGGCCACGGTGAAGTTAGCATCTTTTAAAACTCTACAGGGGGATCCCAGATGTTTTATTTATTCATTCAGAAGTATTGATCAAGAACCTGGCACTGTTCTAGGCATTGGGGATAAAAACAGTAAAGACTAAGCTTTTGCTCTTATAAAGCTTATATTTATAGAGAGGTAGACAGTCAACACAAAATGAATAATCAAAAACTACATTGTAACATTAATATTTTGAGAAATAAAATAGTGTTATAGTGAGGAATTGGTTGGCTTTAAAATAAACTTTTATTGTGGAAAATTTCAAACATAAACAGAAGTAGAGATTGGTCTAATGACCCTCCATCCAGTCATCGCCTGACTTCAAAAGTTACCGACTCTGACCAGTCTTGTTTCTACTCTACCCCTACCCATTTTCTCTGCCTTACCCTGTTATTTTGAAGCAAAGTCCCACATTATATGACTCATCCGTAACTGTTTCAGTCTATGTCTCTAAAAGATATATCCTCACTTTAAACACTTATTCAGAATACTGTTCTAACAACTGTACGGTATTAACAATAGTCATTCAAGTATCGAAAATAGAAGGTTTTAAACTTGACCAATTATTTCTTCTTATTTAAACAGTCTTCGTGAATCTGGGTCCAAATAAGGGTCATTGACTGAAATTGGATTATTTCTCTCTTCAATTTCTTTTAGTTTGTTAGTTCCTCTTCAGTGTGTTCTCTCTCCTCGGTCCCACCTCCCACACCAATAATTTTTGTTGAAGAAAATGGATCATTTATCCTGGCTAGTTCCCTGTGTCTTTATTGTAGATTTTGCTGATTGCACGTTCCTGTGCCCCCTGTATTTCCTATAGATTGGAAGTAAGATCAAGAGAAGATTGATCAGGGGTGTGTGTGTTGTGTGTGTGTGTTTGCATTTCAAGATTGGTCGGTGGTATTGTATACTTACAGCAGGAGGCAGTCATATCTGGTTGTCTCTGGCCTGTTTTTGCCAGTGTTTCTTTGGGATGGATTCCTGTAAATGGATTGATGTGCCAAAGGGCAGATATTGTTTTGGTAGATATTGTGATGGGCTGTTTCAGATTTCATAAGGAGGGCTTTCCTGAGGAGCTGACTTTTTTACAACTGATTCCTAAATAGTAGGAAGCAATGCGGTCCACAGAGGCTTGGGGTCAGAGCACTCTGCGCTGTTGGCACAGGTAGCATTGAGAGGTCTCATGTGATCTCAGTGGGACAGCTGGAGTTGGCAGAGACACAAGGTGAATCACAGAGGTGGAATGGGGCCAAATTCTGTTAGAACTTTCAAGCAAGAAAAGAACTGGGTTTTATACTAAGTTTAATGGTAAACTTTTTGAATAGTAGGTGTGCTGGGCAAAGGTTTTAAGCTGGCGTGTGATGTGATCTGATTTGTGATTTTAGAAGATCACCTTGCTGCTGTCATGAGCGGGTTACAGAGATTCAGAGTAGGAGCAGGTAGACCAGTTATAAAGCAAGAGATGTGGTGGCTTGGGGAAGGTCATTGGCGATATAGTTGGAGAGGAGTGGGTGCACTGGGGATAAATTTTGGAAGTGGAACCGACAGACCTTGTTGCCAGTTGAGATGCAGGGAGTGAAAGAACAAACAATTAAGAATAGCACCTGGGGGCGCCTGGGTGGCTCCGTCGTTAAGCGTCTGCCTTCGGCTCAGGTCATGATCCCAGGGTCCTGGGATCGAGTCCCACATCGGGCTCCCTGCTCGGCAAGAAGCCTGCTTCTCCCTCTCCCATTCCCCCTGCTTGTGTTCCTGCTCTCACTATTTCTCTCTCTGTCAAATAAATAAATAAAATCTTTAAAAAAAAAAAAAAAGAACAGCACCTGGGTTTTTGGCTGAAGTGATCGTGTGGATGTGGAACAATTTACTGAGGCGGTAAAGACCAGTGGAGGAGGGTGGCAAGTCTGCGGGTCATTTCACGAGTTCTGTGTTGGCCTCAATCATTTGAGAGATCTTTTCAGTGTACAGGTCCAGGTCCAAATAGGCCATAGTTTATATAAGCCTGGAGTTCTGGGGATAAGACAGGGCTGGCCGTAATAATTTGGAAGCCATCAGCATGCCATGGTGGTTAAAGCTGTGGAGTGTTACGAGGCAGATGGTTTTTTTGGACAACTAAGAATCCACACAATGAGAGAAAGTGACTGGAAAATTCGCCCGGTCTCTGAAAGCTCCACCCTTCAGTGTATGCGTATGAAGCGGTTGTACTCCATGTCATTTCAGGGGCGATTCAGTTTCACAGCTGTCTTTTAGTAAGTCCCGCTTTCTGTGGTACTGTACTCTGGAGGGCCAGGGAGGTGGGAAGAGATGAAATGTTGCTGTCTGAGTGTGCAGCATTCCATCTCTAGTCAGGTCAAAGATACTCTTTTCTTTTGAAACTGCTCTTAATTTTAAAAAGGCTACTCTTGGCAAGAGCTCTAATGATGCAAAGATGCAAACTGCATCTGCAGTGTGTGTGTCAGCTTAAGAAAACCTTGCCAGCGTCAGGGATTAATGGTGTTTTGATGTGTGATTTAGCTGTTAAAGAATGCTGCCTCCAACAATGTTGCAGTAAAACTTCTATTATAAAGCAAATTGGCTGGATCACACGGTCACCTTTTTTCTCCCTCCCTCCTTTCCTTCCTTCCTTGTTTACAGAAAAGAATCACCCAGTATTATTTTTAAAAGAAAGATGACTACTTTGTAAACAGTGTAATTCTCTGATGGGTATTTTTTAGTTTGACAGACTAGTAACGTAACTTCTGTCTACAGCTGAGGTGTTGTAATAACATAGCGTCTTTCAAACTAGAGTTCCATTTTACTATTTTACCCTTGCATCCAACAGATATTGTTCAGCTCTCTCCATGTGCCAGGCCTCATCAAAGCACCAGAGATACAACGTTTGATAGGGATATGTTGTTTGGGAAATGGATGGTCTTACTAAACAAGGCAAAGTCTACAGAAGTAAAGTGAGTCACTTGGAGAGATCTTATTTAAAAAATTTTAGAGAAATACGTAATCTAATCTCAATTTTAATTTCTTACGTGAATGGTAAAATATAACCTAACACATAACAGTTGTATCAGGGGAAAGCGTGGTGACGATCAGCTCGTCTCTTGTAGAAGGCCTGAGGGAGAAACGGCCTGCCTTATCCATACCTGAGCCGTTGAGGACTGGATCACATGCTTTGTTAAATTCAGCCCTGATTTGTCCTGCAGGTTAATGAAGTATCTTCCTTTTTTATTTTTTATTTTTTTTATTTTTATTTTTTTATTTTATTTATTTGACAGAGAGAGACACAGCGAGAGAGGGAACGCAAGCAGGGGGAGTGAGAGAGGGAGAAGCAGGCCTCCCGCAGAGCAGGGAGCCCGATGTGGGGCTCGATCCCAGGACCCTGGGATCATGACCTGAGCCGAAGGCAGACGTTTAACGACTGAGCCACCCAGGCGCCCCGAAGTATCTTCCTTTTAAGCTGAAGTAGCAAAAGGGATGTTTGCCGAATATAGTATACTTAGGAAGCAGAACAAGTTCTAGAATATTTATGGATTATATTTTTAACCATATACATTTGGATATATTGATATAAGGAAAGTATGGAAGGATATAAGACTGTTCACAGTGTTGTATGTAGAAGAAGGACAGGGAGAGGCTTAGGAATTTTATTTTTCACATTTCCGTGCTCTGCGAATTATTACAGTGAGCGTCCATTACTTTTGTAATCCCAGTGTTTGAAATGAAATCAGTCAAGGAGAAGGCAGGCTTTCCTGTTGAATAGAGTTAAACTGCTTAAGGTCTGAAAAAGCATTTTCATTATTGTTGTTGTCTTATTAATTAAAGTGAAAAATTTTCTGAAATGGAGGAGTTTTAAAAATAGTAATAACAAGCCCTCCCTGAAAAACATTTGATGAGAGCTAGCAATATGGTAGGCTAAGTAACCTCAGATTCCTCCAAAAACAAACATTTAGAAGTAACTGTGTTAAAATAAACATACTTTTGAAAGCATAGCCATCTGTCAGGTCCGTAAGGGAGTTCCTTCGGGGCTTGAAAAAGAGAGACCACCCTGGTGGTACTTCGTAGCTCTGGTAGAGATAGGGCTTGGGTTTAAAGCACCAAACACTAGGCCCTTTCACTTCCAGTGAAAGCACAAATTAGGGTAAAATTTACCCACTGACATAGAATGGTACTTGGAAGCTTGTCCTTCACCTGTGCTCTTGATTAAAAAAAGAAGTCTCCCAGGGTCTGACCCTCACTAGGGCGTGGCATTAAAATTTTAATAGTACCTCAGGGTCACGTAAATGCCCTGAAGATGTGAGATTGATAATACAAATTGACACTAGGCTAGTGATAGGCCTGGGGCTCCCTGCAGAAGCAAACACATTACTTGTTCATGTCTCTTGTCTTTTCCAGGTGTGTGTGAGTGTGCGTGCACGCACAAGGGTCTCTCCTAGTCTGCACACACTGGAGTCTTGCGGGGAATGGGGAGGAGCACAGCTTTGATACATTCCTAAAAAGTACTGATGTAGCCTGGGCCAGGTTACTGATCCTCTTTGAGCCTAAATTTCCTCAATATTAAAATTAGAATAATAGTATCACTTTAATAGGTTTGTTTTGAGAATGCAGTAGGATAATATATGCCTGGATTCAGTAAATATTTAGATCACTTTTCATTAAGCACATTTATTTAAACTAAATCAATAGAAGCTTTTTCTTTATTATATTGGTTCCCTCTTTTCTTTCACTGCTAGTCTTATAAAACATTTTTCTGTTTTATTCCCTGTGAATGAACATACATTTTAGCTTCATTAGACTTAAAGAGGCCTTTATTTGCTAGCCCAAGAATCTTAGTGATCATTATTTGCTTGCTTGTTTGTGAAAATGTGTTTCATGTTATAAACATCTGCCGTATTGAGAAACTTTCATAACACAATCCATTTGTAAATGAAATACTGTCTTTATATTCTCTCCCTTGCATTGCACCTTGAGGATAGTAAGTGCTCGGTAATAATTTGTTGTCAGATGATTTAAACCTCCTTTACGATTTTGGCACCGTAACTGTCTACAGAGCTCATTCCTTGCAGAGTGCATTTTGTAAAACAAATGTCTTAGCCTGACCTCACTCCCTTTCTTTGCACAAAGGTAAAGAATATTACCAGTTATTCACATAGCGGTCCCCAGCTTGCTTCATAACTGATCATTAAAGAGCAGAAAAATCCTGAATAATGTGAATGAAATTTTATGTTAGATCACAAGAGGGTTCTGGAGTTTAATGACATATAGAAGAATATATGACTTGATCTTTAGGTCATTCAGCATAGATTGGTTGGGGATACAGAGAAAAACACGGGCAGCCCTTCCCTCTATAAGCTCAGAATTTAGACAGAATTATACCAGTTATCTGGTAAAAGCTATGTACAGGATATGATGAGATGGGATCAGATGGAGGAGGAGTTCCTGAACAGAGATCAAAGACATGGTGGAAAATTTAGCCAGGTAAAAACTAATGGGGCAGTTCCGTAGGAAAGCCTCGTGCTGGGCTGAGAAGCTTGGGCTGTTTTTTTTTTTGTGGGAAGAGCTATTCAAACATTTTTAGGATAGAGTGTCATGTTTTGGGTATATTGTGCAAAAAGTCATGAAGACAACATTTCTCATCAGACTATAGGAGACAAAAACAATATCAGGGGTCTTTTGACACCCAGTCAGTTTAATTAAAATATCAAATAGTCAGACTGACAAAATACTGCTCTTCCTACAGACCTTCAATCCCCAGGCAAACTGTCCAAGCAGCCAGTGAAAGACCTTATGGCCTTCATGTCCTAGAACAGAGCGATCCATCTGAAAAGCACCAATGTCATGGTGTGGGTTATGCTTTTCACTGCAAACCCAGAGATGCATAAGTTGTCCTGTTCTTCAGGAACTTTCTTTGGGTCTGCTTGTCACTCCTTAATCTATAGATTCTGAAGTGAGTGCTTTTCAATTGCCACATTGTACCCATCTGTTTTCTTTTTTTTTTTTTTAAAGATTTTATTTATTTATTTGAGACAGAGAGAATGAGAGACAGAGAGCATGAGAGGGAGGAGGGTCAGAGGGAGAAGCAGACTCCCTGCCGGGCAGGGAGCCCGATGCGGGACTCGATCCGGGGACTCCAGGATCATGACCTGAGCCGAAGGCAGTCGCTTAACCAACTGAGCCACCCAGGCGCCCCTCCCATCTGTTTTCTTGAGTTCATTCTTTTTTCAAAATCGTGAGGGGAAAAGTTGGTGCTGGTGATAGAGGGGGTGGGGGCAGGGTGGTGGTAGGATGAGAAGGTAGCAGACTGCTGTGATACAGAAAATGAAGCCTTTTTAGACAATTTAGGTAGCGAGATCAGGAATAAAATCAGGGCAAGTCATCGGTTAGGATGTGTAGGAGTGTAGGATGGAGTGAAGTAGCCAGAGAAGAGAAGGGAGCACCAGAGGAGGGGGCATTAGGAGCCTGACTGAGGGAGGGCTCGGGCTTCCCAAAGGTGGCTCTCCATAGACTAATTCACTGACACCGATTTCTGCCCAGAGCACTTCTGTCACAGAGAACACTGGGGCTCTGTGGTTGGCCCAGAAAGTTGCTCGCACTGCCTACCCCAGAGGATTTGGTCTGGCCGAAATGAGAACTTTTATGTAAAAGAATTTGGCTAAGTATGAAGCACTATGTGAACGAATGGGAAAGTGTCACATGAAGGCATAATAATACAGCTGTGGCATTCATTCTCTCATTGCCTTTCCAAAGCAAGTCTGTGCTTAATGTCTCATGATTTATTATTGCTAAGTAGGAAATATTAAAATGTTTTCCAAAGCCCTTGTTGTAAATATAAGTTCTCATCTCAAGCCTCTGTTTCAAGGAACTTCTTAAATATGAACAGTAAATTCCTTTGTATTAGCTATTGTGTACATGCTTGTTCATATAATTCACATATCATAAACAGCATTTAAATTGAAATAAAGTTCATTTTTATGACTAATTTGACCTACCAATAAATCATTTTTGTGTTTTGTATACATTTGGGGAAACGTAGCACAATTTTGCAGCCATACCTAAAGATTTTTAAAACTGTTATATTATTTGCTTTTTTAAATTCACCTAAATCTCAAGCTCAGTTTAATGAATTCTGTAAATCATCGGGCTGATAGGGAAGATGCTCTTGTTTATTACAACTAAGCTGGGTCGCTTCTAGTTTATGTTCAGCAAAGGTCATCTTGGTTTAGCATACCAGTAATCTTTTTGAACAGCCATCTGGAGTCAAGCATTTTGCAGAGCTCATCTGAGTCTTCAGCCAACTCCTAGCTCCACCATCTGCAGGGTCACGGTCACTCTACAGTGCTCATCTGTGGGTTTTTTCATAAAGTGGCACCATACCCCCTCCAATCTGTGTGTGTGTGTGTGTGCGCGCGCGTGTGCACGCGTGCGCATATGTGTCCACATCCATGTGTGTGTGAAAGAGAGTGTGAGTGGATGTCTTTTTATTTCAGTTATTCCCTCCTTAGTAGTAGCATATCTAGAATATTCAAAACACTTGTCAAGAAAGTTTGATCCTGGAGTATTTAAAGAGCCTACAAAGTTAAGATATTCCTTATTATTGGTAAATGCATCATTATGTAACTTACCAAAGAGAGAACTTAATTATGAAACTTTGGGGTCCTATATGCCTGGGCCGTCAGGGAGAGTTCAAAAGACTTAGAAGCTTCAGAAATTTCTGGAGAGGTGAGACACATGCTTATACATGTAAGTGTGTGAAAGGGATGTATTTATAGCCACAAATGTATTTCCTGTTTGGCGTGAATCTGTGTTTATACGTATCCATTTACAAAATGCATTACCAAGTGATCTCCTTAAAGAATAATTTCAAAGGGATCCCTAGCTGGCCCTTTACAGGAAAACCTTACCAATCTTATGAAACCTCAGCTGCACTGGAAAATGGGAGCTCATTTATTTTCCCAGTGAGTAAGTTGTTCACTGAATTTTTGTGGGTGTCAACCATGCCTCCATTAGTGGTCCAGGAGATTATAATTCCTTGAAAATTAATCTATTATAGTGCACAAAGGAATCTGAATGAAAAGATACGTTATTGGTTCAAATACAGTGCTCTGCCCTAGCATAGATTGTGACCGCATGAGCATGAAGCAAGGGTACCTGAGCACTGCAGTCACAGGGTGGGGAGGGCACTGGCCTGGGAGCTCCTGCCTACTTGTGTGAGCTCCTAAGCAGATTTTATCATCTCTAATGCACTATTACTTTCTTCACCTTTGCATTGGATTGGACTGGATTGGATTGGATTGGATTGGGTGGGTTGGGGTTGGGTAGATTATCTCTAGAAGCCTTTCTGGCTTTGACACTCTTGTTCGATGACATTTAAATAGGTCTGTAATTATCTGTAACTGTTGTAATGCTTCCCCAGGGTGTCACCTACTGTGGGGAGAGTTCAGCAAGCAGTCTCACCCTGGCCAATGTGCCTTGGCACGAGGAGGTGATACACTTTGTCCGTGACTTGGTGGATCTGATCCCCGACTATGAAATTGCTTGTGAACATGAACATTCCAACTGCCTCCTGATAGCTCACAAAAGGGTAAGAAGAGCTCAACTATGCATTCTTCTATCTGCTCCTTCTCCTCTTTAGTTTCTCCTCCCTTTATTATGAGTAGGTATCTGCTTGTTTGCTACCTTTCCTGAAACAGACTTAAGGAAGCCCTCAGTGGGTGTGTGGGTAATGATGTGCAGAACAAAGGCCAAAGAAATATAGAAAAAAAATTAAACTTCCTTACAACTTACAGCCCATTGACAAGTACTTGGGACAGACAGGGTGACCTTCCTCCAGGAACTCAGCTGCCTCAATGTTAATACTTTGCTAAAGGCAAAAGGCAGCCTTAGTTTGACATTAGCCCGACCACCAGGATCCTGTAAGTCTTCTTTAACGTCGAAAATCCTGGGGCGCCTGGGTGGCTCAGTCGTTAGGTGTCTGCCTTTGGCTCAGGTCGTGATCCCAGGGTCCTGGGATTGAGCCCCACGTCGGGCTCCCTGCTCAGTGGGAAGCCTGCCTCTCCCTTTCCCACTCCCCCTGCTCGTGTTCCCTCTCTCACTGTCAAGTAAATAAAATCTTTTTTAAAAAACAAAAAACATCAAAAATCCCTTTGGAAACTTCCTTTTTCTCTACCCCTCCACCCCAAGATATAAGTTAGTGATCATCCTCCAAACATATGGCTCCCTGATATACAGCTGAAGGGTCTCATGACTGGGGTCTTACTAGACAGTAGTAAATGACATTATCCTAACAACAGCTAGCTCCTCAAGGTCCTGGAAACCTTGCTTCCAAGTTCCTTAGAGACTTATGCTGTCCCTAACCTCCTCCCAACTTGAAAATATATAGTCAGTCACTCCTCACAACCCCAGTGTAGCTCTTTCTGCCCACAGGTCCTGTCCCTGTGCTTTAATAAAACCACCCTTTTTGCACCGAAGATACCTTGAGAATTGTTTCTTGCTCTTGGCTCCTGGACCCCAGCATTTCACATCAGATAGGATGACTGTTGTTGAGACTAGATGAAAGCACAGTGAGGTTTGTTAGACTACTCTGCCTGATTTTCTTTCAAGTTCTCCATTAACAAATACTTTTTTTTAAAAAAGTAAACATGGATGAACCCTGAAAACATTATTCTAGGTGAAAAAAAAAACCAGACAGAAAAGGGCACATATTGTATGATTCCGTTTACATGAGATGTCCAGACCAGGTAAATCCGTAGAGACAGAAGGTAGATTGGTGGTTGCCAGAGACTGGAGAAGAGCAGTCTGGGAAGTGACCACTAACAGGCACAGGTTTTCTTTGGGGGTGATGGAAATATTCTAGAAATATCGAGTGGTGCCGGTTGTCCATCTCTGTGACTATACCAAAAATCACTGAATTGTACACTTTAAAAGGCTGAATTTTATGGCATGTGAATTATATCACAATAAAGATAAATTAATACCAAAAAGATAATAAAGGTCAAGATTGGAGTACCTCTTCTTATAGAAGTGCTTTTTATGCAAGTAAAGTCAGGCTTAATTTGAACATGAAAGAACATTTTATCCTCCCCAAAAACCTTAAATGGCTTCCTGAACAGCTTCTCAGGTTAGTGACATTTAATAATACAAGATTTGCTCAGTTAAAATTTCACATCCTCTGGTCTCAACAAACACCTGGTTAAAAGGCTCTTGTGCTTTAGTTGCAGTGAGATTGTGTGTAGATGACCTGTGGTCTGTCAGACTTAAATATTTAGACAGAAGAATATGTTCTGGGACATCAAGGGACATCAAGGAACAGAGAAACAAAGACCACCTGGTATTTGAAATGTTAAAGTAGCTACAAAGCTAATTAACTTACGAAGCAAATCTTAAAAATTAAAGCCAAAAAACCTGAATTTTATTTTCTAGTTTTTCATTCACTGTTATCTTAGGTAAGGTAGTGCCTTTAAAAAAACATTATTTGATTGAAGAGGCAGTGCTCTGAAAATAATCCTGACCATGGTGGTAAAGTTCTCTCCTCCTCCATTGAGACTGTTCTTCACATCGTAGCCAAAGAAATCTGTATAGAATATTGATCTCTGCTGCTCAGATGCTTCAGTGACCTCCCTTTGCTTTTAACATAAAAATCAAAATCCTTAATGTGACTCTAGGACCCAGCATGAGAAGGCTATCTACCTCTCCAGCTCTTAAACTGCTCTTCTCTCCTCTCTCTCTGCACTTTCTTTATTTTCTCAGCCACAATAGGTCTTTTCCTTTAATTAGGTTGGGAATTATATACTCTTTTCTCTTCTTTTAGTGGTTGCAGTAGGAATGACTCTATGCATCCTCAACTAATCAAAGTCTAATGGTAATGAATACTTTTATGCTCTAACTACAGTGCAAGGACCTGAGAACACCTTATCAACCTCCATTTTTCCCTTCCCAACTCACCTGCTGTTACTGTTGTGTCCATTCATGATAAATGTGTATAAGGAAAATATTGTTAACTGCCTTATATAGTCAGGATTCCTTTAGATTTACATGCATCTTGGGGCGCCTGGGTGGCTCAGTCATTAAGCATCTGCCTTTGGCTCTGGTCATGATCCCCGGCTCCTGGGATTGAGCCCTGCATCGGGCTCCCTGCTCAGTGGGGAGCCTGCTTCTCCCTCTCCCACTCCCCCTGCTTGTGTTCCCTCTCTCGCTATGTGTTTCTCACTGTCAAATAAATAAATAAAATCTTAAAGATGCATGTAAATCTTTTTTTTTTTTTTAACACTGTTGTGCACTCTGTTCCTTTCTGCATTTTTTGATCCCCTATATGGAATTGTTTTCCTTCTGCCCAGAAAACACTGTTTACAATATACTTTAGTGGGAGTCTGCTGATAGAAAATTCTGTTCTTGTTTGTCTGGAAATGTATATTTTGGCTGGGGATAAAATTCTAGGTTGACATTTGTTGCCTTTCAACACAATAAAGATATTCTCTTGTCTTTTACATTCCATTGATAAAAAGTCAGCTACTGGTTTGTTGCTCCTTTTCAGATAATCTGCCGTTTTCATCCTTCTGGCTTCTTTTTTGGTTCTGCCCATATCCACAGGGAGTTCTCAGAAAGGGCCAAACAAATAAGTGAAATTTGATGTGATAAATGTAATAACAGTTATAGCTACCAGGTACAAGCCAGCATGAGGAGAGAGTCTGAGATGAACCTCATTATCTAATGTTTGTTGAGCACCCAAGATGCGTCAGGCACTCTGCTGGGTACTAAGAATACAAAGATGAGTTAAGCAAATGGTCCCTGCCTTCAAGAATGGTCTAACAGAAAAAAAGGGCAACTATCAAAACAAATGCCCCCAAAGTTTTATCAGAGCAATGATGGAAGATTAGAATAGAGCCCAGAGGGGTGTACTTAGGATGATGTGGTACCATCAGGAGAGGCTTCACAGAGGAGTTGCTGTTTGACAGGATGTCCAGTGACAGCCCAGCTAGGAAGGACATTAAAGCAGAAAACCATACAAGGAAAGGTCCTTGGAGAAGGGCAGAGGTCTAGCCTGTTAGGAGAACGACAAGTAGTTCAGTATGGCTGGAGGTCAAAAGAATGGTTGAAGGGAAAGGAAGGGGGGTGATTGGTCAGTGGCAAGAGCACTGATGGTATTAAATGGCGTCCTAGTTGTGCCTTTTCCTATACAGCATGGGCAGGCACTGAAGGGTTTTAAGTAGGGGAGTGACCCAATCAGATTTGAGGTTCAGAAAAATTCCTCTAGCAACATTACAGGGGATGAACTGCAAGACTAAAAGACAGAGAAACCAGTTAAAAACTGTTGTAAGAGTCCAACAGTCCGAGGGTGAAGTGATGAGGGTCTGAAACAAAGGGTGCGAAGGGAGAGAGAGGAGAGTGGTAGACTTGGTCAGATACGCAACGTAGGCCACTCTCTTTCATCCTAGGTGAGGCGTGGGCTGGTGTCACGTCAGTACTGCCAAGTAGATGTCGAAGTTCAGGCTCCCCACTCAGCCGCCATTGACCTGTGCGGGGAGGAGTGCCTCGGTATGGCTCATTTGGGGGTGGCAGTTCAGGCTCTCCTCTCAGCAACCTCTGATACCACTCTGACTAGGGAGGGAGGATCACCTTCCTGCTGCTCCCCAGTGACAGTATGGGATGGACGTGGGGGCCTCGTTGCCCTTAGGCAGTGGTGGAAGTCTTGGCTCTCTGCTAAGCTTCCTCTGTCCCCACTCTAGCGTG
Source organism: Mirounga leonina (assembly GCF_011800145.1). NCBI lineage: Eukaryota > Metazoa > Chordata > Mammalia > Carnivora > Phocidae > Mirounga > Mirounga leonina. The sequence goes on along the minus strand of NW_023270763.1, from coordinate 14,655,982 downwards.
GGTGGGGAGAGGCACCTTGCTAGGGCCAGGTGGAGGTCAATGCTCCTGAGACGACAGAGGGGGGTTGGGATGGCCCGATCCTCCGCCCCACCTTCTTGAGAGCTCCCCAGCAGCGAGGAGGGAGGGTACAGCTCAGTATGGCTGGGCAAATGTGAAAGTCTAGGATCCCGCCTAGGTGCTGACTGACCTGGGATGAGAATCGGGCATTTTTCTCATGGCCTAGGTTGGTTATTGCCAAAAGGTTTTCTGTCCTGCTAGCTAGGCTGCCCTTTTCCTGGTCCTTTGGCTAAGAAAAGCAGGTTTTTCATGGGGCTCTAAGATGTTTTTTTACTGTTGGTGCCCTTTGGTATTTCTGGATTGCAGGCTTCAGCCAAGCTTCTGGGCTCCAGCACCCAGTGCAGGATATAAGAGCCAAAAATAAAACCCAGGGAATGCACCACTGTTGTTCCTCAGGTCTCGAGGTCCCTAGCCAGTGTGCCTTCTTATATCTACCTTTAAAGTTTTATGTTTGTTTTATATGTCATATCCAGGGATTTTAGCTGTATAGTGGGAGAAAGAGGAAGAAGTGCATACACTCCATCTTGTCCAGAAACAGAAGTCTATGACCACGGTTTTGACATTTATAGTTTTTGGTTTGGTATCTCCTCAGTGAACATTAATGCCAGTCAACTTGGTACACCGTTTATTAGTAGATTATTTAGCAGATTATTTCCATGTAAATTGATTTTCTGTATTTATGTTAGAAGTGTCACCCAGTATGGTTACAAGGCTGCCCCTGCAATGTTACTGGAAAGATTTTCCTGAAACTTACATGAAAACATCCTTGCCTGATCCTTATCAGAGCCTATCAGATCCCATTTAATAAGTAGGCCAGCAGTTTACCGATGGATGCCTTTTGTTTTGTTTTGTTTTGTTTTTTCCCATGGATGCCTTTTTAAGGTTACAAAAAAACAGAGCTATAACCAAAAACCAAACAAAGGAAAGAAATAGAAAAACACAAAACAAAACCTAAAGACTAGAAGAATCCATAAAACAAATCATTTAGTTCATAAATATCAGAGTAGGTATTGACTGTTTAACAACCTCATTGTTTATACTGCCAATTCCAAGCTTATTGTTTCTCTGCTATATTTTTGAAACAGGACATTTCACAATGAACGTAAAAGAAAAACCTAGATATTTTATTTGATTCTTAATGGCTTTCACAATCGGGGCCTTTTCGGCCTTGTTACAGGCCCCCTCTCTGGGCCTTTACAAGGTACCGCCATGTTGCTTTTTTCCTCCTCCTTTGCCCAAGATAACCTCTTCTGCCAGAAATGTACTCACCACCCTGCCCCACCTCAGTTCATGGGCTGAATTTCTGCTCCTTAAAACTGTAAAACAAATCTTCTTGGGGGCTACTTTTCTCAGATCTATATGTGCATAGATAAGGCTGCTTTCTTTAAGGAGCTGTGGGTTCCTGGAACACAAGGATGTCATCCCCAGCCCTTGCTAGAGTCCTGGGGACACAGTAGATTCTTAGAGTTTGTTTAGTGAACTGACAGCCTCTTCACGGTCCTCTCCTTTCCTTCTTCACTGTCTTGCCTTCAGAAAGCAGAGACATTGTTCCATTGTACTTGCTAATTTTGATATGTATTTCCCTTCTTCCTTATTTGTTCGTTCATTCATTCATTCATTTATTCAATAAATATTTATTCTACTGAGTTTGCTATTTTATAGGTCATCAGTGACCTGCTAGTTGTTAAATACAGTTGTTTTCCTATTCACCATTTCCTCTCTGTTTTCCTGCAGCAGGAATCTGATGCTGATCCATGCTTTTTGAAAGTCTCTCCTGTCTACTATCCTGTACTTTTCTGATTCTAGTAAAGTTGGCTAGCAGAAATAATAACATTGCCATAAAGTGCAGCACTGAATATCCTTCCATTGTGGCATTTCTTTCTTTATCCACTTGAAAAATTTTAAATTCTCTGATCTAGGATACCATGTAGCCCAAAGTGTAAGGTGAATTCTTTAAAAGAAAAAAAAAAAATTCTTGGGCGCCTGGGTGGCTCAGTTGGTTAAGCAACTGCCTTCGCTTTGGCTCAGGTCATGATCCTGGAGTCCCGGGATCGAGTCCCGCATCAGGCTCCTTGCTCGGCAGGGAGTCTGCTTCTCCCTCTGACCTTCCTCCCTCTCATGCTCTCTCTCTCTCATTCTCCCTCTCAAATAAATAAATAAAATCTTTAAAAAAAGAAAAAAAAATTCTAGAGATTTCAAGCGTTGGTTAAATATTTACATTTAGATGACCTTTAAAGATTCTGCATTAAATTAGTAAGATTTTCACAACATGGAACAGCCTCTGGAGAATCCATTATAATCTGTATTACCCTGTCCATCCCCAGGATACTCCATGGTCATTTTTTGCATCATTTATAGTGATCTTGTTATTGCCATATGTTATATCACATGCAAAGCATTTCTTAATTGTTAGTGGAATATTTTTTTAATGGATGATTATTTTTTTTACAACAGTTTTGTCATTTAGAAGTGATGTTTAGACTCTAGAAAAGGAGTTTCTGCTCTTGATAAGAGGGAGTTTCTTTAGTGGGTGGGAGTAGAATGTTCAATGAGTTTCTTTGACTTTGAACAAAGGAAAGACGAAGCAGACTCAAGTAAGTCAGCATATTTTAGTTCTAAGTTTGAGCTAGAGGGACAAAGAGGTAAGTACAGATGCCCACAGGAGACTGTCTACAGGGGGAGGGTGGGCCGGTCTGTGTGCTCTGGAAGGGAGGCCGGCATAAGAAGACACAGTCACGCTTCTGCTGTGTTTTCCATTAGCAGCTCAAATGTAACCTTGGACCTGTCAGTCTGCAAGCTAATAAGACCATGATGAATACAATACACTTTGAGAATTTTAGATTAGAAACAGTGAAGTCCTTCCTCTCTGCATATTGGTAACATCCTATTCAAGTGGATCACTGCCAGTGGAAACCAAGTAGTAGGTGATACATACGGCTTGCAAATCCACAAAGCATTGTTTTCAAACTTAATTGCTTACTTAAAAAAATAAATTTTATGTCTTAGTACATACAGTTTGGGATTTATGGAAAAGTCAAGAAGAACAGTGCAAAGAATTTCTCTATACTCTAGATTTGCCTTGTTATTAACATCTTACATTGGTATAGTACCTGTGTTACAGCTAATGAACCAATATTGCTGCATTTTTAGCCAAAGCCCATAGTTTAGATTTTCTTAGGTTTTACCTAATGTCCTTTTTCTGTTCTGTTCCATCCAGGAGGACACGTTATATTTAATTGTCACGTCCCTTTAGGCTCCTCTTGGCTACGGCAGTTTCTCAGACTTTCTTTGTTTTTGATAACTTTGACAGCTTTGACGAGTACTCATGAAGTATTTTATAGCCTGCACCACTACTGAAATGTGTCCAGTGTTTTTCTCCTAAGACTTGCGTTGTGGGTTTTTAGGAGGAAGACCACAGGGGTAAAGTGCCATTTTCATCATACTGTATCAGGGATGCATACTGCCAACATGATTTACAACTAGTGATGTTGACCTTGGTCAGCCAATTGAGGTGGTGTTTCTCAGGTGTCTCCACTGTAAAATTACTCTTCCCCTCCCCTTTCTGTACATTTATTCTTTGGAAAGACGTCACTGTCTGCAGCGCATTTGTAAGGACTGAGAGTTATGTTCCACATCCTTGAGGGTGAGATATATACATCAATAGGTTTATGTCTTTTCCCCAGTTTTTAATTTATTCAGTCATTTTTTATAACAGTATGGACTTACGGTATTTATTTTATACTTTGGGTTATAACCCATGTTATAATGTTTCTACTTTTGTCTACTTTTGTTGCTCAAATTATTCTAGCTCTAGCCACTAGGATCTCTTCTGGTTGGCTCTTGTGCTCCTTTGACATCAATGTTCAGGGCTTTATTTGTTTTTGTTTTTGAACACTTCTTTACTTTCTGGCTCTACAAGATGCTCCAGGCTCATCTTATATATTTTCTGCTCCAGTCCTAGAATCAGTTATTTCTGTCAGGAGCCCTGGTTCCTTTATTGAAGAATGGTGTTAGAAATCAAGATTTGGGTGAAGGTGTGCTTGTTGCTGCTAGGGTGTTGTTTCTTCTTTTACGCCCTCTAAAAGGTATATGACAAAGCAAAGAAATTGTGTGTATATTCTAGCCTTTGTATATACACATGGCTGTAAATATTTCTACATGTATCCATTTGTATCTATATTAAGCTAAACATATTAATGTCTCAAACTCTAATCCATTGCCAACATGACTCACTCTAGGCTCCTCTTCCTGCTTATTTGTAAATACCCCCTCTAACAGTGAGAAACCTAGCTCCTTTATATCAGCCGTCTATTTACTTAATCGTTCAGTTCCAATATACAAGTATAGCAGTATCAGAACTTTTAACCCTAGTTAAAAGTTTAACCTCTTTTGCTTACGTGTAGGTCCTTTTGCCTTTAGTAGTCTTAGAAGCTCACTCATTTCCAGAATTACTTAGCTCAGCACCTTTTCCTCTTCCTTCCCTTCAGTAAAGTTATTTCATACATTCATAACATAGTTAGATTCTCACACACAGTCTGCACCTCTTCCTGGGATCCCCTGACCTCCTAAATGATTTTTTTTAAATTTTCATATTTTAAAGTTCAGTATTTGTACTATAAAGTTGAATAGGTTTTGGAAAGTACATAATGTCATGAAAAGATGAATGGACATCTTTTCATATGCTTATTTGCCGCCTGTACATTTTCTGCGGTGAGGTGTCTGTTCAGATCTTTTGCTTACTTTTTAAATGGGTTTGTTATTTTCTCATTGTTGAGTTTTAAGTCTTCTTTATATATTTTGGATACATGCCCTTTATCAGATGTGTTTTGCAAATATTTTCTTCCAGTCTGTGATTTGACTCTTCATTCTCTTAACTACCTTTCTCAGAGCAAGCATTTTTAATAAAATCTGGCTTATCAACTTTTTTTTTCATGGATGATGCCAGGTTTCTAAACTCAAGGTCACCTAGGTTTTATCCTATGTTACCTTCTAGAAGTTTTATAGTTTTATATGTTTAGGTCTAAGATCTGTCTTGAAAGCTGTAAGATTTATATTGAGATTTTTGGGGGTTTTCTTTGTTTTGTTTTGTTTTTGCTTGTGGATGTCAAGTTGTTGAAGTACCATTTGTTGGAAAGACTGTTCTTCCTCCATTACATTGCCTGTGCTCCATTTTCAAAGATCAGTAGACTGTATTTGTGTGGGTCTCTTTCTGGCCTTTGTATTGTTCCATTGATCTATGTGTCTGTTCTTTCACCAATACTATGCAATCTTGACTTTTGTTAATTTTATTGCAAGTCTTGAAATTGGGTGGTATCAGTTCTCCAACTTGTTCATCTTCTTGGCTGTTGGGTTGGCTATTCTAGGTTGTTTGCCTTTTCATCTAAACTTTAGAATCAGTTTTTTAATACCTATAAACTAGCTTGCTAGGATTTTGTTTGGGATCGAGTTGAATCTACAGATCAAGCTAGGAAAAATTGACATCTTAACAATGTTCAGTCTTCTAATCCATGAACATGAAATAACCTCTTATTTAGATCTTCCAAACTTTTTTCACTTTTTTTCCTGCATAGAGATCCTATACATGTTTTGTTAGATTTACACATAAGTGTTTCATTTTTTTGAGGTTAATGTAAATGGTACTGTGTTTTTAATTTCAAATTCCAGTTGTTCATTGCTGGTATATGAGAAAGCAGTTAGCTAATATTTCTCAAAATATTGCCTCATATTTTGCACTCATGCTATAATCACTTATTAGTTCCAGAGGGTATTTTGTTATTGTTGATTCTTTGGATTTTTCTACATCAATTAATCATGTTATCTATGCCTCTCTTCCCAATCTGTGTATCTTTTATTTCCATTTCCTGTCTTATTGTGTTAGCTAGGACTTCAAGTATGATGTTGATTAGAAATGGTAAAAGGGGACACTCTTGCTTTGATTCTGATTTTGTGGGAAAGCAACTGATTTGTCACCATTAAGTAGGATGTTCACTGTAGGGTTTTGGTAGATGTGTATCAGGTTAAGGACATTTCCCTCTATTTCTAGTTTGCTGAGAGTTTTTAATCATAAATCAGTTCGGATTTTTGTTATATACTTTTTCTGCAGTTGTTGATATGATCATATTTTTCTTCTTTAGCCTGTTGATATGATGTGTTACACTAACTGACTTTCAGATGTTGAACCAGCCTTGCCATACCTGGAATAAATCCCACTTGGTCATGGTGTTTAATTTTTTTAGTACGTTGTTGGATTTGACTTGCTAATATTTTGTTGCTTTTTACATATATGTTCAGGATAGTTACTGTTTTGTCGTTTTCCTTTCTTGTAATGTCTTTATCTTGTTTTGGTATTAGAGCAATGCTGCTTTCATAGACTGAGTTAAGAAGTGTTTTCTCTGCTTCTGTTTTCTGGAATAGTGAGAATTGTATTATTTTTCTTAAATATTTGGTAGAATTCACCAGTGAACCTGTCTGGAACAGGATGTTGTCAAGCTGCTTCTCGCACCCACCTGTCTCTCAGCCTTTCTCACCAGCTCCTTCCCATTTTCTTTTTCTCCCTCTTTTTCTCTTGGCTACTTTTGGTTCTTCATTTCTCATATCACCTGGTACGGCTGCTGTAGTCCCAACTTAACTTAAATAGAAGTGATAAAAGCAGGCGTCCTTCTCTTGTTAACTGATCTAAGAGGAAAGCTTTCAGTCTTTCACCATTGAGTATAATGTTTACAGTGGGTTTTTATATATGGTTTTTATTATGTCAAGGTATTTTCCTTCTATCCCTAGTTTGTTGAGTATTTTTATCATGAAAGGATGTTAAAATTTGTTGAATGCTTTTTCTGCATCAGTTGAGATAGTCATGTGGTTTCTTTTTTCTCTTCTGTTAATGTGATGTAATACATTGATTTTCCTATGTTGATCCATCTTTGCATTCCAGTAGTAAATCTCACATGGTTTGGTATATAATCTTTTTAGTATGCTTCTGAATTTGCTTTGATATTATATTGTTGAGGATTTTTGCGTCGGTGTTCATAAGGGATATTGGCATGTCTTTTTTTTTTTTTTTTTTTGTAGTATCTTTGTCTGGCTTTAGTAGGCAAGCCTCATAAGGCTGAGTTAGGAAGTATTCCCTCCTCTTCAGTTTTTGGAAAAATTTGAGAAAGACTGGTATTAGTTCTTCTTTTAAAGTTTAATAGACTACAGCAGTGAAGCTATCAAGGCCAGAGTTTTTTTTTTAATTGGGAGATTTTTAGTTACTGATTCAATCTCCTTACTAATTATTGGTCTATTCGTATTTTCTGTATCTTTGTCATTTAGTTTTGGTAGGTTTTGTGTTTCTAGGAATTTGTCCTTTTCATCTAGATTGTCCAATTTGTTGGTGTACATTTATAATAATCTCTTATAATCCTTTTTATATCTGTAGAATCAGTAATAATGTCCCAACTTTCATTTCTGATTTTAGTTATTTGAGTCTTTTCTCTTTTTTTCTCAGTCAGGCCAGAGGTTTGTCAATTTTGTTGATCTCTTTGAAGAACCAGCTTTTGATTTCAGTGCTTTTTTTCCCTCTTTTTCTACTCTCTATTTCATCTCTGCACTAACCATAATTATTTCCATTCTTCTGCTAGCTTTTGGTTTAGTTTTTTTTTTTCCTCTCATTCCTTAAATTGTAAGATTAGGTTGTTGATTTAAGATCTTACTTTTTTTTTTTTTTGAGATCTTACTTTTTAAAGTAAACCTTTATAGCGATAAATTTCTTTCTTAGTACTGCTTTTGCTATGTCCCATAAGTTTTGGTATGTTGTGTTTTCCTTTTCACTTAGTCTCTTAAGTATTTGCTAATTTCCCTTACAATTTCTTTTTGATCCACTGGTTGTTTAGGAATGTGTTGTTTAATCACCACAAATTTGTGCATTTTCCAGTTTTCCTTCTGTTACTGATATTTAACTTTATCTCATTATGGTTAGAGGGATACTTTATATGATGTTTATCTCTTAAAATCTGTTTAGATTTAATTTGTGGCCTAACTAAGATGGTCTGTCCTGGAAAATGTCCCATTAAAACTTGAGAAGAATGTATATTTTGTATTATTGGGCAGACTGTTATTTATTGTGTTGTTCAAGTCCTTTGTTTCCATACTGCTGTCTGGTTGTTTTATCCATTATTGGGAATGGGATACTGAACTCTCCAGTTATTATTGTAGAGCTGTCTATTCTTCCATTCAATTCAGCCAATATCTGCTTCATATATTTTGATGATCTGGTACTAAATATGTAAATGTTTATAATTATTGTATCTTGCTGTATTGAACCTTTAATTAATATAAATTGTCCTTCTTTCTGTCTTATAATCTTTTTAATTTGAAGCCTATTTTGTGTGATATTACTATACCACTCCTGTTCTCTTTTGGCTACTGTTTGCATGGAATATCTTTTTCCCTCCTTTCGTTTTCAACCTGCGTGTGTTTTTGGATATAAGGTAAGGCTCTTATAGATAACATATTGTTGGAGAGACAGAGAGAGAGAGAGCGTGTGTGTGTGTGTGTGTTTAATCCATTCTGGCAATCTCTGATTTTTTTTGAGTGGAGAGTTTAATCCATTTACATTTAAAGTGATACTGATAAAAAAAAGGGGGGGGAGGACTTCTGTCATTTTGCTGTTTGTTTTTCTTATGCCTTATATAAGCTTCTTTGTCAACCCCTCTTAACATTTTGCAGATATTATTCTGTTGTCTTCCAGCATAATGTTCTAGAATCTTTCATCATTGATGAGCTGTCTGGTGTTATTATTCCTTAGTTTGGTGTCTGCTGATAAACTCAACAATCAATAACTTTTATTAAGTTCACTTTGATAATGCTGTGCATGCATTAATTCATTTAATTCTTAGAAAAATCCTATGAGTCATAAATATTACTTTTCTTCACATTCTAAGGGAGCTATCTCAGGCCAAGAGAGCACAAGCACAATTAGAATTCAATCCCAGATATTTCAAAATACAAATGACATGGTGACCATGACATCATACTGTCTCTCAAGTGCTACAGAGCAGTCAGACAAGATAGGGAGATGGAGGTAAGTGTCTGATGAGAACAGCGCAGATCCCCACCCCGCTCACCAAGAAGCAAGTTCATGGATCTCCTTCAAGGTCAACTCTGAGAAAGTTTTTGCCACATTTGAGGCCTTGTACGTAACTCAGTGTTGATCACAGACTCCTCTCTCTTGGACATATAAATTTGCAGTCTGTAAAGGGAGGGAAGGAAGAGCTGTCACTTCCCTAAGCCCTTCTTTCTTGGAGTAGGAAGGGAATTGTGTGTCTCCATTTAGGTCTTATGCAGTGATCTCCTAACAAAAGCTACTGACAGGATAATTTTGCCTTCTGTGATACGTGTGGAACTCATGCTTATCAGAGGCCTGGTTGCTTCTAATAATTACTTTCAGAAAAAAATGTCAGAGAAAATTGGCATTTTGGTGACATTGACGAGAGGACTTAGCTCTACTCCAACAAAATTGTAGATGAAGATTGAAATTCCAGAAATTGAGTTTCCAGATTTAAAAACTTTTTAATTGCACTTGGATATATCTATAATTCAAATGCATTGTTGTAGTTTTGCTTCTCAAAGTGGTTCCTCAGAAAAAAGGAGGCAACTCTGCTCGGCTCTCCACTGTTGCAGGCAGTCAGGTACACTTGGGAAGTCTTTGTGATCTTTGCTGCCTCTTACCCAAAGAACAAACAACACAGCTGTAGCTAGGGTACTCAAGAACGAAATTCATAAATCTGGGAAGTTAAGTACTACCATAGCGCTCTTTTTTTGTGTTCCAAAATCACTTCTCCCTCACACTACCCTGGGATTTCCTCTGCTCCTTCCCAGTTCACATGTACTTCTGAGTTATGAGGAGGCCCGGCAGCCCCTCTTCCATCCTCTAACCGGTACTTTCCCAGGGGTTTGGTAAGTATTACTGTATGTCTGGAGGACCAAACTTAAGAAATAACCAACACTAAGATCATAATTTCTTGAGAGTGTGAAAATTCAAATGAAATGTATGAGTCTTTTTTTGGTTAGTGTTCTTTTTTATTTTTGTATTATTCTACTTTGTCCATTGTGTGTGGACTTTGAGTTTTGGTTGTAATTTTACCCAAAGAAAGGGCTGATCTTGGCCCTCAGCTTCTAGGAGGTGATTTCCAAGCTCTTGGAATGTCCTGCCTGTGAAGAGTGTCCTTGTTTATCTGGGGGACTTAGACCACACCTGATAGTCTAAGCATGTGATTTAGGGCAGGGGCTTTAGACTACACAATATTTGTTTGACCTTCAGAGGAGCTGGAAACTAAAGTCAGCCACGCCGCAATCAACTATGTCTAGGTGACCAATCCCAATTAAAACTCTGGACATTAATTGGGGTGCCTGGGTGGCTCATTCGCTTAAGCATCCCATTCTTGATCTTGGCTCAGGTCATGATCTCAGGGTTGTGAGATCAAGCCCTACTTAGGGGTCCATGCTGGGCTTGGAGCCTGCTTAAGATTCTCTCTCCCTCACCCTCTGCCCCTCCACCCTCCTCCCCTTTAAACAACAACAACAAACTCTGGACATCGAGGTTCTGGTGAGCTTCCTAGGTTGGCAGCACTCTGTGCCTATTCTTGCACATCACTGATGGCTGAGATTAGCTCTGATCACTATTCCAGTGAAGGAGGACAACTGGAAACTCCATGCATGGATCTCTCCTAGAGTCTGTCCCATATGGCTCTTCCCTTGGCTGATTTTAATCTGTGTCCTTATGCTGTAATAAGCCATACTGAGTCTAACAGCTTTCAGTGAATTCTGTGGGTCCTTCTAGTGAATTGTCAAACTGAAGATGGTCTTGGGAACCCCTGAATTTACAATTGGTGACAGAAGTGAGGGTGGTCTTGGGGACTCCTGAACTTTGAAGAGTTGTATCTATTTTCAAATCCCACACTCACCGTTTCTCATTTTTCTTATCTGAAAAATAGCAGTAACTTTGTTTACAGGGTTATTGTGTTGGCTAAATTAAGTGACAAATGTGAGGCAACTGGAATAGTGCCTTGCCTGTAATAGGCCTTTAATAAAGAGTCTGCCCTAAAGGTGCTGATAATTTGACTTTTCCGTAAAGAATACTGCAGTATCATGTGGAGGAAGATTTGCACAAACTCTCTCCAGTGGTGATACTAATCAACAGCTCTTGATTTGCTCTTTTTAGCTCATATGCAGGATTTCCTCCTTATTTTTAACTCTTGGATGTGTAGAAATATGATGCCTTTGAATGATTAGAACTTTCCCTGTAGTTACACAGTATTTATAATTTAAGACCTGGAATAACTTCAGCACAGCATGGTTGAGGCATGAGATTGACAGGCCAAATGGTAAGAATTTTTGTTTGTGGCATTTTGAGTTTAAGTAGCTGTGGATATTCCATATACACTTCTCTGTATGGAAGATACTATTGAAACTAATGGGAAGTCAGTTCTTCATCTACAAAAAAAAGAAGAAATGTGCTCACCTAGACTGCGTATGCTATTAGGAACCAGTTAAGATAATGGGAGGAATATCTCTCACTGTGGCAGTTTTACTTCTTTAATTATTATTTTGCCAGAAGGGACAAAAGCTGTGTAAATAAAACAGAACCAATCAAAGGCAGAGCAAGCTAATTTTAGAGGTCTGCATATAAATCTTTTGTTTCCCCTGCATTTGCCTTGGAACAGACAGTCTCTGTTGTGCTGTACTTGGGTAGAGAAATAATAGACAGCATGCTTCTCCTCAGTGTGCTCATTGTTTATACTTCATGTTGAGGAAGGTTGAAGGACGCTAAGAATTTGGAGCCTACAGATTATTTTCTTTGGCTTTTAGATCAGTTAAACAAAGGGAGTTAACTTAGAAATATGATACTTAAATAAATCCAGGGGTGAAAAAAATCTCTTTGCACCCCAAAATGCTTGAAAGACACCATGGTTATTATTAGTTCTGTCATTTTTCTGGTTTGACAGCTTACAGTGTGTGATAATGTAATGACCATAGGCTCTTGAACACCCATGAATTTGAATCTTGGCTCTTCCACTTGCAGAGGATAGGACCTTTGGCATATTTGTTACTACTTAGCTGTTTTGGACTTTTGCCCTTGTTTTAAAGAGGAGAATCCAACCACATGAGTTTTGTTACACAAGTGGGTTTGTACATGAGTGGGTTATACAAGCTAGAGAACCAAACATGGTGCCCAGTGCACAGTAGGATGCTTCATAAATGTTGGTCACCACCACTGTCGTGCAGGTCTTCCCCTTTCCTCCCCCCATGTTTGTTGGTTTGGGTTGTTGATAGGATACTCTTCCCTTGCTTTGAGAGATTGGTCATTACTATTTTACATTTTGTTTTTTAGTTTTATAAAAATTCTACATAGACAATTTAAAAAGCCAAAGTTTATTACAAAAATCAGCAGTCCCTTGTGTTTTCCTCAAACATAGCTTCTTTTCCTCCTCTCAAGCAACAACCACTTTCAACTTTGGGGTGATTATTTTGGTATTTGTCTTTATATCTCTAAATAACATACTTAATATTGCTGCTCTTCATTGTTTTTTTTTCATTGTCTCTTTATACTATGGAAATGAAATGAGGCTCTCCCCTACCTTTGCTCATCACACCCTTTCCTATTCTCCCACCTTTGCAATTCATGCATAGCATAGTTTTATGCATTATATGACCAAATGAACAGTGTTCACTGTTAAGCAGTGCAGTCTGCTATGATTGCTGTTTGTTTCCAGCATACCTTTTGGTTTCTTTGGAGTTAATATTTATCTTATTTTTTCTTTGTCTAGATTTCTATATTCTTTAGCTAAACGAACTCTCAAATTCTCTGCCACCTATATCTCCTCTCAGACTTTCAGATGTGTTGGGTTCTCTATCATGTTCATCTATTTATTTAAAAAAAAATTTTTTTTTAAAGATTTTATTTATTTATTTGAGAGAGAGAGAGTGAGAGAGAGCACATGAGAGGGGGGACGGTCAGAGGGAGAAGCAGACTCCCTGCCGAGCAGGGAGCCCGATGCGGGACTTGATCCAGGGACTCCAGGATCATGACCTGAGCAGAAGGCAGTCGCTTAACCAACTGAGCCACCCAGGCGCCCTAAAAAAATTTTTTTAACTATTTTAATTCAATTAATTAACATATAATATATTATTGGTTTCAGAGGTACAGGTCTGTGATTCATCAGTCTTATATAATACCCAGTGCTCTTTACATCACACGCCCTCCCTAATGCCCACCACCCAGTTATCCCATCCCTCCACCCCCTCTCCCCTCCAACAATCCTCAGTTTGTTTCCTATGATTGAGTCTCTTATTGTTTGTCTCCTCTCTGGTTTCATCTTGTTTTATTTTTTCTTCTCTTCCCCGATGATCCTGTTTTGTTTCTTAAATTCCACACCATTGAGATAATATAATTGTCTTTCTCTGATTGACTTATTTCACTTAGCATAATACCCTCTAGTTCTATCCATGTCATTGCAAATGGCAAGATTTCATTTTTTTGATGGCTGTGTAATATTCCCTTGTATATATATATACCACATCTTCTTTATCCATTCATCTGTCGATGGACATCTGGGCTCTTTTCCATAGTTTGGCTATTGTGGAAATTGCTGCTATAAACATTGGGGTGCAGGTGCCCCTTTGGGTCCCTACATTTGTATCTTTGGGGCAAATACCCAGTAGTACAATTGCTGGGTCATTCGGTAGCTCTATTTTCAACTTTCTGAGGAATTTTCACACTGTTTTCCAGAGTGGCTGCACCAATTTGCATTCCCACCAGGAGTGTAGGAGGGTTCCCCTTTCTCTGCATCCTCGCCAACATCTGTCGTTTCCTGACTTGTTAATTTTAGTCATTCTGACTGGTGTGAGGTGGTATTGCATTGTGGTTTTGATTTCTATTTCCCTGATGCTGAGTGATGTCATGTTCATCTTTTTTTTTTTTTTTTAAAGATTTTATTTATTTATTTGACAGAAAGAGAGGGATCACTATGTCAGCAAGAGAGGGATCACAAGCTGGGGGAGTGGGAAAGGGAGAAGCAGGCCCCCTGCTGAGCAGGGAGCCCGATGCGGGGCTCGATCCCAGGACCCTGGGATCATGACCTGAGCTGAAGGCAGACGCTTAACGACTGAGCCACCCAGGCGCCCCCATTTTCATCTTTTTAAAGGAATCTCCCCAGAGGCACTTTCTGACCCACCTGCTTTGGACACACAACTGTCATACTGGGACTTCCTTGAGCTCTCTCTTGTGTGGGATGTCTTGTTTTGGGGATCCCTGAATCATTCAGATGAAACATCCTCCAGTAGAGTCCTGAGAAGGGTTATGTGGGAGGTCCAATTTATTGAGAACTTAAATGTCTAAAAATGTTTTTATTCTCCCTACACACTTGATTGATAGTTTTGCTGGGTATGGAATTCTAAGCTGCATACTCGCCCCTGTGCAGTCGGAACCACTGTCTGAGCTCTCACTGTGGTGGTTGAGAACTCTGAAGGCATTCTGATCCTTAATCCTTTGTGGATGACCGTTTTTCCCTTGTTAGGATTTCCTTTTGTCTCCACTGTTTGAAATTTCACTGAGATGTGCCTCAGGCAGTGTGTCTATTCTTATCCTTTGTGCACCCCTTTAATCTGGAAACTCCTGCCCCTCACTTCATAAATTCTTTTTCCAGAATTATTTCACTGAGGATTTCCTCCTTCCTATTTTTTCTCCTTTCTTTCAAAAACTGGTGTTATTTTAAATTGGGTCTCTTGGGCTAGTCCTTTAGTTTTTTATTTATTTTTTTAGTACCTTCTCTCCTGTTTAGGAAATTCTCTTAAAATTTTTTTCTTAACTTTCCTGTGAATCTTTCATCTTTGCTCCTGTAGTTTTAAAGTCTAAGGTTCTTTTCATTCCTTGAGTGTTTCTTTTTATAGGGTAACTTTTTTTATGGATACAGTATTGTCTCATTTCTCTGAGGATAGTTGTTTTAGTTTAGTTGTTTGGGGTTTCATTTTGTTTGCTGTTTTCTTGCCTACACTCTGTTTACTCTGTTACTCTTTTCCTTTGGTTTACTTTTAGTTCTCTTGTTAGAAGTTTTCTTCACATGTTCACTAGTTGTCTGCTCATATTTAAGTGGGAAACTAAAAAACGTATTGAAGTCCTAAGTCTGTGGACTGGGCTTGACTTTATCTTAGAGAAATATAGCTGAGTCATTTCCTTAGGAAAACCCAAATAGTACTTTTCAGTCAGTCCTCTTGGGCTGGCCAGAAGGGTCTCCTGCTTTCCCCAGGCTGCATGACCATCAGAGGTAGGGAAGCGGGCAGGGGATTAGGGCTGTTCTGAACTCTCATTTCTGTTTTCAGCTCTACCTGCTACCCCCTAGTCCATGGATTTTCTCTCCTACTGTCTTATGAGAATAAATCTGTCTTCTGTTGGGGAGGGTGGTGGGTAGGTTGGGCAGCTGCTCAGCTGTGTGTATATGCAGGGTGTGGAGGAACTTGGGATTCTAACAGTTTCTTACACAGTATATAAATCTATCTTTGGGGCTTTTTTGGGGGTGCAGGGAGTTGGTGCTTCTTCTGTCCCTACTTCTAGAGGTGTCTGGTACCACCAGTTTCCAGGCCTTTGGGGAATTCTGAGGTATCAATCAGGTCGAATCTTGGATTTTTCTACTTGCTAGCTTCAGATGCAGTTCTCTTGGGTCTGCTGAGCCAGTTATTGCTACAAGTTTGATACTCTTTTCTCCTCTCCTGATCTCTTTGCTTTTACAGGTTTATATATCTTTTAGATATACCTTTAGTGTCACTCGAGTGGGAGTTCAAGAAGTGAAGTACATGCATGTGTTTAATCTGTCATCTTTAACAGACTCTTTTTAAACATTAAAATAATAAAGAATCTATTTGTCATTATTCTGTTCAATGAAATTTTCCCTCTGTGAAAGAGAGAAAATAATGAGAACACAACCCTTGGTACTGCTATTTGTTCTGGACGATGGGAGCCCATGGCACTGGCCCATCTGCCCCACAAGGCCACAGATCCTTAGCAGTCTGGCTTTCTCAGCTAGGGCCATACTTTATTGCACTTGTGGTGTGTTTTTGAGATCATCTGTGACCTTTTGAGTTTATTTATAATTCTGCATAGATTTGCCACTTCCCTTACTGTTGGATTTGAGGAATTCTTGAAGCAGGGTGACGTCCTGTCTCAGCATACTTAACCTCAAATTTTATGATTTGGGGTTTTATTCTCCTGTTTATGCATCTCCGTCTTCCAGCCATATTTTTCTGCCAGTCATACCAGATTTTGCCCTTTTAGCTTCTGCCTTTTGCCTGAAACAATTTGACTTTTTCTGAGTTATTATTTAGTATTATTCTCAGATTGTCTTGAGAGGGGGCATAAATGGATTCATTTTTGTCTTAGGAGTCTGATGGCTTAGTGTTAACAAATTTAAGAGTTAACTGCTATTCTAGACTGAATATTAATGTCCCTTCAGAATTCACATGTTGATGACCTAAGCCCCCCCAGGGGGTATGTATTTAAGACAAGGCCTCTAAGGAGATAATTAAGGTTAAATGAAGGTCATAAAGGTGGGGCCCTGATCTGATGGGATTGGTGTCCTCATAAGAAGAGACTCCCCACTGCCCCCCCACTGTGAAGCCACAGTGAGAATGTGGCCATCTACCGGAAGCTTCATCTTAAACTTCTAGCCTCCAGAACTGTAGGAAAACTAATATCTGCTGTTTAAGCCACCCAGTCTGTGGTATTTTGTTATGGTAGATACCAAAAAGCTAATATACCTGCTCTTCTTAGACTTTAGCAATCAGAGTTGTCAGTTGTCAGATGTTAGCTTATAGTTGTCATATTTGTGCAACTGACTTCCTCCATTTTAAGCCACAGTTAGAATTCTGTAGTCAGAGGAAACCAGATCTTAATTGCATTAGGGGTTAGGGAACCTACCAGCCTATAGCAAGTGACTTTTTTTTTTTTTAATGAAATCATTGCCATAGTTTTGTGAAAGTTGTGTTTCCAGAGCCTGTGTGTGTATGTGTGTGTACACTAGATTGAGAAACAAAATATACTTCTTATTGTAAGTTGTGGTGAAAAAGATTTTAAGTCTGTTGCTCTAGTTTAAGCTAATTTTTTAGTCCCTGTTAGAATACCCATGGCAAGTGATGATTGGTGGAGTTTGAGGGAAAAGGTAGACCAGGACTGTGGACCCTGTGGGGTCAGACTTTGGAATCCAAAAAGGGACCTAGAGATCTAAAGTCCAAAGGGAGAGGCATAGGGAAGAGGAGAATTCGGTTATCTGTTTCACCCAGCAAGCGAAGCAGAGAGCCCCTAGGAGGACTTTTCGCATAGCACCAAGCTCCGGGAGGGGCTGGGAGCGATTTATCACATCTTCCTCTGCACTCTGGGAGTGCCTTATGCATAACCTCACTCACTGCACACGCCACGTTATATTATAATTATTTTTAAAATATCTGTGACTGGGGGCACCTGGGTGGCTCAGTCGTTAAGCGTCTGCCTTCGGCTTGGGTCATGATCCCAGGGTCCTGGGATCGAGCCCCACGTTGGGCTCCCTGCTCTGCGGGAAGCCTGCTTCTCCCTCTCCCACTCTCCCTGCCTGTGTTCCCTCTCCCGCTGTGTCTCTCTCTGTCAAATGAATAAATAAAATCTTTAAAAAAAAAAAATATCTGTGACTGGGCCAAGTCCATAGTTAGCACTCCATAACTGTTAGAAGAGGGAGGAATAAAAGGTAGCCATCGTTATTGGCCTCATGTTACTGTCATCCATGGTAACGACATGTTTACTCCTCCACCAGCTGGAGTGTTACCCGATTCCAGTAAGGGGTGAGTAGTGCGCCCCTCCGTGAGTCCGCTCTGAAAACAGCACAGTCTCGTTTACAGAGCCAGTAGCAGCGGAATCACATGCTCCCTCTCAAGATGTCAGTAGAACAGGTGGAAATTTCCTTCATTGTGTGGTCTTCTAGCTTTGTTAAGAGGTAAGGAGAAGGAGGCCAGGCCCCTGTATGTCCTAAGCGCCGGCATAAATGGTACGTCAGATATATTCACAAAGCCAGCAGTATTGATGCCGGGTAGACTGGGCTGGGGAGGTCACTCCAGAAGCAGTTCTCCTATGTCATGGGCCAGGTTCAGGGGAGTGAGGTCCTGTGGCAGGTGAACTCTCATCACCTCAAGGGATTCGGGAAGACTTCCCAGAGCGAAGGGCGTTTATGAGGGAACCTGAGGCATGAGTAGGTGTTGGTCAGACAGAGGGAGTAGGATAGGAATCACGTGAGAGGGCAGTTAGCTCATGAAGAGCCTCCAGATGGAGGTTTGATATTTGCACTGCAGATTCTCAGGAATGGGGCTCTACTGTGTTGGAGAGTAGATTCTGTAGCTCAGAATCTCAGTCTGCAGAAGGTGGAAGCAGCCAAACCTGGCATCAGAAGACCCATCAGCAGGATGATGGTCGCTGAGTCCCAGAAATGAGGGCCTGTGTTAGGATCGTGTCGGGACGATAGAAATGCTGCTAACGAGGAATGCATGGGGCCTGACGTTTTTTGGATGTGAGGGGCCAGGGAGGGGTGGGGGCACCTTTGACTCTGGAGTTCTGAGGCTCAGTACCCAGGGATGACGGATTGTTTTCATGGTAGTAGAGAACATTTGAGAGCAGTCTGTCTTGGGAGGAAATGATGGGGAGATGTGGATTTTGTATCTTAGGTTAGAGTTTTCATAGAGGCCCTTGGGGCACCATTTCAAAGAATGGTCTTATTAGAAGATAATTTCTCATGATTCATAGATAGACTAAACTTTTCCATTTATTTGGTACTTTTTTCACACTAGAAACCTCTTAGCTGTTGGGTAAAAAATCAGATGTCATTGAAATTCAGCATATTTTAATATTCTGAATCCAAGAAGCTATACATTTTCAATATTTTTCTCAGCTAGAACGTGAAATTGTTATTTCACTTGGTTCATAATCAGGGTTTTTTAGTGCTCGCTTCGGCAGCACATATACATAATCAGGGTTTTTTAGAAGACAGCAGCTTAATGGAATGATTTTTCTGTTAATAAATCAGGTATCTACGTATTATATATTTACACAAATGAGTTCCAAATAGATGCTTTGAGTCAAAAGCCTTCACAGTTCAATTAGTAATTCCTTGAGAGCTTCATCAACTTATTTTCTGGTTTCTTCGTTCCTGGTCATTATTCTACAATGACTTTTGAGAAGCAGTTTTCTTAAAAGAGTACAAATTGAATTATTCCCCTTTAGTGAATTGAAATTCTTAACAAGGCTTTCCACTAACGAGGTGTTGTATCCATGTTAGGTTAAACAGGCTAGTTTGAGCCATTTAGTTAGCATTTCAGAATTAGAAGTCATTGATTAAAGCTTCGCTAATAACTCAAGCACAGTTTAATAATAAAACGGATCCCACTCGGTGCTGCTAACACAACCAAGAAAACTCATACCAAATAGAAAGTGGCAACAACAGGAATTAGAATTAACTCGTCCATTAACACATGATAATGCCAAAAAAATTTAATTAACCTTCTTTCAGTGATACTGCTAAAGATAAACTTGACTTGCAATTCCAGGATGAGTCCTTTATTCAGCACTTGGCTCTTCCTCATCCAGCGTAGCAGCAATCCTAGCAGTCCTGGGGGAAAAGAAACTCCCCTCTGACTGTCGTTCATTCAGCTTTGATATGGAACCATATCTGGAGCATGAAGGAATTTTCTTTAACTTGATAGGGAGAAAAGAAATCAGGCTTATCTTTGAATTTTTAAAATATTTGTTTTCCTTTTTTTTAAATGGATGTTTTTACTTCTGACCTGACTACACTTTTTCTTTCCAGTTTAAGATTGATAGCGAGTGGTGGACATGGATCGATTATAACCGCTTCCAGGAGCTCATGCAGGAATATGAAGACAGTGGCGGATCAGCAACTTTCAGCGCAAAGGATTATGTGGCGAAAACTCCTCACTGGGCATTATTTGGTGCCTGTGAAAGAGGCTTTGATCCCAAGGACACAAGATATCAGAGAAAGAACAAATCAAAGGATATTTCTGGATGTTGAGATTCATCTGACCATAGGGTACTGAAGGACAAGAACTGATGGCCCTGAAGGTTCTCACCCCCTGCTGTGATTTTTCCAAGGACACATTACACGAGTTCTATTTCATGTAGAGGGGACGCAAGTCACGTCCCGGGGTTGCTTTCCAGAGCTTAGGCCCTCTCCTGATTTGACTTCTTAGAGGACCACCGTTCCAGGGGAAGGACATGGTCCTTAGAGTGGAACCGAGGGCTTTGAATTATAACTTGTGAAACTCACTAGAATGTTGTTCCTGGGGTGTTGTGAGGAATGAACTGGGTTCTTGGCCTTTGTGGATTGTTCCTCCCCAAGATAAGTGTATCTACTCCCTCCAGGACCTCCATCCCTTCTTTATATCTTAAGATAACACCTCCCGGGACTCATTCAAGTTGTCGTAATTCTTGATTATTTTTAAATACTGCATAGATTACATTAAATTTTTGCTTCGTACCAGCCCTTTATGAAATTGAATTGGATCTACATGTACTAGATCTCATTCCATTCTCCTACAAATTGCAATGGAAGGCCTGGGGGGCGGTGTTCGCGTCGGAGCCCTCTTCCGTAGGAGGAATGCCCTGGGATGCCAAGGAGTAATTAGTCTTGCAGACAGACTTCGAACCCCTGTACACCTTCCTCACAGAGCAGGTCCCCATCTTCTTTTCCCTCTTGTAGCCTGAGCTACTTTACACAATCTGTTTTTAGGGCTCAAGTTTTTTCTCATTGAAAACATCATTAAATACTTAATAGTTTTAAAAATATCATAGTTATTTTTTAAAAAATTCCTTTATCCTAAAAATTTAATTAATAAAATCTCTTGTATAGGCTAGAATTTTCTTTTGAGTGTTTATTTTATTTTATTTTTTTTAATTTTTTTTTTTAATCTTTTTTTTTTTTTTAAAGATTTTATTTATTTATTTGACAGAGAGAGACACATTGAGAGAGGAGCACAGGCAGGGGGAGTGGAGGGGGGAGAGACAGGCTTCCCGTTGTGCGGGGAGCCCGATGCAGGGCTCGATCCCAGGACCCTGGGACCATGACCTGAGCCGAAGGCAGATGCTTAACGACTGAGCCACCCAGGCGCCCCTGAGTGTTTATTTTAAAGATGCTTCTAGTCCCGTGGTTTGAAGCCCTATCAGAATCGACCTCTTCTTTATATATCAGCTATTTTGTAAACCTCTCTTTTCTGCTGAAGTGAAATTCCTAGATAATATAGCCTGCCTACTCACTCAGTTGAAAACTAGGCTCTGTAGTTATATCTAAGTGACATGGGATGGGATGGCAAAGCATCATTGAAATCCTTTGTTCTTGAACCCACCTCATCTTCAGGCTTATGTTTGGTCTCCTCCTGTTCTGGTGACTGAGACAGACAAGAGACAGGAGTGGTGCAGGCCAGTGAGGCATGATCTCATTGAAACCCAGATGGGTTAGTGTTCATTGAACAGAAATGCAAAAACACCCTAAAGTGGGATGAAGTGTTAAAAAGCAAGTGCTCGTGCTGAGGGGGCGCCGGAGACAGAACATGCAGGGCTTTGGACCATCCTCAACCTCTTTTTCAACCACAGTAAGGACTTCTGTGAACCCACTTGCCCTCTAAAACAAAGGAAATATGGGCAAAGTGACTAAAATCAATGAATTCTAGAGTTTTGACATTTAACCAAATCTTCACAATGAATTGAAAATCATCTGTTAAGAGACAAATCAGTAAAATTAACTGTTGACTTCTCATCAGAAACCATGGAGGCCAGGAGACAGTGGGGTGGCGTCTTCGGAGGGCAGAAAGAAAAGGCTTTCAACCAACAATCCTTTGTCTCAATCCTCCTTCAAAAATAAAGGAGAAATGAAGACATCTCCAGGTAAAAAAAAAGTGAGAGCATTCACCTGCAAACCTGCCCCACAAGGAATACTGAAGGGAGTCCTTCGGGCTCTGATGAAAAGTACCCTAAGCACTAACTCAGAGCTACATGAAGAAGTAAAGAGCACTGGTAAAAGTAACTACATAGGTTTTATGAAAGACCGTATAATGGTAACTCCTATTGTAAAGCAGTAATTATGGCACTTTGTTGATGGACTTACAATGTGTAAAGATGTAATTTGTAGGACAGTAATAGCACAAAGGGGTATGGAGGGAAATATACATTTTACATGGGTGAATTTTTTGATATATGAAATATATCTCGATAAAGCTGTAAAAAAAGCAAAGCGCAAATGCTGAATGTTTATTAAAACCAATATAGCATAAGAGAAGCATCATAAATCAATGGGAATTTGGAAGAAAAAATAATTTAGTTCTGTTCTTTCCACTAAATACTAGGAAGAGTCAAATGAAAAAAAAAGCTCCAAAGAAACCTTAGGTGAAAAAGGCCTTTCTTGATCAGGGTTCCCAAACTTTCTCATGCAGGAGAGTCACCTGGAGGACTTGTTAAAACACAGATTCTGGGTCCCACCCCACAGTTTCTGGTACTGTAGGTGTGCAGTGGAGAGCAGTATGTTTTCTGACACATTCGTGGTTATACAAACGCTAAGAGAGAGCACACACTTTGAGAACAACTTGTAGATATAAAACAATGTGAGAACTCATACAGTTTCGAAAGGTCAAAAACTTTACAGAATATGTTCAAGTATCTAATAATATCAAACATCACATAAACTAAAAAGACAAAATGGGAAAAATAGTTTGCATGAAATAGGATTGACTCTAAAATCTCATCGTTTCATTTTAAAAATGTTAGTAAGACTTGCCTGGTTAAATAAGCAAGGGCTAGAGAACGTAAAGTTTCATTGATGAGGAAATAGAGCTAGCTGCAAAATATGAACAGCTGTTCACTTTCAGCAAAGAAATGCTAATTTTTTTTATCAAATTAGCGAAATGTCTATATCATATTAAGGTAGAATACAGTTATTGCAAAGGAGTTTGGCAGTATATCCCAAGAGCCTTTATTTTTGAAAAACTAATTTAATGAGAAAAAGAGTTTTATGCTTAAAAGTATTTATTATAGCATTTTATAATAGCAAAACTCAGGAAACCTAAATGTAAAATATCCTAGGCATTTAATATTTCTTGAAAGAATGGCGAAGTTGTATTACACCACATTGTGTAGGTAATTCATCCTTTCAACAAATGTTTATTAAACACTGATTGTGTTCTAATGGCCGAGGATTCGTTGGTAAGTTAAGGAAAAAGAGGGGAACATAATTCTTGCCATTATGATGCTGACATTCACCAAAGACAAAGATTCACACAATAAATGTTAGTCATCAAACACACTGTGGTAAGTGCTACGGAGAGGGACGGTCTCGATGTGAGTGTGTCAGTGGAGAGATTTCCTAGTCAGGGGAGATGTGCCCTGAGTGTGCTGGAACCTACAGGAGTCTGGACTCCAGAGGTGGGCTCAGGGAAGAAGGCTGCAGGTAGAGGACTGAACACGATCAAAGGCTTTGGGTCGCAGAGGGTCACGGCACATCTGAGTAGCTATAGGAAGGCCACAGTACCTGGAGGGTGCTGCAGAAGGGGTGGGAAAGGGCCAGGACACTCAGGGAAACATAATGGGTGATGACTCAGGGAGATGTAGGCCAGGCCAGGCCCTAAGAGCAATAATGCAAAGGAACACCATGATTAAATTTGCTTTTTAATAAGCACTCTAGCTGTGGGATTGCAAAATGGCTTGGAAAGACCTACAGGGAGATGAGTTGGTAGGTGATCCCTGGGTGGTGGCATTTGGGCAGTGCGCACCCCTCCATGCTGACCCTGGTGGTGGGGATGGAGAGCAGTGGATAGATTGGAAAAAGACCTTGGAGGGTAACATAGATTTGGCCACAAATTGGTTAGTTTGGGGTGAGGGGGTAGGGAGGAGGGAAGAAATGTCCAGGATGACTCCTGATTTTCTGGTGTGCGGACAGGATGGACGATGGGGTCATTCTCCAGGCTGCTTAACCCTGGCAGAGGGCTGAGGGGACATCCTGGGTCATTTGTGGACACGTGGGCATGACTAATGTTAAAAAGAAAATCGCAGGCCCAAAATGGTGTTACTTGGACTAGGCCAAGTCACCAAACCAGGGCTTAATCCTCAACCTAATTGCAGTTTCAACCAACCCCAGAAATGTGAAGTGTTCTCCTCTCCACTTGGGAACTTTCTGGTCGGCACCAACGAGGCCCTCCCTCACAGGGCCTTCTCCATCCCCCAAAGGAAGATGAGGTAACCTGCATATAATAAGCTTCCCTGCACTTCCCCCTGAGGGAAGGTGATCTTGCCTGAAATAATCCTTTCTTTTCTTTTGCTTCTAACTTTCTTGCCCCACCCTCCTTCCTGTAAAAACCTTCCATTTTGTACAACTCCCAGGAGCTCCGTCTGTTTGCTAGATGGGATGCTGCCCAATTCATGGAGCTTCTAACAACGCCAATTAGATCTTCAAATTTACCCAGTTGAATTTTGTTTCTTAACACTTCCCAGGGGAAGGTGGAGGGAACGGTCAGGCATATGGGTCTTAGTGGGGGCGGGAGGGGGGAGGCGAAATGTGCAGATCGTTGTCTTAAGTTCTACTCAAAGCCTCAAGGGGACCTGAGGTCACCTGAGGAGACAACATAACGGGAAGAGGAGAAGGCCTGCTCGTGAAGGCCCAGCGGGGAGTGGCGGGGCGGAGAAGGAAGGATCAGTTGACTGGGGAGGGTCAGGGGACAAACCAGCCGGTGGAGGCACAGACACTCAGGGAGGAGGGCGAATCAAGACTAGACTGGTCAACCGTGACGAGGCCAGTGAGCCGTGACCAAGAGCATGACAAAAAACGCCCTTTGGATGGGGGTCATCCTCGTCCTGATCAACACTCTGAGTGGAGTGCTGGCCCCGAGTGGAAGGTTCCGAAGGACTTTTAACGACAAGAAGTTTATGATATAATGCTAAGTCTGAAACACAAAATACAAAATCCCGGTCATCTTAATTATGTAAAGATCATATGAAGCCACACATGACCGAATATGTATTATTTTAAGAGAATAACACAAAGGTATGAGAAAACAATGTTTTCTACTTCTTTTTGAAATAAATTGCTAAGTCTTTTCCTTAAATCTTGAAATCGAAACCCTCCTATAGTTGGAGTTAAATATATATTCAAAACAGTGTATTTTGTTAGCAGAAAGATTAATCTTTTTCTGTTGTTCTTTCAGTGTGCTGGGTTGTTTCTCTCACTTTTTATTGAAATACAAATTGATGAGCTCTTCCTGGGGTACGATTGATTTACTACATGGTGGCAGTGACTAATCTTGCTGGCTATTGTCCCGCTTAGTGCTTTTGTCTCTTACCATTTCTTTTTTTTTTTCCCCCTTTTTTTTATTTTTTAAATTTATTTATTTATTTATTCGACAGAGAGAGACAGCGAGAGAGGGAACACCAGCAGGGGGAGTGGGA
The DNA here is from genome assembly GCF_011800145.1 of Mirounga leonina. NCBI lineage: Eukaryota > Metazoa > Chordata > Mammalia > Carnivora > Phocidae > Mirounga > Mirounga leonina. The sequence continues at coordinate 14,630,439 of NW_023270763.1, read as the reverse complement.
GAGGGAGAAGCAGGCTTCCCGTGGAGCAGGGAGCCCGATGTAGGGCTCGATCCCAGAACCCTGGGATCATGACCTGAGCCGAAGGCAGACGCTCAACGACTGAGCCACCCAGGTGCCCCCATTTCTTTTCATTTAATGTAATGAAGCATGTTATCTTCATGCCTCAGTTTTGAAGATGTTTGGTACAATGCTGTAAATCTGTTGCATTTTCTGGATTAAGAAAATCCTCTCGTGTGGAAGGAACCCTGTGCATTAGGTTTCTTCTCATGGATTTCAGGAATCCTGGTCTTGATGTTAGAGAAGAAGAAAAACCCCTAGGGGCCTCAGACCTCAATAGAAGGCAAGATGTTTACAACTGGCTGTGAGCGAAAGGACTCACTTCTGGGTGAGAAAAGACAATCTGAACAAGCAGTCATTCTGCAAGCCCTTCTCTAGGTTTTGCAAATTCTTATCAGGATGCGGTTAAGCCCCAGATAATGCCTTCACCTTCCTCCTAATTGGGGAAGCTAGTTAAATTTATACTCTGATTATTGGCTCAGGAGAAGTGGGATAAAATAACCTGGTCTGTTGAAAAGTCGAAATGTTCTTTTCAACAACTGGGCCCCCACCTCCCCTCTACAAGGAAGAGCCTGTGTCCCCCGATCTGCCTGGGCTGGCCCTGGACAGGGGGACCCCTGCTCAGAAGGGGGTTAGGAAATGCCAGTCTCACCAGCAAAGGGGTAAGTGAGGGCCGGTGGCATCCCCCCCAGTCCGGTTCACTCTGAGCCGTGGGGTACACGTGACGGGAGGGGATACATCTGGGCTGCTAAAAGGTCACCTGAGGCCCATGTTGAGGGCGTTTGGGCACATCTGGACTTAGCGGGAGTCAGGTGGTGATGTCTGCAGCACCACGGGATGTGGCCTTGGAAGTCTTGCCACTTACTGAGTGCTCACAGAATAGGAGTTCTTGGGGAAAGGCCCCAAGGCCCCTGGGACATTGGGATTGGCTTGCTCTGACTTGTCTCTGACCCGGACCCTTCCCCGGTGACTAGAAATCAGCGCTCCTGCTGTAACACAATTCACTTCTGCTCCCTAGGGCCCGGCGGGGAGCTGCGGTTCAGTAAGAGAAGCAAGGCCCTCTGAGTCGGGTAGAACCTGGAGGTGAGAGCTGGGAAGATAAGCCCGGAGGGGAAGGCATGGCCACATCCGTGGATAGGCCACGGTAGCACGTTGTCATTCAGCGTGGCTGATGGAAGCCCAGCGATGGTCCTCTGGGTGATGCACTCTATTTAGCCATCAGTTTGCAGACGGTGCTGGTGGAACATAATCATAGAAATTATAACAGTGGTCACTAACTGAGCCCCGCCTGTATACCAGGCACTGTGCATGACCTACGCCCTCCAGGCTCGGGCTTTAAATGACGGGCACTGGTCAGAACCAGAACTCTGTGCCTCACCTCAAACTCCATCCCCCTCCTTCTATCCAGCCACCAGACAGGCTGCCAAAAAGTTCTCAGGTATCCCTTCTCCTATGTCCATCCAAGGAGGACACTAACTTAACAGCCTCACACCTTCCCCGTGCTTGGGGTGCACGGTACATGGGCTGGGGCACGGAGGTGCGGGCAAACTCAGCAATTGTACCACGTCTGGTGTCCAGAGCTCCCCTCCCCAGGCACCCCCCAGCCGCGGTTCCTCCAAGCCTTCATCAGCCAGAGTCTCCTATAACCAGGGAGCTCTCTGCTCTGCTCCACATTCTCTTCTCCTGAATGAAATGCCCTCCTGAGTTCTACCCCTGGGACCAGCCCATGAGCCCAATCTAGCCTGCCACCTATTTTTGTACAGCTGCAAGCTAAGAATGGTTTTTATGTTTTTAATGGTTGGAAAAAATAAAACCCAGAAGAATATTTCATGACATGTGAAAATTATATGAAATTCCAATTTCTGTGTCCGTAAATGAAGATGTATTGGACCTTGCGATGCCTGACCCCTTGCGCATTGTCGGTGGCTGCTTTTCACAGGATGAGCAGTTGTGACAGAGGCCATATGGCCCTAGATTATTTACCATTTCCAGAAAGAGTTGGCAGACCCTGCTCTGTCCTGTCCCTTTGGCTTTCTGGTGACTTCTGTTCCACTCGAATTCCCAGAGAAAGGAACAGTCGTGCTGCTGGTACGTGGGGACTTGGAGTTTACAAGGGACATAAGAGAGGCTTGCTTCCTCTCTGACGGCTCAATACCAAAGAAATCCCTCTTCGTGCTGACATTTCGGAGGTCCGAGGGGACTAGGGGACTTCTTACGGGTCGCCTGGGCTTCTGACGCCCTTCAAAGGACAGCATATGTCAGTATGTGCTTCAGACACAGAGGCCGACTCCAGGCCAGCCATGGGCTACTGTTCTTCTACCGTGTTCCTCGGCACCGGCCTTCGGGGTCCCTGTCTGGCGCCATGAAGGAAAGCCCCCACCTCCCCTCTCCTGGGCCAGCTGTCGTGTGTACCTTGCTGTGAGGATTCAGGAAACTAACTGGGACCTTGAGCCAAGATGTCTTCGTGGCCACCATGGCAAGCTGCAAACGCCGGGGCTCCGCCAAAATCAGCCTTGCGTTAGCAGAAGATGGGGAGGTGCTGCCTCAGTAGCCACCTCCTTGGATGGACATAGGAGAAGGGATACCTGAGAACTTTTTGGACCAGCGAGAGGACAGCCCCTTCCACTCTTTCCTGGCCAAGTCACGCCTTATAGAAGGTGCACTGGAGAAGCAAGAACGCACAGAGTGGGGAGGAGCAGGGATGCAGCTAGGTATGAGGCTTGCTGCACGTCTCAAAATCCTGCAGGGAAGAGGGGAGTCCACTGTGTGGCCAGGACAGGGTGGCCCAGAAAGCTGGGAACCCAACGTAACTCCTTCGAAGGCCAGGATGGCGAGATCACCCAACAGGGCCTATAGGACACTCAGATTGTTGGGTGCTGACTTGTCCGCAGTCCTGAAAGTCAGGAAGGTTTGGTACCTCCCTGTCCCCCGGCCTTCCCTTCCCCATCGCGGGTTACCCAAGTACGAAATGCTGAGCTTCTGATGGGGGAGGCCCTACCAGCGTCTGGCTGCTGGAGATTGCTGATGTTGCTCACCCACAAGGCTGTCGCCATGCCAGGCCGTCTGGTTTCCCGAGCAGGCGTTTTCCTTCCCCCCCCCCGTCCCCCCTGCCCCCAGGCCCCCCTGTCCCCCCCCCCCCCCAACACCTCCTCTCGAGGCCCTTACCTTGCAGGACGCAGGACGCAGGACGGTGGTCAGGAGTCGGCTGTCTGCCCTTGTGCGATTTCCTTGGTACTTGCCAAGGTAAACCTCTTCCATGGTCCTCCTGATTCTCTACTCATGGCTGGCCACTCCGGGGACTCTTGGCGTTCTTTTCTGGCTTCTTAAATAGTGCTTTTCTTATGAAAAATCAAACACGATGTCCAACGAATGGTTTAAGTTTCTCAAAGTCTAAAATGGTTTAACCAGGAGGACTTTTCTCTCATAAATTATTTGAAGGAAGATTAGCTTGAATGATATATCAGCTGGGAGGGATTTCACTAAAACACTAACTTAACAGCCTCCCCACCGCTCCTGGGGGCGGGGGTGGGTATAATTATTCAACGGGATAACGTCTACTCATACACTTTACAGGACAAACTGTTTACAGTAAGGGCATTTGTGCCTGGAGCTCCTTTCTTGGCCTGTTCCAGTGAGTAATGAGGGGCCCCTCTTCTGGAGTTCCTTTAGCTCCTTGGCCCAGAGGGGACCGCTGGAGGTGACGTTGCAATCTGGCTTCTCCGGGACCAGTTGGCCACAAGTCTGTCTGGGTCTGACTGCAACTAATGCGCTGGGTGCAAGCCATTAAGTAGAGCCCCACCGGGCTCTTGTTTTAAAAGCCTATTATTTTAATTCCCAAAGCTTTTACAGGGAATGGGCAGCAAACAGAGCAACGGCACGCACTCTGTCTGCCTTCTAATTATGACAATTCATGACTCAGACTCTCAATTTGGTTATTTCTTTGGCCACTCTTCCCAGCATCCCCTCCAAAAAGAGTCAGCCAGAGGAGGGGATGCTGATGTAAAGCATCAGATTGCAAACCTTGCTGCAGGGGAAGGAATATTAATGGTGTTTGCAGCAGGGCAGAGTCGGTGGGGGGAGGACTAAAACATATTTCATTCAAAACCAGGAGAACTCACATCAACCCTCATCCCCGCCCACTCACTTGACTGTGTTCTGTTTACTAAAGCTCATGTCTGTTTATTTAGTTTTACTGGAAAATTAGAAAAGACCAAAACAGCATTGCCCCACACAAACACACCTAAAAAGAAAATCACGTGAGTGTGTATAATGCTTGTCAACGTTTCCTCATCAAGGACCATTTCCCGGCCCGATGGGATCCCGGCACGTTTCCCAGAGCACCCAGGGGTGGGCAAGCCCCCTCTGCCTGGGGTGCTGTGCTCCCCACCACCCTCCCTCTATTGATGAAAGCTGTCAAAGAAACTTCTCCATTTCGGGAGCCCTGATCCCACCCCTCCCTGTTTCAGGTTTCCCCCAATTAACAGCAGGAAGTTGTTCTCTAAAAGTGAGTTTTGTCATCCCCATTCTGATGAATAAAAGGGCGAGGTGAAGAACCCCCCTTTGTCACCCCCAGTCCCCCCCCCCCCCACTGCGTCTACTCCAGCCTGGCTTCGCTCCCAGCCGTGCCACCTCATCGGGCCCCGCACACTCCCCAGGGACCACCCCAACCGAATCCACGCACCGCCCTCATCCCTCCCGATACTGGAGTTTGGCCCCCGTTCCCCCTACCTTCCCCTGCCTGGTGTCCTGGCCCCGCCTGCCTGCTTCCCCAGCCTTCTCCCTCCCTCTCCATCCCCAACCACCGTGGCTTCAGTGGCCCGCCCCCCTGGCCCACTCAGGTCTTGCTCACCCTGCTTTCTCCTCTGAACCACAAGCCTGTTTATGCAGCTGCTGGAGATGCCCACCGGCTCCTCACCCTTGGCCAGTCTGCTCTTGAAGGTTCCTGAAGGGTCCCCGTCTAGCCTATGACTCTGGACCCTGGCCACATCCTTGCTTGCTCTGCTGTCCCTCATGGCCGCTGCCGCCGCCTGTGGTCAGGCCCTTCTCTCCCTGGCCTGGGCTTTGCAAGTCTCCCCACTGCGCTCACTGCTTCTGGGCCAGGGGTCCCCACACTAGTAGTGATCATGCATCCCTATCAGAAAAAATTCTAGCAGGCACTGCCGGGACATGCATGTGAATTTACACACTGTGTGCATAAACCATCTGCTAACAAACTATAAAACCTTCACCAGAGCAGGGGCGCCTGGGTGGCTCAGTCGGTTAAGCGGCTGCCTTCGGCTCGGGTCATGATCCTGGGGTCCTGGGATGGAGTCCCGCATCGGGCTCCCTGCTCGCGGGGAGCCTGCTTCTCCCTCTCCCTCTGCCCCTCCCCCTGCTTGTGCTCTCTCTCTCTCCCTCCCTCTGTCAAATGAACAAAATAAAAAAACATTCACCAAAACACACATTTTAAAGGATGCAATACAAAATAGATAAAAATGCAAGTTCTAGTATTTTCTCTGGCAACCTGGGAATTCTCGCCCTACTTGGAGTCCTCTGGTCCAGGCTCTGGGCACTCCAAGACCCGCCCTCTGCGACGTGCTCTGGGGCTGGAATGACCACAAACCGGGTTAAAGCAGCACACGTGGATTCTCCTACACTTCTGAAAGGTCAGAAGTCTTGAAACGGCTCCCCGGGGCCAGAACCCAGCTCCTTCTGGAGGCTCTAAGGAACAACCCATTTCTTTGTCTTTTCCAGTTTCTAGAGCTGCTACCTGAGCTCATGGCCCCTTCCTCCACCTTCAAAGCCAGCAAGCAGTGTGGCAGCTTCGAGCCTCTCTACCCCCATCCTCACACCACCTTCTGTGGTGTACTCCCTCTCCGCCTCTCGCTCGTGATGATGGGGCCCTACCCAGACGACCCAGGACCATCTCCCCATCTCAAGACCCTTAACCTAATCACAACTGCAAAGCCCCTTTGGCCATGTAAGGAAACATTCACAGGCTCCAAGGATTAGGACGCGGATATTTCCGGGTCCATAAGGACCTCTTACACCCCCCTGCAGCTTCTAAACATGCTGCCGCCACACCCCATTTTCTCTGGCCCTCCACTGCCAGCAATCAGCAGGCATGCAAGGCCTTTCACAGTCTGGCTCTAGGCACCTTTTAAACCACATCTCCCACCACTACTTCCTCCTTCCTTCTCCACCCCCTAACATACAGGGCCCAGCCACCCATGATTATACTTTATGTTCTAGCAATACATGCTTGGAGTCCTCCCAACAAGGCCCTGCATGTACAGGTGTTCAGGTTGCGCACTGAATAAGCAGCTGTGTGTAAGAAGGTTCACATCATGGACATACACTAATTTATACAGAAAAACAGAGGCTTTCCAAAACTTCCCTCCCATGTAAACCTTCACAGGTACACACTCAGGGGAGCTCACAATAAAATCCCTAACTGACTTTTAAATTATACAATGGCGGTGTCTTTCCTACTTTGTACATATGGGTTGCACAGCTGGTGGCAGCCCTGCCCTCAAACGCAGAGCAATTTTATCCCTGCCTTTGCACTTGCTGTACCCTTCACTTTGAGCGCTCTCTCACCCTTCCCCTTTCTCGATTGCCTATTCACCTTTCAATACCCGGCCAAGACATATGGCCCCTCAGAGGCCCTCCGCGCTGCCACCTGAGGGGACTGCCCCTTTCTGTGTGCCTACTTCTAGTGTTGTCCGTTGCACACGGGCTTGCGCTTTATTGGCTTAAACCAGACGCGAGCCCCCGAGCAGGGGCTGTGCCCTCCCCGCCTTCCTCTCAGCAGTACCTCTTGCAAAGCCGTAGAGCTCTCTGTGGGAGAATGACTGTAGGAATTCTTCCTTTTGGCAAGCTCACAAAATAACAGATTTCTAACTGCCCTAATTATCTTCCCTTCCCTCCTATTCAACCAGTTCTCGGAGCCCTAATATCTCATGAATACTTTTTAATGGACTCATTTATAAAATCATTCTCTTTTTTTAATAAGTCAGGGGTAACTTGCCACGTCCATTATTAATGGCCTCTTTCAAAATGCCTTCTTGGCACCTCTTTTGATTTTGAAAGGCCCTAAATGGTTTTTCTGAGTTTGAACAGAACCAATTCATCCTTTTGAGTTATACCAATCTGCAACGAGAACATTCTAAATGAGTCATAATATCTATATTGCAGTTTTCTTCAAAATATTTTAGTATCTGTGATATTTTTGTCCTGATGTGTGGTGTCGGCAGTCCAGGGTCCCCTGTTAAGTGACGATGGCTCCCGGGGGTCTAGAAGACTTCAGATTATTTGTCTTGTTGTCGGCATTCACTGCCCCCCGCTGGGCCCCTCACTTCAGCTCCCTCCCTGGTGCCGCCACCCATATGCGAGGAGCAGACTTCTTCTGCCCCATTCCACAGGCTTCAAGCTTGGCTATTGGACTTACTTTGGCCAATGGCATGTGAGCCGACAGCACATGCAGCATATCCCAGCAGAAGCTTTGAGAACTGATGAGTGTTTCTACCAGCTCTTTTCCTTCCCCTGCTTTGCCAAGAAAGGGTCCCATTCAGACTAGAGCTGCCCCTTTGGCTTGTCTCCTTAGAATGATGAAGGCACTTGGACCAGAGCCACGGCCAAGTCAACCTGGAACATGAATAAGACACAGAAGTGTGTGCTTCGAGGCGCCCGCGGTTTTGGAGTTGCTCATTGCTGCAGCACAATGTGGCAAAAGCTGACTGATACACATGCTTAGCGTCATGCAGAGTAGAAGGAGATTCACGTGTTTGAGAACTCTGCGGAGGTGTTCTTCCCAGCCCTTGGGATCATGGGACACCTGCTCGCTTTCTAAAAGAGGTCCACCTTGAAGAAGACTCATGAAACCTCCAAAACACTATTTCCTGTGGGATCACGTCTCCATCTGCAGCTTGGGTATTACCATATCAACACACATCCTGGGACAGGAGCTGGACCACCCTCGAACGGCATCGGGTAAGAATTTTCCCTTCCTCCTCCGGCCTCGGCCACCTCACCTTATCTTCTGTGGCTTTATTATCTATGGTGACAGTGAAGGTAACACATTCTAAGACATAAGGGAGTGGAGACCTGGGGGTCTGCTTATTTATGAGGAAACGTTGCCGGACCTACTGTTCGCCAGAAGCAAAGGGGAGAAAAGGTTACCCAGAGAAGGTTCGGTTGCAAGGAGCTTGCATACATGTGGGGCTCCAGAGCGCTCCCCCAAATCCACACATAGCAGCAGCTTCCGGGTGGTACTTGTTGGACGTGTGACTTGATAGGGGGTCCGCCCTGAGTGTCACTAGGGTCACTCACATCTTGGAACCAGCAGCCCCAGATGCTCTGATGGATCATGTGTGTTTTGAGGTTGTTGAATCTAAATCAGGACAAACCACTTGTATCTCTGTCAAGAAGGATCTGGCAAGTGCATCCTTTCCTTCTTGCTCAGGAGAATTGGTTTTTGTTGTCGATTTGCATCACCCAAGAGATATACCTGGACTTTTTAAAGGAGAAGTTTCAACACTGGGCTTTGGAAAGAAATGCCCTGCTAACTTTCTATGCTCACACCTGACTCAGAACAAAACCAGGGCAGATGGGAGCGATGACTTGTGCTGCGTGAATGCATCCTGGGCTGGAGACCTTGGCTTTGAGGCGGCCCCGGAGGCGTGAAGCAACGTAGGCCAGCAGGGTAGTTGTACCAGTCAGGGTTCTCAAGAGAAAGAGAGCCAACAGGAGATTAAATCTATTGATGGAGAGGAACAAGCTCATACAATTGTGGGGATTGGGATGGCCTGTGATCTGCTGCACGCAAGCCAGAGACCCAGGACAGCTGGTGGCATCCTTCAGTCCGAGTCTGAAGGCCTGAGAATCAAGGGGGCCTTGACTGGGGGGAGTCCCAGTCTGTGGGCAGAAGATGAGAAATCCTAGCTTAACAGTGAGGCCAAAGGAAAGCGGGGGAGGGCGAATTCTTCCTTCCTCCACCTTTTGTTCTATTCAGACCCTCAGGGATTGGATGGTGCCACCCACATGGAGGAGGGCCATCTGCTTTGCTCAGTCCACGGATTCAGATGCTAACCTTATCCAGAAACACCCTTACCGACACACCCAGGAATAATTAATCTGGACACCAGTCAGGTTGACACATAAAATTAACCATCACTGCAGGGAAGCCCGAAGCAGATGCAGGTGGGCAGGTGAGGTAATGCCAGGAGCCTGGGAGGACATGGGGACGCTGGGTTCCCACCTGCGGAGTCCCGATGCAGCTGGAAGCACACGGCCCCAGGGAAGGGGCACGAGGCCTTAACAGTGTGGTCGCAGGGTCCTCCATTGTCAGCCGGACCTGCCTGGAGTGCTAGGAGAGAAACCAAGGCAGACTTCCTGAGGGCATCTTTGCACTGGACAAAAGTGCTGGGGAGGGCAGGGGGAGGGCCCTGTGACTTGTGAGCTCTGGGGCCCCCACAGCTGTCCCCAGAATGTTGGGAGGCAGAAGCTCTGGTAGAGCAGTCCTTTCCAGCCTCCCCTGCTGGCTTCCCTGGCTGTCACAGGTCTTCGTGGATTGTGTGGGGTGGCCCTTGCCCAGCCACCAGGGACACGAGGGAGGCTGCAGCTTCACAGCACCCCTCGACTCAGAGAGCCCACCGGTTTCTCCCACTCTGGCAGCTCCATCCAACACTTTCCCGGGCTGTTATGATGTTCATTTCCTTCCAGGTACAAATGGAGATTAGATGGAATAGAATGCCCTAGAATTATTTGACGTTTTTCTCATTCGACTCCCAGCAGGCCTCTGATGATCTCCTCATTGCCACGGAACAAAATGTGAAAACATTGATGGAGGATTTGGTCTCTGTCCTCTTCTTAGGCCAAAACCAAAGTGCCCCTTCAAGAGAGAATCTTTCTTATTTTCTCACAGATAGATGGATTCCATAAATTCATTGAAAGGCATCGAGTTATTTCTGAAGGAATACTAAGGGATTTTTTGTTCCTGTTCATGATCAATTTCTATCAGTTTCGTCTAGTCTTTTCCTTGCGGGGAGATATCTGCAGGAAGGTAGCATTCAAGCATCATGGCAATCATGGAGCTTTGACCATCCTGAGGTGGGCAAATGCGTTCCAGGTTAGGAGTCCAAGTGAATGTTCTTGTCTCCTTTCCACGTGGAACAGGGGTTTGGTGTGGACATCGGAGGAATGCTGGTTTGCTTGGCTCTCTTAGAGCTTTGGGAAGAGCCCCTGCTATAGTTCTGTCTGCCTTAGGGGTAGCAACTCCTATCATCTGCTCCTCAAGCTCCTGAGTCTGGTTGAGGGGCAGGTACATCTCTGCCAGAGTAACCTAACAGCCTTAAAATGGAAAGCAGGGCGATGAGAGTTAATAATGTCCCAATATTCTGGAGTTGTTTGCAAATGAGATATTCAGTGAATTGAATATTTGAAGTTGAGGCATGTGTGTGTGTGTGTGTGTGTGAGAGAGAGAGAGAGAGAGAGAAGGGGGGAAGGAGAGGGAGAGATTCTCTTAAGTCTATGGAATCTTCCCAATATAAATGCAATATTAACTTGTCTAGTAGCCATAGCACACAAAACACATGGGGATGGTAGGTAGAAAATGGAAGATTTCAAGCATTGGAAGGGACCCTTGAGGTGCTGGAACCCTGGCTGGAGCCAGTGTTTTGGTTATTTCTACAGAACCCTAACCTCGGCGTGTCCCGTCCAGAATGGAAATCTTCTAGTGATGGAGACCTCACCACCACCACTCAGAGGCACACACCTTCAGAGATAAAACCACTAACCAGAGATGCTTTGGGTTGAGTTGGAGTACACCTCTTCCAGTGGTCATCTGGGCGAACTGGTCCTGGTTCTCACCCCTGGGAAGTGTAGAGCCACTAGAAGCATTCATTGAGGTTCCCTTCTCCTGTCTTCTCCAGACCAACACACCAGGCACTTCCAGCATTGCCCATATGATGAGAGCTCACATCCCTTCGGACTTCTGGCACATTCTGTCTCATCAGTCTCTAAGCAGGGCAGCCAGTCTCTCCGTTTTGAGAACTTGAGGAGGAGCCTGTTTGGAAACCACAGGACCCCGCATTCTGTCGGGCAACAGCTCCCCTTGATTTCTCGACCACAGACATGTGCAAATAAGGGTTAGTGGCCAAGGGGCACACACTGGGTCTGCTGAGGACTTCAGACTCCAGGAGGGGGACCCTGGTCCTTGAACTGAGGGCCTTGAAAACTGTTGTTCATGAATTTATTGAGATATAATTGACCTACAATAAATTGCACATATTTAAAGTGTACAATTGGATAAGTAAGACCTATGTATACATCCACGAAACCATCACCTCAATCAGGATAGTGGACATGTCTGTCACCCACCAAAATTTTATTTATCCCTTTGTAAAGTGTCCTTCTCCCTCCCAGGTAATCACTATTCTGCTTCTGTCACTAAAGATTAATTTGCATTTTATACTGTTATATAAATGGAATCTTATGGGATGAGATGTGCCCCCCCCCTTTTTTTTGCTGGCTTATTTTACTTGGTATATTTATTTTGAGATCCATCCATGTTGTTGAATACATCATTATTCCTTTTGACTGCTGGTAGTATTCCATGGTATGGATATATCCCAGTTTGTTTTTCCTTTCACTTGTTTGGGTTGTTTCCAGTTTGGGGCTATTACAAACAAAGATATTATGAACATTCGTATACAAATCTTTGTATAGACATATGCTATCTTTTCTCTTGGGAAAATATATAGAAATTGAATGGCTGGATCATAAAGAAGGTATTTATTAACTTTCAAGGAAAATGCCAACCTCTTTTCCATCTTAAATTTCTACCACTGGCATACAAGAGTTCTAGTTCCTCCACATCTATACCAGTATGTGGTTGTTTTAGCCATTTAATAGGTATGTAGTGGTATTTCACCATAGTTTTAATCTGCATTTCAGTAGTGATTAATGATGTTGAGCATCTTTTTTTTTTTTTTTTTTTTTTAAAGCACCTGGCTGGTTCAGTCAGCAGAGCAGGTGATTTTCTTTTTTTTAAGATTTTATTTATTTATTTGAGAGAGAGAGAATGAGAGACAGAGAGCACGAGAAGGAAGAGGGCAGAGGGAGAAGCAGACCCCCCGCTCAGCAGGGAGCCCGATGCGGGACTCGATCCTGAGACTCCAGGATCATGACCTGAGCCGAAGGCAGTCGCTTAACCAACTGAGCCACCCAGGCGCCCTTGAGCATCTTTTTATATGCTTGTTTGCCATCCACATGTCTTTTTTTTTTTAAGTTTTTTTTTTTTTAATTTAAATAATCTCTACACCCACCATGGGGCTCGAACTCATGACCCTGAGATTGAGTTGCATGTTCTACTGACTGAGCCAGCCGGGTACCTCACACAAAGTCTTCTTTGATGAAGTTCAAGTCTTTTTTTTTTTTTTTAAGATTTTATTTATTTATTTGACAGAGAGAGAGAGCCCAAGCAGGGGGAGCGTCAGGCAGAGGGAGAGGGAGAAGCAGACTCCCTGCTGAGCAGAGAGACCAATGCGGGGCTCAATCCCAGGACCCTGAGATCATGACCTGAGCTGAAGGCAGATGCTTAACTGACTGAGCCACCCAGGTACCTGAAGTTCAAGTCTTTTACCCATTTTTAAAAAGTGGGTTGTTTGCTCATTATTGAATTTTGAGAGTTCTCTATACATTCTGGATACAAGTACTTTTTTTTTTAAATTTTTTTATTATGTTAATCCCCATACATTACATCATTAGTTTTAGATGTAGTGTTCCATGATTCATTGTTTGTGCATAACACCTAGTGCTCCATGCAGAATGTGCCCTGTTTAATACCCATCACCAGGCTAACCCATCCTCCCACCCCCCTCCCCTCTAGAACCCTCAGTTTGTTTTTCAGAGTCCATCGTCTCTCATGGTTTGTCTACCCCTCCGATTTCCCCCCTTCATTCTTCCCCTCCTGCTATCTTCTTCTTTTTTTTTTTTCTTAACGTATATTGCATCATTTGTTTCAGAGGTACAGATCTGAGATTCAACAGTCTTGCACAATTCACAGCGCTTACCAGAGCACATACCCTCCCCAGTGTCTATCACCCAGTCAGCCCATCCCTCCCACCCCACCGCCCACTCCAGCAACCCTCAGTTTGTTTCCTGAGATTAAGAATTCCTCATATCAGTGAGGTCATATGATACATGTCTTTCTCTGATTGACTTATTTCGCTCAGCATAATACCCTCCAGTTCCATCCACGTCATTGCAAATGGCAAGATCTCATTCCTTTTGATGGCTGCATAATATTCCATTGTATATATATACCACATCTTCTTTATCCATTCATCTGTTGATGGACATCTTGGCTCTTTCCACAGTTTGGCTATTGTGGACATTGCTGCTATAAACATTGGGGTGCACATACCCCTTCGGATCCCTACTTTTGTATCTTTGGGGTAAATACCCAGTAGTGCAATTGCTAGGTCATATGGTAGCTCTATTTTCAACTTTTTGAGGAACCTCCATACTGTTTTCCAGAGTGGCTGCACCAGCTTGCATTCCCACCAACAGTGTAGGAGGGTTCCCCTTTCTCTGCATCCCCGCCAACATCTGTCATTTCCTGACTTGTTAATTTTAGCCGTTCTGACTGGTGTGAGGTGGTATCTCATTGAGGTTTTGATTTGGATTTCCCTGATGCCGAGCGATGTTGAGCACTTTTTCATGTGTCTGTTGGCCATTTGGATGTCTTTGGAAAAATGTCTGTTCATGTCTTCTGCCCATTTCTTGATTGGATTCTTTGTTCTTTGGGTGTTGAGTTTGATAAGTTCTTTATAGATTTTGGATACTAGCCCTTTATTTGATATGTCATTTGCAAATATCTTCTCCCATTCTGTCAGTTGTCTTTTGGTTTTGTTGACTGTTTCCTTTGCTTTGCAAAAGCTTTTTATCTTGATGAAGTCCCAATAGTTCATTTTTGCCCTTGCTTCCCTTGCTTTTGGCAATGTTTCTAGGAAGAAGTTGCTGTGGCTGAGGTCGAAGAGGTTGCTGTCTGTGTTCTCCTTTAGGATTTTGATGGACTCCTGTCTCACATTTAGGTCTTTCAACCATTTGGAGTCTGTTTTTGTGTGTGGTGTAAGGAAATGGTCCAGTTTCATTCTTCTGCATGTGGCTATCCAATTTTCCCAACACCATTTGTTGAAGAGACTGTCTTTTTTCCATTGGACATTCTTTCCTGCTTTGTCAAAGATTAGTTGACCATTGAGTTGAGGGTCCATTTCTGGGCTCTCTATTCTGTTCCATTGATCTATGTGTCTGTTTTTGTGCCAGTACCATACTGTCTTGATCATGACAGCTTTGTAATAGAGCTGGAAGTCTGGAATTGTGATGCCGCCAGCTTTGCTTTTCTTTTTCAACATTCCTCTGGCTATTTGGGGTCTTTTCTGGTTCCATACAAATTTTAGGATTATTTGTTCCATTTCTTTGAAAAAAGTGGATGGTATTTTGATGGGGATTGCATTGAATGTGTAGATCACTCTAGGTAGCATTGACATCTTCACAATATTTGTTCTTCCAATCCATGAGCATGGAGTGTTTTCCCATTCCTTTGTGTCTTCCTCAATTTCTTTCATGAGTATTTTATAGTTTTCTGAGTACAGATCCTTTGCCCCTTTGGTTAGATTTATTCCTAGGTATCTTATGGTTTTGGGTGCAATTGTAAATGGGATCGACTCCTTAATTTCTCTTTCTTCTGTCTTGTCGGTGGTGTATAGGAATGCCACTGACTTCTGTGCATTGATTTTATATCCTGCCACTTGACTGAATTCCTGTATGAGTTCTAGCAGTTTTGGGGTGGAGTCTTTGGGGTTTTCCACATAAAGTATCATATTATCTGCAAAGAGTGAGAGTTTGACTTCTTCTTTGCCAATTTGGATGCCTTTGATTTCTTTTTGTTGTCTGATTGCTGAGGCTGGGACTTCTAGTACTATGTTGAATAGCAGTGGTGATAGTGGACATCCCTGCCGCGTTCCTGACCTTATGGGGAAAGCTCTCAGTTTTCCCCCATTGAGAATGATATTTGCTGTAGGTTTTTCATAGATGGTTTTTATGATATTGAGGTATGTACCCTCTACGCCTATACTCTGAAGAGTTCTGATCAAGAAAGGATGCTGTACTTGCTTTTTCTGCATCTATTGAGAGGATCATATGGTTCTTGTTCTTTCTTTTGTTAATGTATTGTATCACGTTGATTGATTTGCGGATGTTGAACCAACCTTGCAGCCCAGGGATAAATCCCACTTGGTCGTGGTGAATAATCCTTTTAATGTACTGTTGGATCCTATTGGCTAGTATTTTGGTGAGAATTTTTGCATCCATGTTCATCAGGGATATTGGTCTGTAATTCTCCTTTTTGATGGGGTCTTTGTCTGGTTTTGGGATCAAGGTAATGGTGGCCTCATAAAATGAGTTTGGAAGTTTTCTTTCCATTTCTATTTTTTGGAACAGTTTCAGAAGAATAGGTATTAATTCTTCTTGAAATGTTTGGTAGAATTCCCCTGGGAAGCCATCTGGCCCTGGGCTTTTGTTTTTTGGGAGATTTTTGATGACTGCTTCAATTTCCTTAGTGGTTATAGGTCTGTTCAGGTTTTCTATTTCTTCCTGGTTCAGTTTTGGTAGTTGATACACCTCTAGGAATGCATCCATTTCTTCCAGGTTATCTAATTTGCTGGCATAGAGTTGCTCATAATATGTTCTTATCATTGTTTGTATTTCTTTGGTGTTGGTTGTGATCTCTCCTCTTTCATTCATGATTTTGTTGATTTGGGTCATTTCTCTTTTCTTTTTGATAAGTCTGGCTAGGGGCTTATCAATCTTGTTAATTCTTTCAAAGAACCAGCTCCTAGTTTCGTTGATCTGTTCTACTGTTCTTTTAGTTTCTATTTCATTGATTTCTGCTCTGATCTTTATTATTTCTCTTCTCCTGCTGGGTTTAGGCTTTATTTGCTGTTCTTTCTCCAGCTCCTTTAGGTGTAGGGTTAGGTTTTGTACTTGAGACCTTTCTTGTTTCTTGAGAAAGGCTTGTATTGCTATATACTTTCCTCTTAGGACGGCCTTTGCTGCATCCCAAAGATTTTGAACAGTTGTGTTTTCATTTTCATTGGTTTCCATGAATTTTTTAAATTCTTCTTTAATTTTCTGGTTGACCCATTCGTTCTTTAGTATGATGCTCTTTAGCCTCCATGTATTTGAGTTCTTTCCGACTTTCCTCTTGTGATTGAGTTCTAGTTCCAAAGCATTGTGGTCTGAAAATAGGCAGGGAATGATCCCAATCTTTTGGTACCGGTTGAGACCTGATTTATGACCTAGGATGTGATCAATTCTGGAGAATGTTCCATGGGCACTAGAGAAGAATGTGTATTCCATTGCTTTGGGATGGAATGTTCTGAATATGTCTGTGAAGTCCATTTGGTCCAGTGTGTCATTTAAAGCCTTTATTTCCTTGTTGATCTTTTGCTTAGACGATCTGTCCATTTTAGTGAGGGGGGTGTTAAAGTACCCCACTATTTTTGTATTGTTGTCAATGTATTTCTTTGCTTTTGTTATTAATTGCCTTATATAATTGGCTGCTCCCATGTTAGGGGCATAGATATTTACAATTGTTTGTTGGATAGGCCCTTTAAGTAGGATATAGTGTCCTTCCTCATCTCTTATTACAGTCTTTGGTTTAAAATCTAATTTGTCTGATATAAGGATTGCCACCCCAGCTTTCTTTTGGTGTCCATTAGCATGGTAAATGGTTTTCCACCCCCTCACTTTCAATCTGGGGGTGTCTTTTGGTCTAAAATGAGTCTCTTGCAGACAGCATATCGAAGGGTCTTGTTTTTTAATCCAATCTGATAGCCTGTGTTTTTTTTTTTTTAAGATTTTATTTATTTGACAGAGAGAGATACAGCGAGAGAGGGAACACAAACAGGGGGAGTGGGAGAGGGAGAAGCAGGCTACCCGCGGAGCAGGGAGCCCGATGCGGGGCTCGATCCCAGGACCCTGGGATCATGACCTGAGCCGAAGGCAGACGCTTAACGACTGAGCCACCCAGGCGCCCTAGCCTGTGTCTTTTGATTGGGGCATTTAGCCCATTTACATTCAGGGTAACTATTGAAAGATAGGAATTTAGTGCCACTGTATTGCCTGTAAGGTGACTGTTACTGTATATTGTCTGTGTTCCTTTCTGGTCTATGTTGCTTTTAGGGTCTCTCTTTGCTTAGAGGACCCCTTTCAAGATTTCTTGTAGGGCTGGTTTTGTGTTTGCAAATTCCTTTAGTTTTTGTTTGTCCTGGAAGCTTTTTATCTCTCCTTCTATTTTCAGTGACAGCCTAGCTGGATATAGTATTCTTGGCTGCATATTTTTCTCATTTAGTGCTCTGAATATATCATGCCAGTCCTTTCTGGCCTGGCAGGTCTCTGTGGATAGGTCTGTTGCCAATCTAATGTTTCTACCATTGTAGGTTACAGATCTCTTCTCCCGAGCTGCTTTCAGGATTTTCTCTTTATCTCTGAGACTCGTAAGTTTTACTATTAGATGTCGGGGTGTTGACCTATTTTTATTAATTTTGAGAGGGGTTCTCTGTGCTTCCTAGATTTTGATGCCTGTTTCTTTCTCCAAATTAGGGAAGTTCTCTGCTATAATTTGCTCCGTTATACCTTCTGCCCCTCTCTCTCTTTCTTCTTTTTCTGGAATCCCAATTATTCTAATGTTGTTTCATCTTATGGTATCGCTTATCTCTTGAATTCTGCCCTCGTGATCCAGTAGTTGTTTATCTCTCTTTTTCTCAGCTTCTTTATTTTCCATCATTTGGTCTTCTATATTACTGATTCTCTCTTCTGCCTCATTTATCCTAGCAGTTAGCGCCCCCATTTTTGATTGCACCTCATTAATAGCCTTTTTGATTTCTACTTGGTTGGATTTTAGTTCTTTTACTTCTCCAGAAAGGGTTTCTCTAATAACTTCCATATTTTTTTCAAGCCCAGCTAGTATCTTTAAAGTGATGATTCTGAACTCTAGATCTGACATCATACTAATGTCCGTATTGAGTAGGTCCCTGGCAGTCGGTACTACCTATTGTTCTTTTTGTTGAGGTGATTTTTTCTGTCTTGTCATTTTGTCCAGAGGAGAATAGATTAATGAGAGAACAAAATGCTAACAGGGTAACAAGGTCCCCAGAAAATATACTCTAAACAAATTAGAAAAGACCTGAAGCAGTGGGAAAAGAAAGGGAAAGAGAGAAAAAAGGAAAAAGAAAAAAAAAGAAAAGAAAAAGATAAAGATAAAAACAAACAAAAAGAGAACAAAACAAAACAAAAAACAGAATATGATCAAATATGATCAGGCTGGTATATAGATCAGTGCCACACACTAGATTTTGGGTGTATTTTGGTCTGTTAGAAGAAAGTGCCTCCCAAAATTTTAAAGAAAGAAAAACTTATATATGTACAAAAATAAGGGTTGATATGATGAAGGGATGGAATATGACTGTAAAGATGGAAATTATAAAAAAATTTATAAAAGGAATTGCTAAGAAGTTGTTTGAAAAAAGAAAGAAGAGGATTTAAAAAAAAAAAGGAGAGAATGTGATCAGTCAGGGGAGTAGAAAAAAACCATATACTAGAGATTTAGGGTATATTTTGATCTGTTAGAAGAAACTATCTCAAAATTTTAAAGAGAGAACAACTTATATATATATGCCAAAAATACTGGTAACTACTATGAAGGGATAGAATATGATTCTAAAAATGAAAAATAAAAATGTTTTTTTAAAAAAGGGATTGATAAGATGTTGGTTGAAAAAGGGAAAAAGAAAAATTAAAAAAAAAAAAGTTAAAAAACAAATTAACTTTGAAAGACTAAAGAATCATGGTAAAAAAGCCATGGATTCTATGTGCACTATTCCCCTAGCGCTGGAGTTCTGCCGTTCTCATTGATCGGTAAACTTGGTCTTGGCTGGCTGTTCTTTTTTTTTTTTAAAGATTTTTTTTATTTGACATAGAGAGACACAGCGAGAGAGGGAACATAGCAGGAGGAGTGGGAGAGGAAGAAGCAGGCCTCCTGCCAAGCAGGGAGCCTGATGCGGGGCTCGATCCCAGGACCCCGGGACCATGACCTGAGCCAGAGGCAGACGCTTAGTGACTGAGACACCCAGGCGCCCCTTGGCTGGCTGTTCTCTCTGATCTTCTGGGGGAGGGGCCTGTTGCCGTGGTTCCCAAATGTCTCTGCCGGAGGCGGAATTGCCCCGCCCTTGCCCCCTCCCGGCTAAGTAATCTGCTCGGGTTTGCTCTCCGGGGCTTTTGTTCCCTGCGAGCTTTCCGTACAGCTTTGGAGGCGGAGAGTGAAAATGGCGGCCTCCCAATCTCCGCCCCGGAGGAGCCGAGAACTCGGGGCCCCGCTCCTCAGTGCACCCCCAGAGAAAAGCCGTCAGTCACTCCCGGCTCCCCGGTCTCTGGCCGCACTCCGTGCTCGCCCGGCCTGGGACCGCGCGTTTCCATCTCTGGCACCCGACCCCGGGTGGAGTCTCCAGACCCAGCAGATCCCTGTGGTGCACTCCGCGCGGCTCCTCCCGGTGGAGGAAGGTGAGTCTCCCCGGATCTGCCGCTTGTGGGGTCCCTGCTGGAGGAGCAGGGGCCCGACTGTGCCGCGGACGGTCAATGGCCACCCCGAGCTGAGAGCCCGCGCCTGGGCTCCGCCTCTGCAGCCGGCTTCCCCGCTCCGATACCTGGGAGCTCTGCCGCCCTCAGGCACCCCCGGTCTTTCTGTGCCCCCGAGGGTCCTGAGACCACACTGTCCCGGAGGGTTCCACCCCCCGCTTAGGCACCAGAGTGACGTCCCTCGGCGGAGCAGACTTTTAAAAGTCCCGATTTTGTGCTCCGCGGCTCTATCACTTGCCAGAAGCGGCCGAGGGAAGCCCCTCCCCCGCCGTCTATCCTCCCGAATATCGCCGCGGATTCACTTCTCCGCCCGTCCTACCTTCCAGAAAGTGGTCGCTTTTCTGATGAGAGAGTTGCTGCTCTTCTTTTCTTCGATCTCCTGTTGAGTTTGTAGGTGTTCAGAATGGTTTGATCCCTCTCCAGCTGAATTCCTGAGAGGAGACGAAATCCAGGTCTCCTACTCCTCCGCCATCTTGCTCTGCCCTGGATACAAGTACTTTGTAAATATATGCTCTATGAATATTTTCATTTAGTCTGTGGAATATTTTTTCTTTTCTTTTGTTAAGTGTCTTCTGAAGAGTAGAAGTTTTTTTTTTTTTTATGTTAATCCCCATACATTACATCATTAGTTTTTGATGTAGTGATCCATGATTCATTGTTTGCCTATAACACCCAGTGCTCCTTGCAGAACGTGCCCTCCTCAATACCCACCACCAGGCTAACCCATCCTCCCACCCCCCTCCCCTCTAGAACCCTGTTTGTTTTTCAGAGTCCATAGTCTGTCATGGTTCGTCTCCCCCTCCGATTTCCCCCCCTTCATTCTTCCCCTCCTGCTATCTTCTTCTTCTTTTTTTTAACATATAATGTATTATTTGTTTCAGAGGTACAGATCTGTGATTCAACAGTCTTGCACACTTCACAGCGCTCACCAGAGCACATACCCTCCCCAATGTCTATCACCCAGTCAGCCCATCCCTCCCACCCCACCCCCACTCCAGCAACCCTCAGTGTGTTTCCTGAGATTAAGAATTCCTCATATCAGTGAGGTCATATGATACATGTCTTTCTCTGATTGACTTATTTTGCTCAGCATAATACCCTCCAGTTCCATCCATGTTGTTGCAAATGGCAAGATTTCATTCTTTTTCATGGCTGCATAATATTCGTGTGTGTGTGTGTGTGTATGTATATATATATATGCACACATACCACATCTTCTTTATCCATTCGTCTGTCGATGGACATCCTGGCTCTTTCCACAGTTTGGCTATTGTGGACATTAAGAGCAGAAGTTTTTAATTTTGATAGTGTAATTTATCATTTTATTCTCTTATGGCTCATGCATTTGGAGTATACTTAAGAAATCTCTGCCTAATATTAGGTCACCAAGATTTTTCGCTTTTTTTTTTTTTTAAGATTTTATTATTTTTATTTATATATATATTTTAAGATTTTTATTTATTTATTTGAAAGGGAATGAGTAAGAGAGCATGAGCAGGGGGAAGAGGAGAAGCAGACCTCCCTGCTAAGCAGGGAGCCCCACGCGGGGCTCAATCCCAGGACCTTGGGATCATGACCTGAGCTGAGGACAGATGTCTTAACTTACTGAGCCACCCAGGTGTCCTTTTCTCTTGTTTTCTCCAAGAAGTTTCATAGATGTAGATTTTATGTTTAGGTCTCCAATCCATTTTGAATTAATTTTTGCATATGGGGTAACATATGGATCAAAGTTGTTCTCTTACTCTCTCTTTCCTCTCTTTCTCTTCTTCTGTCCTTTCACATATAGATATCCAATTGTTTCAGCACCATTTGTTGAAAAGACTACATTTTCTTCCCTGAATTGGTTTTGCATCCTTATAAAAAATTAGTTGTCCAAATATATGCGGGTCTATTTCTGGACTCATTTCAGTTCCATTGATCTACTTGTGTCTATCTTTACTCCAATATCACAATATTTTGGTCACTGCATCTTTATAATAAGTTTTGAAATTGAGATGTGTCAGTCCTCCAACTTGTTCTTTCTCAATATTGTTTTGGCAATTCACAGCCCTTTGCAATTCCACAATGAATTTGAGAATTGGCCCTTCCATTTCTGTAAAAAAGGCTGTTGGAATTTCAATAGGGATTGCATTGAATCTGTAGATCAATTTCGGGAGAGTTGACCTATTCATGGCATTGAGTCTTTTGATCCACAAACAAGATATATCTCTTATATCTTCTATAATTTCTTTCAGCAATGTTTTGTGGTTTTCAGTGGACAGATCTTTCACACATTTTTTCAGATTTTCCCCTTAGTTCATATTTATTTATTTATTTTTAAGTTGAGATATAACTGGCATAACATTAGTTTCCAGTGTAAACATAATAATTCGATATTTGTATATGTCGTGAAATGATCACTACAATAATTTTAGCAAATATCTTCACCATACATAGTGACAATTTTTTGGGTGTGACTTGAACTTTTAAGGTCTACTCTTTTGGCAATTTTCAAATATAATACAGTATTATTTATAGTCACCATGCTATTATCTTCTCATGCTACACCTCCCCATGCTATATACATCTTTATGACTCATTTGTTTTATGACTAGAAGTTCATACCCTTTGATCCCCTTCACTCATTTTACCCACTTCCTACCCTCTGTCTCTGGCAACCCCCAATCTGTTCTCTGTATATGAGCATTGTTTTTTGTTTGTGTTTTTGCTGTGTGTGCATGTGTGTGTATGTGTTTTAGTTTTCCACATATAAGTGAGATTGTATGGTATTTGTCTTTCTCTATCTGACTTATTTCACTTAGCACAATGCCCTCAAGGTTAATCCATGTTGTCAAAAATGGCAAGAGTTTCTTTTTTCTCATGGATGAATAATAATCCATTATATATATCCATTCACCTATTTCCATTTTTTATATTCATTCATCTGTCTACAGGTACTTAGATTGTTTCCATGTCTTAGTTATTGTAAATAATTCTGTAATGAACATATGGGTGCAGATATCTCCTCAAGACTGTGATTTCATTTCCTCCAGATATATACCCAGAAATGGGATTGCTGGATCATATGTAGTTCTATTTTTCATTTTTTGAAGAACCTCCATAACTGTTTTCTGTAGTGACTGTACCATGTACATTCCCACCAACAGTGCACAAGAGTTTTCTTTTCTCCACAACCTTACCAGCACTTGTTACTACTTGTCTTTGATGACAGACATTCTAACCTACCTGTGAGGTGATATCTCATTATGATTTTGAATTGCATTTCCCAAATGATTAGTAATGTTGAACACCTTCTTCGTGCACCTGTTTGCCATCTGTATGTCTTCCTTGGAAAAATGTCGTTTCTGATTCTCTGCCCATTTTCTTCATGTTTCTTGTTAATAGTTTTTTTTAATCATCATTGGAAATTTTTCAGCTATTATTTCTTCAAGCATTTAACATTTTTTCTGTCCCCTCCTCCACTTTGGGGACTACAATTACATGTATTATATATATTATTGAATTTGTTCCACAACTTACTGAGGCTCTATTCATTTTTTAAAATTCTTTCTTTTCTCTGTGTGTTTCATTTTGGATAATTTCTCTTGCTAAGTCTTCAAGGTGTATTCTGTCCTTCTACTATGTCTAATCTGCCATTAATGCATCCACTGCATATTTCATCTTAGACATTATAGTTTTTCATACCTAGGATTTTTTAAAAATGTATCCCATAACTCTACTTGACTTTTTGAACATACAGAATACAATTATAATGACTGTTTTAATGTCCCTGTCTGATAAATCTAACATCTTTGTCAGTTCTGGGCCATTTTCTTTTTCTTTGTTAAAAGTCTGCTTTTTTTAAATTGAAATATAATTAACACACAATGTTATATTAGTTTACATCATTTTTTTAATTCTTATGTTAATCCCCATACATTACATCATTAGTTTTTGATGTAGTGTTCCATGATTCATTGTTTGTGCATAACACCCTGTGCTCCATGCAGAATGTGCCCTCCTCAATACCCACCACCAGGCTAACCCATCCTCCCACCCCCCTCCCCTCTAGAACCCTCAGTTTGTTTTTCAGAGTCCATCGTCTCTCATGGTTCGTCTACCCCTCCGATTTCCCCCCCTTCATTCTTCCCCTCCTGCTACCTTCTTCTTCTTCTTTTTTTTTTTCTTAACATATATTGCATTATTTGTTTCAAAGGTACAGATCTGAGATTCAACAGTCTTGCACAATTCACAGCGCTTACCAGAGCACATACCCTCCCCAGTGTCTATCACCCAGTCACCCCATCCCTCCCACCCCACCCCCCACTCCAGCAACCCTCAGTTAGTTTCCTGAGATTAAGAATTCCTCATATCAGTGAGATCATATGATACATGTCTTTCTCTGTTTGACTTATTTCGCTCAACATAATACCCTCCAGTTCCATCCACGTCGTAGTTTACATCATTTTTAATTGATTACCTTTTCTCATCCTTACGGGTCCTATTTTCCTACTGCTTTTTGTAATCTTTGTTTTGTAATCCTTGATTGGATGCAAGATATTGTAAATTTCACCTTATTGAGTGCTGGATACCTTTATATTCCTATATTTTTTTACTTTTGTTCTATGCAGTTAAGTAACTTGGAAACAGTTTGATCCTTTAGGGTCTTGCTTTTAAGATTTGTTAAGTGGAACCAGAGCAGTGTTCAGTCCAGGGTAATGAGGCAAGACCTTCTTGAACTCCCTGCCCAATGCTCCCTAAATGATGAATTTTTTCCAGCCTGACTAGCAGGAACAGGCATTATTCCTGTGCCTGTGTAAGCACCAGACACTGCTCACTCTGATCCTTTTGGAGTCAGAGTTGATATGCCTGCCAAAAAAAAAAAAAAAAAAAAAAGGCTAATGTGACCTCAGGTTGAGTTAAAAGGAATATAATGTCTAGGACAAAGGAGGTGACATTTGCTCTACTCTGGCTTCCTGCTAAGTGGGCAAGAGCCTTGATGATATTGTTGATCTGCTCACCAAATCCAGAATCTTTTTCCTTTACACTTTTTGATTTAATAGATAATTAAATGTCTGTAATTTAAAGCTGCTTTTGTCTGGATATTCTATAGCTTGCAGCAGAATACATCTTCACTAATGCAACCTCCCTAAGGAAAATTAATTTCTCCCCACTGTGGGCAGATATGTCTTTTTTCCTAGGCTGTGACCTCATAGGACTAGACTCTTTGCCTGACACATAGTACAGAATATAAATATATGTTGAATGATGCATGAAAAATGAAACTCTTTACACATATGACCAGCTCTGCCCATTTTCCTCCATTTATGGATAATAGGAGAATATGAAGAAATGATTCTCAGAAGTCTAATGTGTATTAGACTTTTTTGTGTGTATTAAAGCCCAGATTCTCAGATTTTACTGCTCAGAGATTCACCTTTGGTAGATCTAGGGTGGGGCTCTGGAGTGTTTTGAACCAGCATCCTAGAATATTCTAATGTTGATGATCTGCAGGATACTTTGAGAAACGTTGATAGAGAGAACCAAGGACTGCTAAAATAAACATGGGGATTTCCCCAAATCTGGAAGGTAAATTTTGCAGTCACTGACCAAATTATCTGGCTCTTTATGTATTTTTAAGTGATGTGGAGCAAAATCGTTTTTCCAGGATATTGTAAAGATTTGGACCTGCTCAGTCCAGTCCTATTCCTGGGACAGCAGCTGTCCTCAGATGGCCCTTTGAAGTCTTGCTCTTTTTCATGGCTCCGAAATTTCTCCCTGGCATTCCCTAGTTCTCCTTAACACTACATATTCTCTTCCCTACCAAACAGGTTAGTTTGCTAGGCTTGGCTTAAATCTTTGCTCCAAGTCTGGACACGAGAGAGAGAGAGAGACAGAGAGAGAGAGGTGGGGTGGAGATAGGTAAAGAGAGAAATGCCAGAGAGAGAGAGAAATCATCAAACACAGATGGCCCCTTAAGTCTTTTTCCTGAGAGAATTAATTCTGTTCTTCTGGATTGATTTCCTAAGAACTTTTGAAAACATTTCCTTTTGGTTCAAAAGAAAATCTATGCACTTAATCATTTGCACAGCAGGAAGGCTCCCAACAGACAAGAACACTGGGACCAAAAATGATATTGGAACAAGAAAAACATATTTTCAGTCCCATAAGCCATATGGAAGTTATGCAGAAATTAGGACTTTTTAAAAGGAAATATTCAGGTTTTTAAAAATCGTATTTATTGTAGAATATTTAGATAAAGTGGAAAAACACAAAAAGGCAGTAAATGTTATTATTTATAATTCAATAACCCAGATATAACTATGGTTAGAGTTTCTATGCTTATACAAATGCACACTTTTTTTTTTTTCTTAGAGAGAGAGAGCACGCACACATGAGCAGGGGGGAAGGGCAGAGGGAGAGGGAAAGAGAGGATCTTAAGCAGGCTCCATGCTCAGGGGCTCGATCTTACGATTCTGAGATCATGACCTGAGCTAAAATCAAGAGTCAGATACTCAACCAACTGAGCCACCCAGGCACTCCCAAACATATACTTTTTAACTCTTAAAAAATTGGAATGATAATTTTGGTCTATGTTTTCCACTTAAATTTATTATGAGCACTTTTTGCATGCAATCAAATATTCTTCAAAAACCTAATTTTAATAACTGCATTATATATAAGATATATATTTATGTATAGTTATATGTTTATATTGTATATAATATATAAATAGCAGTTCTTCCTTTTTGAATTGTCTGTGTGTGTTCTTTGCCCATTTTTTTATTGGTGGGTTAGTATTTTACATATTGACTTTAAGAACCAGTTCATTTTGAAGGCTATTGACAGTTTGTTTCCTTAGAAATCTTTTTTCAATTTATCAATTTCCTATTTTGTTTATGCATTTTAAGACAAGGAATTTAATGATTTTTACATAGTCAAAATGTGACTCTTATAAAAGCAACATGCTTTCACTTGGATATATTGGGTCCTGAATAGAAAAAAAAAAAAAAAAAGACATTAGTAAAAAAACTGAAGTTGAAATAAAATCTAGAGTTTAGTTAATAGAAATGTACCAATGTCAGTTTCTCACTTTTTTAAAAAAAGATTTTATTTATTTATTTGAGAGCGAGCAAGCGAGAGAGAGCAGGTGCACAAGAGTGGGGGTGGGGGTGGGGCAGAGGGAGAAGGAGAAACAGGCTTCCCGCTGAGCAGGGAGCTGACTCGGTGCTCAGTCCCAGGACCCCGAGATCATGACCTGAGCTGAAGGCAGACTCTTCACTGACTGAGACACCCAGATGCCCCAGTTTCTTGCTTTTGACCAAGGTACCATGATAGTGTATGATGATGACATTGGGGGAAAATGGATAAGGGGTATATGGAAACTCTTTGGATTATTTTTGCAACTTTTCTGCAAATCTAAAATTGTTCCAAAGTAAAAGTTTATTAAAAACAAAAAAATCAATATTTCAACTTTTTTTTAACTTCTACTTCTTTTCATTATTTTAGACTTAGGAAGTTTTTGCTTACATGGAGATCATGAGTATATTCATCCATATTTTCCTTTAATGATTTCATGTTCTGAGGTTTAGAATTTTATTTCACCCTTGGGTAACTGGGTGGCTCAGTTGGTTAAGCGTCCACTCTTGGTTTCAGCTCAGGTCATGATTGCAGGGTGGGGATTGGGCCCTCCTCCATTGTGCTCCACACTCAGCACAGTCTGCTGGAGATTCTCTCTCCCTGTCCTTCCCCATCTACCCCTCCTCTCACTCATGCATGCTCTCTCTCTAAAATAAATAAATTTAAAAATCTTTTTTTTTTAAAGATTTTATTTATTTGACAGAGAGAGACACAGCGAGAGAGGGAACACAAGCAGGGGGAGTGGGAGAGGGAGAAGCAGGCTTCCCACTGAGCAGAGAACCGGATGCAGGGCTCAATCCCAGGAACCTGGGACCATGACCTGAGCCAAAGGCAGATGCTTAATGACTGAGCCACCCAGGTGCCCCCTAAAATCTTTTTTAAAAGAGAATTTTATTTCACTCTTTTGTCTAACTATAGTTTATTTTAGTGTTATGTAATAAATCGAGATCTAATTTGATATTTTCTCATATATTTAACTGCTTTCTCTCAAAACATTCATGTCATAATTAATCCCTTACTATTGATTTGAAATAGTTCCTTTATTACATATAAAATTTGTCTGACTTCCAGACTTTTGCTATTGGTCAGCAAGGAGTAGCAGGAATTGGATTTAGCCACTCACTTGAAACAACCAAAAATTTGGCAAAATATCAGGCAAAATATATAAAATAATGACTCTCAAGACAGTAGACATAAGACAATGAAGAATGGTGATCCTTGAAGGACAGGAAACAATGAGCTAAACCCTATGCTTACCCCTGCTTGCAGTTTCCAGGCCATGGTGCATGGAGGGGGAAGCCATAGGGAGCCCAACAGTCTTCCTGACTTGATAGAGGGCTGGGAATCCAGGGAGACCAAGTTGTGCAGAGTTTTCAGGGCAGAGTAGTGGAGAGAAGAGAGCTGCATGGGTAGAGAATTGCTAGAGATTGGCAGAGGGTACTCAGTCTTCAGCTGAGTTCTGATCAATGTGTGCATGTAAGGAACTACCTAACATTGGGAAAGAATCTTCTGAAAATTTAGCAAGAACAAACCTCAGTTCAGACAGGACCAGGAAGAGTTTCTGTTCCCACCAGTTACAAAAGCATTGGATAGAGTGTTAAGAAAGGTTTTGCCTCGGGGGTGAGGAAAACAGAAGAAGGAACATGTGAGATAAATAGAAAACAAGTAGCAAAATGAACTAAATTCTACCATATCATTAATAACAGTAAATATAAATACTATAGACATCCATTTAAATAAAGTCATATATAAACACCCTTTAAGTTAAAAGGCATGATGGTCAGATTGCACAAAAAATCATGACCTACCTATAATAGTGGCGACTTCAAGAGACCAACTTTAAATATAAAGACACAAATCAGTTACAAGTAAAAAGAAGGAAAGAAATAGTTCATGCCAACTCCAATTTAAAAAAACAGAATAATTATATTGATATCAAACAAAGTAGATTCCAGAGTGAAGAACATTACCAAAGATAAAAATGTCATTTCATAATGATTAAGAGTTCAATGAATTAGGACACAACAATCCTAAACACCATGCATTAGAAAAGAGAGCTTTGAAATTTGTGAAGCAAAAACTAATAGCAATGCAGGCAGAAATAGCTATAACCACAATTATAGTTAGGTTTTTTTTTTTTTTAAATGTTCCTTGTTCCAATTCATTCTCCATGTTTTTCTTTTTCTTTTTTTTTTTTTAAAGATTCTATTTATTTATTTGACAGAGAATGATAGCAAGAGAGGGAACATAAGCGGGGGGCGGGGGAGGGAGAAGCAGGCCTCCCGCGGAGCAGGGAGCCCGATGAGGGGCTCGATCCCAGGACCCTATAGTTTAGGTATTTCAACAATCGTCTCAATAACTGATAAATGAGTAGACAGAAAATCAGTAAGAATGTACAAGAACTTAAAAAACATTATCAATCAACTTGACTTAACTGATATTTATAGAATACTCTACCCAACAACAGTGTAGAGAAGAAAAAACGTTCTTCTACCCTCTTAGGTTCTGTGGCTGGCCTAATAATTAAACTGACATAAGAAAGATTAACAGGAAAAAAAGTACACAGATTTAATTACTATTTTTACATGTAGACAGGAGTCTTCAGATGGAAAATAAAGACTTGAAGAAGCTGTTAGGCCCCAAAGTTTATATACTTTTCTACACAAAGAACAATAAATTGAGAGGATGTAACAAGGCAAAGGGGCTTGGGCATGGGCAATAAATTGTGGACAAGTGACCAGGAAATAGATGGAAAACTGACAGAAGATAAGGGTTATTTTAGTAAGTGTGTTTGTACAGATCTCTGGTGATAAGAATGCTCTTCTCTTCATGGTGCAGAGAAGGTCCCTTTCTTGTGGGAAATTTTATGATCTGTTTTTATGTAAAAAGGGGAATGTCAGAGAGCTCTTGTCATCTGCAGTTTCTCAAGTGCCTTCAGCTCAAATTAATCAATATACCAGAGTGGCATATTTGGAGATGGCATGTTCTGAACCCCTGCAATAACAAAATACACATTATTTTCAGGATAAACCATATTCTGGACCAGAAGTTTTGATAAATTTAGAAAGATACAAGTCAGGCAAAGTATAGTATCTGATTACAATGGAATTAAATTAGAAATGAATTATAGAAAAATATCTAGAAAACCCCAAATATTTGGAAACTAAATATCATACTTTTGAATAATCCATGGGTCAAAGAAGAAATCAGAAGATAGAAAGTATTTTTGAACTGAATTAAAATGAAAATAAAACATATCAACATTTGACATTCTAAGCAGAGCTTAGAATGATATTTATAATAATAAATACTTATATCAGAAAGGAAGAAATATCTCAAACCAATTGCATAAAATTCCACATCAAGAATCTGGAAAAAGAAAATCCAAATAAACCCAAATAAAGCAGAAGGGAGAAAATAATAAAGAGTAGAGATAAATAAAATTATAAAGAAACAGAAAAAAATCAATGAAACTAATAGCATGTTTTCTGAAAAGATAAATAAAATGAATAACCTTCTAGCAAGGCTGAAAGAGATAAAAAAAGAGACAAATGACTAATATTATAAATGGAAGTGGGGACATCACTACATACCCCAAACTTAAAAAAATTAAAAAGGAAATACCACAAGAATCCTTACATCTATAAACTTTATTGATAAATAGACCAATTCTTTAAAAAACTACAAACTACTAAAACTTATTCAAGATGAAATAGATATTCTGAATAGTCCTATAGCTATTAAAGACATTGAATTTGTAGTTTAAAACCTTCCAAAAAATAAATCCTCAGCTATATTAGTTTGCTAGGGCCACCATAAAAAGAATCATAGACCTGGTGGCTGAAACACAGAAATTTATTTTTATAAAATTCTGGATGCTAGAAGTCTGAGATCAAGATGTCAGCAGGGTTGGTTTCTTCTGGGGTCTATTACTTTGGCTTGCTGGTGGCTGTCTCCTCCCTCTGTCTTAATACAGTCTTCCCTCTATTAATTTTATCATATTGGATTAGGCCCACTCTAATGAGTTCATTTTAACTTAATTACCTCTTTAAAGATCCTATCTCAAAATAAAATTGCATTATGAGGTACTAGGGGTTAGGACTTCAACATATAAACCTCTAGGGGACACAGCCCATAGCACCAGTCCAGATGATTTCAGTTGTGAATTATACCAAACATTTAAAGAAAAAACACCAATTCTACATACTTTTTCCTAGAAAATAGAAAGAAAATTCTTCTTCAACTAATTTTATAAGGCCAGCATTATCTTAGTATCAAAACCAGATAAGACAGTACAAAGAAAAAAAAACACAAAACAATATCCCTCATAACAATAGACATAAAAATACAAACCAAATATTAGTAAATCATTTCAGCCATATATAAGAACTGTACAACATTACCATGTGGGCTTTATTCTAGAAATGACAACCTGGTTAAGCATTCAAAAACCAATCAAGCTAGTCCACCATATTAACAGCTCATGGAAGAAAAACCACATGATCATATCAATTGGTGTAGAAAAAGAATTTAACTAAATTCAATACCTGTTCATGAAAAATCTCAGCAAACTAGAAATAGAAGGCAACTGTCTTTCTCAGCTTGATAAAGGGCATCTATAAAATACCCACAGGTAATATCATACTTCATTTTTTTTTTTGAGAGAGAGAGAGAGAGTGTGGTTGGGGGTGGGGAGGGGCAGAGGGAGGAGAGAGAGACTCGTTTTTTAAAATTTTATTTATTTATTTATCAGAGAGAGAGAACAAGCAGGGGGAGTGGGGGAGAGGTAGGCAGAGGGAGCCAGGCGTCCCAGAGACAGAGAATCTTAAGCAGCCTCCATAACCAGTGCATGAGCCCAACACAAGACTTGATCTCACAACCCTGAGATCATGACCTGAGCCAAAATCAAGAGTTAGATGCTTAACCGACTGAGCCACCCAGGTGCCCCATCATACTTCATATTGAAAGATTGAATGCTTTTCCTCTAAAATTGAGTAGAAGGCAGGAATATCTGCTCTTACCACTCCTATTCAGTATAGTACTGAAAATCTTAGCCAGTGCAATAAGGCATGAAAAAAGGGTAAAAAACAAAAAAAGAAAACATCAGAAAGGAAGAAATAAAACTATCCACAAACTTGTTTATGCAGGAAATCCTAAGAAATCAACAACAAAATGGCTAGAACTTATAATTGAGCTTAGCAAGGTCACAGAATACAAGGCAAACATATAAATAAAAAATAATTGTATGTCTATATATTAGCAATAAACAATTGAAAACCAAAATTTAAAATAACACCATACACAATAGTTCCCCCCAAATAAAATTCTAAAAAAACATTACATTTGTATGCTGAAAAGTACAAAGCAGTGATGAAAAAAATCAAAGAGTACCTAAATAAATGTAGTGACATATCATGTTCATGACTTAGAAGATTCAACATAGTAAAGATGTCAATTGTCCCCACATTATTCTATAGTGTGAGTTATAAGGAATCACCCAAAGAGAAGTCTGGCCATAGTCACTGGCTCACTTCTAAACCTTTGGCATTTCCCAAGTGTCCTTGTTATTTATGGTGGGTTCCTCAGACCACACTTGATATTTATGCCAATGAGGTTATTCATGGTAGACTCCTTGGAACATGTGTTATCAGCCCAATATCCAGAGAGTGGGTGGGGGAAGAGGGCTAGTTTTAAAGAAATAGCATGAAGGAATCATTTGGAGTGATAGTTGTTTTGTATCCTGATTGTGGTGGTGGTAACGCAATCATAAAATTAATATAACTAAACATGGAAAAAGAAAAATAAACACCTGAGTGCATAGAAAACTGTTAAAATCCAAACAAGGCCTATAGTTTAGTTGATAGTATTGTATCAATGCCAAAATCCTGGCTTTGATCATTGTAATAAGGTTATGTAAGATGTTAACATCAGGGGAAGCTGAGTGAACCTACACAAGAACAGTCTACTCTATTTTAGCAACTTTGATGTAAATCTAAAATTATTTCAACGTAAAAAGTAAAAAAAAAAAAAAAAAAAAAAAGGGAAAGCAATTGCATCCTCAGCTCCCCACCCCTATCCTGATGTGCAGCCCACAGCTTGTACCTCACCCCCACCCAGCCCCTCAAACAACCAGAGGTTTGCTATCTGAGAAGTGTGTTGTAGTGGATGGAGGACACTAGTCCAACTAAGGAAGGTGAACTGTACTGAAATAAAATGAACATTTATATTCTGAATGCAGGGACCCATCCCCAGCCTTCTTCTCTTACTAATGTTACTAATAATGCCCCAATATTATAGGCAACCTCCTGCTAAGAATCCTGACCATCCCAGGGAAAAGACTTAAGATCTTGACATCAGGGTATCTCCAATGAACTGGCGCAATCAGACCACCTTCCATGCTTGGCCCATGGCCTCAGGGTTCCCAGGTTCTAGCCAGCTTCTTAGCCCCCAACTTCTAAACATGAGTAGAACACCAAGACCCACCTAATGGCTAAGGAAATGCTCTCACATGAAAAATTATAATGCAAACAAACAGCCAGCAAGCACTTCAGAGGAAACAGAAACAATTCAGGAAAAAGAAAACTTATAGAACAACCATTAATAATCTCAGAGAAGTAAGACAGCATAATACATTCATTAAACAGGAATAGAACAGGATGGTATTTAAAAAAAAAAAACAACACTCAGAACTAAAAGGAATGCTTGGAAATTAAGAGCAAAATAGAAGTCATGACAAACTCAATAGAATGTTTGGAAGATAAAATTAAGAAACCTGCCATAAAGTAGAGCAAAAGGAGTTTGAAAATAGGAGAGAAAAGATAAGAAAATTCGAGGATTACCCAAAGAAGTCCAACATCCCAATAATGGAAGTTCTAGAGGTAGAAAACAGAAAAAGAAGGGTGGATATAATGAAAGAAACAGTCCCAGAAAATTTCCCAGAACTGAAGAGACAAATGCAAATAGGCCCATACCATCTTTCATTCATTCGTCTATCAGCAATGCTTACTGAGTGCCTGCTCCATGGCAGGCATTGGTCTATCTTTGGGAACACAACAGTGAAGACACAGATCAAAGTCCTTGCCCTCATGAGGCACAGACTGTTTTGTCAAGCAGACAAAACCCAACAAGATCAACAAGTAAAATTAAGCAGGAAAGGGAGCTCTAAAATGGCAAGGAGAGGACTGAAATTTTAGGTGAGATGGCTGAGGGAAAACATTGCACTGTGAAATTTCAGAACATTGAAGGTGAAAATAAGATTCTAGAGGTTTTCAGAGGAAAAAAGTGGCTATGAGTTTCTCCATGTAAAACTGGTCACTGGAAGATGATGGAAAAATGCCTTTGTAAAGGGAAAATGACTTCTGTATTATTGTTTGAGTTGCCATAATAAGATACCACAGACTAGGTGGCTTATATGACAGACATTTATTTTCTCACTGCTCTGGTGGCTGGAAGTCCAAGATCATGGTGCCTGCAGGATTAGTTTCTGGTGAGGTCTCTCTCCTTGGCTTCCTTCTTACTGTTCTCACATGACCTTTCCTCTGAGTATGCATAGAAAAAGAAATGAGGCATCTCTTTCTCTTCTTATAAGGACACTGGGCCTATCAGATTAAGCCTTATATTGCCTCATTTAGCCTTTGCTAGCCCCTTAAAGGCCCATTCTTGAAATATAGTCACCCTAGGGGGGTTAGGACTTTAACATATGAGTTTTGGGGAAATGCAGTTCAGTCCAGAAAAATGCCCAGCATTGAATTTCCTAGCAAAATTTATTTTTGACACACTTGGACTTTTAAGATATATAATAATGTGTGTAACTATTATTTTATCTACTTTTATTGTTAGACATTTTGATTCTGTGTCAAGTCCTTTTGCTTCAGGCAGAACTTCCACAA
Organism: Mirounga leonina; assembly: GCF_011800145.1. Classification (NCBI taxonomy): domain Eukaryota; kingdom Metazoa; phylum Chordata; class Mammalia; order Carnivora; family Phocidae; genus Mirounga; species Mirounga leonina. The sequence goes on along the minus strand of NW_023270763.1, from coordinate 14,595,697 downwards.
CACTGGAAAATAGTAATCATGCTTTTCAAGCAATTTCACAAGCAACCAGTTAAAGTAAAGGGAGAATAAAGATATTTTTGGACAGGTAAGGTTCTGAGAATACAATGCCCCCTGCCCATGTACTTTCTTATAGTTCTACCAGAGAATGTGCTGGAACCCAGAAAACAGGGCATCCAACACAGGACGGAGGTGAAGGGGCTCCCTAGAATGATGATGCTGGGGATCCCACACTGATACCTGTCACCATGACCATAAGGTAGCAGGTCCCCAGTGGAGGTCAGGAGACACCCAGAGAGAGTTTTCCAAGAATATGAAATTGACAAATATCTGTCACATTGGAGTATATGGAATTGTAGACAACTGGAGAAGTGTTTAGTTTTGAATTAATGCTGAGTATATAACAAAGTACAATGAGACAGTAGAAAGATTAGTGTTTGCCAGGGGTTCAGAGGGAGAAAGGATGAACAGGTAGCACACAGGAGATTCTTAGGGCAGTGAAACTATTCTGTATGGTATTGCAATGGTGGAATACTTACCATTATGCATTTGTCAAATCCGTAGATTATACAATACAAAGAATGAACTCCAATGTAAACCATGGAATTTAGTTAATACTAATGTATCAATATTGACTCATCAATTGTAGCAAATGTACCATAGTAATGCAAGATGTTAATAATAGGGGAAACTGTGTGTGTAGGGAATAGGGGTAGATGGAAACTTTATACTTTCCATTCATTTTTTTCCCTAGAAACCTAAAACTTCTCCAATAAATAAAGTCTATTAATAAAAAAAGTGAAATGAAAAAAATCAAGAAATGTATTAGCTCCAGGGGAAACAGAAGTTCTTTCTAAGAGTAAAAGGATATATAATATATGACTGTGTAAACAGAATGGTGTAACCCTCAACTCTGATAGAAACACATTGGGATCTTGGGGGATGGGAGGGCTGTGTGGAGTGGTGGGGGTGGGGCATGACGGAGAGCAAATCCTAGTCTCCCATAATGGAAAGTCCATATAAATACTGGAAACTGAGAAGCCAAGAAGTAGCCATGTGCCAGGCAATTGGGGTTGGGGTGAGCCTTGTAGAACTATGTGACTTTTTAAAGAGCATATATAACACTTTTTAGTAAAAACCAAACTTTTAAATACAATTCAACATAAAAAAATACATTCAACCTCAGGGCACCTGGGTGGCTCAGTCTTTTTAAGCATCTACCTTCAGCTCAGGTCATGATCTCAGGGTCCTGGGATTGAGCCCTGCATCGGGCTCCTTGTTCAGCAGGGAGTCTGCTTTTCCCTCTCCCTCTCCCTCTGTTCTCTCTCTCTTTTTCTCAAATAAATAAATAAGATCTTTAAAAAAATACATTCGACTGTTAAATATCTCCAAAAAAATTTTTGTTAGGTTTATTTTAGATGGTTTTTTGTTATAATTTTGAATAGATTCCCTCCCTACCCTCTACTTTTTTCTAAATAAAAAATTATTCATTTTAAAAGTTCTTCCTCCTTTAGTGAAATCTCTTATTAACTTTCAGGTTCTTTTTGACACATTTGGTTTTTTTAGGTATTTGATAATATGTGCTAATACTCCTATTGACAGTATGTGATAATATTTACTATTATTATGCATTTGTGTCTGTGTCAAATACCTTTGCATCAGGCAGAACTTCCACAACACTGTAAAATAGTAATCATGCTTGCCACATCTTTGTATTATTCTTGATTTTATGGAAATACCCCAATCAAAAGTGTTCTATGCTGTAAGTTGGGTGTTTAATTAGGACATAAAATCTTTATCATACTAAAGGAGAATGCTTTTAATTCTAGTTATTGTATTTTGTCAAGTATTAAATAGCATAGGTCTTTTGAGGCTTCTTTTTTTTTAAGGTTTATTTATTTTTTTTAGTAATCTCTACACCCAATATGGGGCTCAAACACACAACCCTCAGATCAGGTCACATGCTCTTCCAACTGAACCAGCCAGGTGCCCCTTGAGGCTTCTTTTGAAAATGTGGTATGATTTTTCTTATTGGACCTAGTTTTTGTGACATTTCATACTATTAGACATCATAATTCAACTGTCTTGCATTACTGGGATAAACTCTAGGTGGCCACGACTCTTACTGTGTTGCTAAATTTAGTTTGCCACTTTTTAAATTCTATATTTGTAAGTGAGTTTGGGGCAGCATTTTCCTTCTTTCTGCTCCCCCCTCCTTTTTTTCCAGATTTGGTATCAGGGTTCTGTTTTGTTATTTTGTTTTCTTGTTGTTGTTGTTGTTGTTGTTTTTGATATAGCATCAAAACCATTTATTCCTTGGAGAGTGTAGGGTGTTCTTGTTCAAGACATCAGACTAAGCCCCATTTGCCTTTCCTGTCCCCTAATTCCCTTTGAAACAAGCATAAAGAAGTACAAGGAGATGTGTATGTTGGGTGGAGATTTAGGGGTGGAGAGAAACCTGACTAGAGATGTTGAGAAACTGCTGGAGGATTATGCAGCCTTGGTCCAAGAGATGCTAAAATGGGAGGCTTTCTCCTCATTGGGGTCTCAGAGAAGTCTCAAACCCAGAGTGAAGGATGGCAAGAAAAGGGGGAGAGGCAGAACCTCAAGGTCAGTCTGTGGAGTAGCTGCACCACAGCTGACCAGTCCCCTGCCCTGCCTCATTCCTCCTGTATGTCAACTGCAATAGCCTGTCTACAGATTTTATCTGCCCAAGACTTCACTCACTGTCAGATCCACCATCTCTTCAGGTAACATTAATGAAATGATGATGCAATGCTTTACTAAGACTTAGAATTCTTATTTTTATACATACACAAAGATTTTTAAAGAATTTTTAGAAATAGATTTTTAAATCCTATCTCTTACACATACATGAAAAGAAAAATATAAATGAAATAATTCAATAAGACATTGATTCTCAAACTTGAGCCTGCATCAGTATCAGTTGGAGGGTTTGTTAAAATACAGATTCCTGGGCCCCACCCCCAGAGTTTCTGATTTAGGACATCTGATTCAGTGGGGCTCAAAAATTTGCATTGTTATAAGGTAAAGTTCCCAGGCAAAGCTGATGCTCCTGGCTCAGGAGCCGCACTTTGAGAACCACTGGATTAAATATGACTAATACTTCATCATATTCAGAGTCCACTCTTCTGAATCACTTTTTAACTAGAAGTCATTAATGTGCATGATTTTCCCACAATTTTGGGAAACATTAACAGTGTAAGTGATGTAGCATTTTTAACAAGTATCCATAAAAGTATAAGGGCCATTGGTGCTGGGCTCTTTGACTGGTTTTGCAATCATATAGATTCTGTCTAGTTAAAAAAATAGCTTTATTGAAATGTAATTTACATAATATAAAACCCGTCTATTTCAAATGTATAATTAAATGATGTTTAGTATATTTACAGAATTGTGTAACCGTTGCTACAATCTAATTTTAGAACATTCCCATCACTCCAAAATAAATCTCATGCTTATTTACATCCACTCCCCACTCTTGCTCTCAGTTGTAGGCACCCACTGATTTATTTTCTGTCTCTATAGATTTGTTTTTTTCTGGACATTCAGTATAAATAGAGTTAGACAATATATATTCTTTATATGTCTGGATTTTTTTTCACTGAGCATAATGTGGGTTTTTTTGTTTTTGTTTTTGTTTTATAAAGAGAGAGAGAGCTCGAGTGGGGAGAGAGAGGAAAAGGGAGAGAGAGGAGAATCTCAAGCAGGCTCCACACCCAGCATGGAGCCCAACGTGGGGTTGGATCTCATGACACTGAGATCATGACCTGAGCCGAAATCAAGAGTCAGACACTTAACCAACTGAGCCACCCAGGCACCCCTGAGCATAATGCTTTTGAGGTTCATTCACATTGTAGCATTTATCAATACTTTGTTGCCTCTTATTATTGAACGGTATTTCATTATATGAACACGACATATTTTGTTTATTCATTCACCAGTTGAGAGACATTTGGGTTTTCCCCCACTTTTTGACAGGATAATGACAGAATAATTAAGAATAATACTGCTATGAACATTCAAGTACAAATCTGTGTAGACTTTCTGATTTCTCTTTGACATACATTTAGGGGTGGAATTGCTGGGTCAAATGGTAACTCTATGCTTAGCATTTTGAGGAACTGCCAGACTGTTTGCTAAAGTGGCTGTACCATTTTATATTCTCACTAGCAGTTCATGAGGGTTCTGATTTCTCCACATCTAAGTCAATCGTTGTTATCAGTCCTTTTGATTATAGTCATCCCAATGGGTATGAAGTAATATCTCATTGTGGTTGTGATTTGCATTTCCCTGATAACGAAGGATATTGAGCATCTTTTTGTGTGCTTATTGGCCATTTTCCCATTTCTTTGGGGAAAGAAGAGATTCCTTGCCTATTTTTAATTGAGTTATCTTTTTATTATTGAGTTGTAAGAGTTCTTAAAATATTCTGGAAACAGGGGTGCCTGGGTGGCTCAGTTGGTCAAGTAGCTGACTCTTGATCTCAGCTCAGGTTTTGATCGTGAATTCAAGCCTTGCACTGGGCTCCTCACTGGGTGTGGAACCTATTTAAAAAATAATCTAGACACAGAGGCTGGGAAGATGGCAGAGTAGGAGGACCCTAAGCTCACCTCATCCCAGAGACAGAACTAGATAGCACTCACATCAGTGTAAATAACCCAGAAAATGACCTGAAGACTGGCAGAACAAACTCCACAACTAAAGGTAGAGAAGAGGCCCCACTGAAGAGGGTAGGAAGGGAAGGACACAGTTTGGGAGCAAAATAGACTGTGGCCATCCATGGTGGGGAGAGAGCTGGTGTGTGGAGAAGGGCAAAAAACAGAGTTATCACACCAGGGACCCTACATGGGGAAGGGGAATCCCCCATAACATTTGGCTTTGAAAGCAAGAGGGGCCAAATCTCATGAGTTCTTACAACCAGCAGGAAATTTATTTATCTATCTATCTATCATCTATCTATCTATCTATCTATCTATCTATCTATCTATTTATTTATTTGATTTTTTTTTTTTAATTTGCCAGAGAGAAAGAGAGAGGGAGAGTACAAGAAGGGGGAGTGGCAGGCAGAGGGAGAAGCAGGCTCCGCACTAAGCAAGGAGCCCGATGCGGGACTCGATCCCAGGACCCTGAGATCATGACCTGAGCTGAAGGCAGACGCTCAACCATATGAACCACCCAGGGACCCCACAACTAGCAGGAAATTTAAAAATTAAATTTAAAGCCTGAAATTTTAAAAATCAGCAGGATTGGCTCTGGGAGAGTCAAGAGGGCAAGAAGAAACTGAGTCCCCCTCCTTAAAGAGACAGCAGGACAAAAAGCCAGTGGAGATACAGCATGGAAGCACCAGTTTGAAAAACACCAGTAAAAGACAGTAGGGGAAGTGATTTACTCATCTTGGAGCATGTCTTGGAGAGGGAAGGATCACAGGGAGACCCCTCTAGGAGTAAAGGAGCTGTCAGGCACCATTTCCCCCCTCTTACTCCTCCCCCCAGCATAAACATCTGGCCACTTGCAGGAATGACCATGGTGCCAACACTCACTATGTAAGCCCCACCTCCCTGTGCTTCCGCAGATCCACCCTTTTCTGTCATTCTAGTCTCAGGCCTGATGCTGTGGGCCCCCTCCACCAGACCAGCACAAACCCCACCAATACCTTGTCTCTTGACCTGCACCTTTTGTGGAATCTCAGTTCCAATGGCAGTAGTGGTGGGTCTCATTTTGCAAGCAGACCAGTGCACACCTTGTTAAAATGTGACCCACTCAACTGGGGACCAAACACTGCCCACAACAGGCAAAGAGAACCTCTGCAGAGGACTGAAGGAAATAATGCCCAGGACTCAACAGCAGGGCATGCACAACACACATAGGAGACAATCCCTGAAGCACCAGGTCCTAGGGAACAGGGAACACTGCACTGCAGGGCATTACAGGACCTTTCTTCATAAAGCCATTACCTTCCAGAGCAGGAGACATAGCTGATGTTCCTAACACACAGAAACAGACACAGACTGTTAGACAAAATAAGGAGACAGAGGAATATGTCCCAAATGAAAGGACAGGACCAAACCACAGCAAGAGATCTACATGAAATGGATATAAGTAATATGCCAGATAGAGAATTTAAAGTAATGATCATAAAGATACTCACTGGACTTGAGAAAAGAGTAGAGCACATCAGTGAGACCGTTAATGCAGAGATAAGGAATAAAATAGCAGAGATCAAGGCCTCAATAAATGAAATGAGATGTATGCTGGATGGAATGAATAGCAGGCTGGAAGAAGCAGAGGAACAGATTAATGACCTGGAAGCCAAAGTAATGGAAGTAATCAAGCTGAACAAAGGAGAGAAAAAATTATGCGAAATGAGAACAGACTTAGGGAAATCATTGACTCCATCAAATGTAATAATGTTCATATTATAGGAGTCCCAGGAGAAGAAGAGAGCAAAGGGGGCAGATAATTTATTTGAAGAAATAATAGCTGAACACTTTCCTAATATGGGGAAGGAAACAGACATCCAGATCCAGGAGGCAAAGAGAATCCCTAACAAAATCAACAAAAGCAGACCCACACCAAGACATATTATAATTAAAATGGCAAAATATAGTGATAAGGAAAAGTATTAAAAGCAGTAAGACAAGGGGCACCTGTGTGGCTCAGTCAGTTAAGCATCTGACTCTTGATTTCAGCTCAGGTCATGATCTCAGGGCCATGTTAGGCTCTGCACTCAGCACAAAGTCTATTTGTCTCTCTCTCCCTCTGCCTCTGACCCTCCCCACTTCTCTCTCTCTCTAAAATTTTTTTTTAACCAGTAAGACAAAAGAAGACAGTTACATACAAAGGGAATCCCATAAGGCTATCACCAGATTTTTCAGCAGAAACTTTCCAACCCAGAAAGCAGTGACATGATATATTCAAAGTGCTGAATGGGAAAAATCTGCAGCCAAGAATACTCTATCCAGCAAGGCTATCATTCAGAATAGAAGGAGACCTAGAGTTTTCCAGACAAACAAAAGTTAAAGGGATTCATGACTACTAAACCAGCCCTGCATGAAATATTAAATGGGATTTTTGAGTGAACCAAAACTGACAGTATGAAGGCAGAAAACACAAAAGCAGTAAAAATGAATATTTCTGTAAAAAATCAGTCAAGGAACTCACAAAGTAAAGGGATGTAAAACATGACACCATATACCTAAAACATGGAGAGGAGTAAAGAATGGATTCAAGCTCAAATGACCATCAACTTAATATAGACTGCTATAGGGGTGCCTGGATGGCTCAGTCAGTTAAGTGTCCAAGTCTTGATTTCAGCTCAGGTCATGATCTTGGGGTCATGAGATCAAGCCCCGAGTTGGGCTCACTGCGGAGTCTGCTTGAGATCCTCTTCCTCTGCCCCTCCCCCAGTTCTCTCTCCTCTCGCTCTCTTTCTCTCTCTCTCTCAAATAAATAAAATAAATCTTTAAAAAATATAGATTGCTATATGCAGAAGATGTTATATATCAAACCTAATGGTAATCACAAATCAAAAACCACTAATGAATATGCAAAGAACAAAGAGAAAGAAATCCAAATATATCACTAAATAAAACCAGCAAACCATGAAAGAAAGACAAGAAAGGATCAGAGAAAATCTTCAGAAACAACTGCAGAACAAATAATAAAATGGCAATAAATACATATCTATCAATAATTACTCTGAATGCAAATGGACTAAACATGCCAATCAAAAGACAGATGGATAAAAAGACAAGACCTATGCTGCCTACAAGGGACTCACTTTAGACCTAAAGACACCTGCAGATTTAAAGTGAGGGGATGGAGAAACATGTATCATACAGATGTCAAAAGAAATCCAGCAGTACTTATATTGGACAAAATAGACTTTAACACAAAGACTAACAAGAGACAAAGAAGAACACTATATAATTAATAATAAAGAAGAACAAGATATATAACAACAAGAAGAAGATATAACAATTGTAAATAGTTATGCACCTAACATAGGAGTAACCAAATAACATAAAATGACACACTGGAACAGATGGATTTAACAGATAAATTCAGAACATTCCATCCTAAAACAGCAGAATACACATTCCTTTCAAGTGCACATGGGACAGTCTCCAGAACAGATCACATATTAGCCCACAAAACAAGCCTCACCAGATTCAAGAAGATCACAATCATACCATGCCTCTTTTCTGATCACAACACTATGAAACATGGAGTGAACCACAAGAAAAAATCTGGAAAGACGGCCAATACATGAAAGTTAAATAACATGCTACTAAACAATTAATAGGTCAATCAGGAAATAAAAGGAGAAATAAAAAAATACATGGAAACAAATGAAAATGAGAACACAATAGTCCAAAACCTCTGGGATGCAATAAAAGTGGTTCTAAGAGGGAAGTTTATAGCAATACAGACCTATCTCAAGAAGCAAGAAAAATCTCAAACAACCTAATTTTACACCTTAAAGGAGCTAGAAAAAGAACAAACAAAACCTAAAACCAGCAGAAAGAAGGAAATAATAAAGATTAGAGCAGAAATACATTATATAGAAACTAAAATAACAATAGAACAGATCAGTGAAATCAGGACTTTGAAAAAAATCAATAAAATTGATATACCTCCAGCCAGATTTATCAAGAAAAAAGGAGAAAGGACTCAAATAAAATCACAAATGAGACAGGGGAAACAGCATCCCGCACCACAGAAACACAAACAGTTATGAGAGATTATGAAAAACTACATGCCAACAAATTGGACAACCTAGAAGAAATGGACAAATTCCTAGAAAAATATAAACTACCAAGGCTGAAACAGGAAGAAATAGAAAATTGAATAGACTGATTACTGCAATGAAATTGAATCAGTAATCAAAAAACTCTAAACAAACAAAAGTTCAGGACCAGGTGATTTCCCAGGGGAATTCTTACATTTAAGGAAGAGTTTATACCTATTCTTCTCAAACTTTTCCAAAAAATAAAAAAAAACAACAAATACTTCCAAATTCATTCTGAGGCCATCATTCCTCTGATACCGAAAGCAGATAAAGACACCACTAAAAAAGAGAACTACACGCCAATATCTCTGATGAACGTGGATGCAAAAATCCTCAAGAAAATACTAACAAACTGAATCCAACAATACATTTTTAAAAATGATTCACCACGATCAAGTGGGATTTATTTCTGTGTTGCCAAGGTGCTTCAATACTCACAAATGAATCAATGTGATAATCACATCAATAAGAGAAAGGATAAGAACCATACGATCATTTCAATAGATGTAGAAAAAGCATTTGACAAAGTAGAACATCCATTCATGATAAAAACCCTCAACAAGTATGTTTACAGGGAACATACTTCAACATAATAAAGGCCATCTGTGAAAAACCCACAGCTAACATCATCCTTAATGGAGAAAAACTGAGAGCCTTTCCCCTAAGGTCAGGAACAAAACTCTTACCACTTTTACTCAACATAAAACTGGAAGTCCTAGCCACAGCAATGAGACAACAAAAAGAAATAAAAGGCATCCAAATCAGTAAGGAAGAAGTCAAACTTTCACTATTTGCAGATGACATGATCCTCTATATGGAAAACCTGAAAGACCCCACTGAAAATCTGCTAGAACTGATACTCGAATTCAGTAAAGTCTCAGCATACAAAATCAACGTACAGAAATCTGTTGCGTTTTTATACAGCAATAATGAAGCAGCGGAAAAAGAAATTAAGAAAACAATCCCATTTACAATTGCACCCAAAACAATAAGATACCTAGGAATTAACCTAACCAAGGAGGTGAAAGACATGTACTCTGAAAACTACAACTGATGAAAGAAATTGAGGAAGACACAAAGAAATGGAAAAACACTCCCTGCTCATGGATTGGAAGAACAAGTATTGTTAAAATGTCTAAACTACCCAAAGCAGTCTACACATTTAATGCAATCCCTATCAAAATACCACCAGCATTTTTCACAGAGCTAGAGCAATCCTAAAATTTGTATGAAACTGCAAAAGACCCTGAATAGCCAAAGCAGCTTTGAAAAAGAAACCCAAAGCTGGAGGCACCACAATTCTGGACTTCAAGTTATATTACTAAGTTGTGGTAGTCCAAACACTATGGTACTAGCACAAAAAATAGACACATAGATCAATGGAACCGAATAGAAAACCCCAAAATAAACCCACAACTACATGGTCAATTAATCTCTGACAAAGTAGGAAATAATATCCAGTGGGAAAAAGTCTCTTCAACAAATGATGTTGGGAAAACTGGATAGCAACATGCAAAAGAAAGAAAATGGATCACTTTTTTACACAATACACAAAAATAAATTCAAAATTAATTAAACACCTAAATGAGAGACCTGAAACCGTAAAAAATCCTAAAAGAGAACACAGGCAGACACTTCTTTGACATAGGTCATAACAACTTCTTTCTAGATATGTCTCCTGAGGCAAGGGAAACAAAAGCAAAAATAAAGTATTGGGACTGTATCAAAATAAAAAGCTTTTGCACAGTGAAGGAAACAATCAACAAAATATTTACCAATGACATATCTGATTAAGGTTGAGTATCCAAAATATGTAAAGAACTTATAAAACTCAACACCCAAAAAACAAATAATGCAATTAAAAAGTGGGCAGAAGACATGAACAGACATTTCTCCAAAGAAGACATACAGATGGCCAATGGACACATGAAAAGATGTTCATCATCACTATCAGGGAAATGCAAATCAAAACTACAATGAGATATCACCTCACACTTCACACCTGTCAGAATAGCTAACAACAACACAAGAAACAACATTTATTGGTGAGGATGTGGAGAAAAAGGAATACTCTTGTACAGTTCATGGGAATGTAAACTGATACAGCCACTCTGGAAAACAGTATGGAGATTCCTCAAAAAGTTAAAAATAGAACTACTTTATGATCCAGTAACGATATTACTGGGTATTTACTCAAAGAATACAAAAACACTAATTCAAAGGGATACATGCACCCCTGTGTTTATTGCAGCACTATTTACAATAGCCAAATTATGGAAGCCGCCTAAGTGTCTATTGATTGATTAATGAATGGATAAGAAGATGTGGTATATATACAATGGAATATTATTCAGCCATACAAAAGAATGAAATCTTGCCATTTGCAATGACATGGATAGAGCTAGAGGGTATAATGCTAAGCGAAATAAGTTAGTCAGAGAAAGACAAATACCATATGATTTCACTCATATGTGGAATTTTAAAAAGAGATTTTATTTATTTATTTGAGAGAGAGAGAGAGCTGAGTTGCAGGGAAGGGCAGAGGGAAAGGGAGAAGCAGACTCCCCACTGAGCAGAGAGCCTGACATGGAGCCTATCCCAGGACCCTGGGATCATGACCTGAGCTGAAGGCAGGTGCTTAACCAACTGAGCCACCCAGGTGCCCCCACTCAGAAACACATGAGCAAAGGAAAAAAAAAAGAGAGAGAGACAAATCAAGAAACAGACACTTGACAGACCATAGAGAACACACTGATGGTTACCAGAGGGGAGGTGGATGGTGAGGGGTCAAATAGGTGATGGGGATTAAAGAGCGCACTTAATGATGATGAGCATTGAGTAATGTGTAGAATTGTTGAATCACTATATTGTACACCTGAAACTAATATAACACTGTATGTTAACTATACTGAAATGAAAAATAAAAATTAATAATAAATATTCTGGACACAAGTTCTTAACTATATGATTTGAAAACATTTTCTGCATTCCATGGGCTGTTTCTTTACTTTACTAATGGTACCATTTGTAGCACAAAAGTTTTTAATTTTGATGAAAGCCAATTTATCTACTTTTTTTATTATGTTATGTTAATCACCATACATTACATCATTAGTTTTTGATGTAGTGTTCCATGCAGTTTATCTACTTTTTATTTAGTTGCTTGTACTTTTGGTGTCTGTCATACCTACAAAAAACATTGCATAACCCAAGATCATGAAGATTTTCTCCTATATCTTCTAAGAATTTTAGAGTTTTAGCTCTTACATTCAGATCTTTGATTCAGTTAATTTTTGTGTGTAGTTTTAGGAAGGGCTCCAAATTTATCTTTTTTTAATGTGATACAAAACTTTCTCAGCACCATTTGTTGAAAAAACTATTCTTTTTCATTGAATTTTCTTGACATCTTTGTTGAAAATCAATTGACTGTAAATGTAGAGATTTTGTGGGGTTGGGGTGTATCTCAATTCTCTTCTATTGATCTGTCTACTCTTATACCAGTGCCACTTATGGGCAAAACTTATGATGCTAACATTGTAATAAGTTTTTTTAAAATCAGGAGATATAGTTCTTCCAACTGTTCTTTTTAAAGATTGTTTTGCCTATTCTGGGTCTTTTGGAATTTTCATATGAATTTTAAGATCAGCTTGTCAATTTCTGCAAAAATCTAGTTGAGCCAGCCCACTTTGTATTCTCGCTTGAGAATGTTAAGCATCTCTGATTCACCCCATCCGCTGCCCTTTTCCTCAACCCTTTGCTTTCTATGGCTTGTGCTGTCAGGTTTTTCTTATAAGCTGTTGACACTTGTTTTGGAGGTATTGATGCAGACACCTTCAATATCTGGGTGTGTTTGGGACAGAGCAACTCTGCAATCTGTACCATTGGCCAAGACAGATTATGAGTCTTCAACTGAAGACATACACTGATTTTAGAGAAGTTAAAATGTGAAAAGAATGTGTGTCTTCGAATTGAAGAAATATGGTGCCTGCATCCTTTTTCCATCCTTGCCCCAAAGTGTAATTTCCTGCAGAGCAGAGTGAACTTTCTAGAAAGTAAGTTGAACCATATCAACTTTTTGGCTGAAGACCTTCTGAATGACTTTCCATGTCAGTCACCATAAAATACAAACTTTCTACCATTGTGTTCAAGACTTTATGGGATCTCTTAAACAATCAGCCTCTTGGATGGCATTTCCTACAGCTCTCACTCTGACTGCTCTGTTCCAGTCATACTGGCCTCCTTGACACTCCTCAGACACACCAGGCATATTCCCATTTCAGGATTTTGCATTTGCTGCTCACCCTGCCTGGAACATTTTTCCTAAGATACCCAAATAACTCAATCCCTTACTTCTCTCAGTCTCTGCTCAAATGTTACCTCTCAGAAAGGCCTTTTTGCCTAACTGATCTAGAAAAGCTCCACTGTCACTCTGTCTCCTTTCTCTCTTAATTTTTCATTTTACCAACCCCACCTCCATTACCTTCTTCCTCATCTAGAATGTAAGCTCTGGGAAAGCAGAGACTTTGGTTTCATTACCCTGTGCTTAGAATGACCAACATATAGCAGGTGCTCAATCAGTGTTTGCTGAATAAATGAATGGATGTGCAAGCACATGGAAACAATGATGTTTGCCGCCTGGTTAAAACTGGATGAATTGAACTTGGAAGCATGGGTAAGAAATGCAAACATGTGAATAAGCCTCGGACAGTAGAGAGCAGTGAAGTCTGTGAAAAATTGGAGAGTGCAGGCCCCATGTCAGGGGTCCCTGTTGTTAATCATTTCCTAAAGCATGTTTGTGGTTGAATCTGGCTTAGTGTGTGAATGGGAAGGGGGGCATGTAGAGGGAGAAAAAACAGACTTTGATCAAAGGTGAAAGGAAATTTAATAACTTGCTTGAGAATAGTAGGGCTTTTCATGAGGGTGTCAGCATCCTAGAGCTCTGGTCTCCAAAGAGGAAAACATGTGTCCCAGGTGAAGTTCAAAGCAATCCATCAGTCTGTGAGAGGGAAATATTAGGGCCTTAATTTATATTCACTTTTATGAAAATAAAAAAAATTAAGCTCTGCTAATATTTGCCATGTGTACTGAACCCAGGACCCTCAGTTTCTGCCTGTGTCTGACAGTCATGGTCATGGGTGCCACACAAGGACTCCTGAAGAAAATTTGGGAATAAAGACAGCAAAGGTCTTTAGTGCCCTCACTCAGTTATTCACTTTCAGAACATTGTGGCATATTGCTATTTGCTATTGACTTGTCAAATGGATATATGGATTATATTATCTAGTTAAATCTCACATAACCCTCACAAAATGGACAAGTGTCTTCAAATATTTTCTTCAAAGAAGCCACAGATCAAAGCTAACACTAATCATACAAAGAATATCCACCACAAGAAGATAGCAAAGCCAGCACTTATCACCAGGGGAGAATAATAATAATCACATTAGATTTACACATTGAAGCTTCTTTGCTGTGATTATTTATTACAGGTAGCAAAGAAAAATGCTTTGTAGCATTACAAATACATTTTTAAAATTATTTAATCATATTTACTGAATCTTTGGCAGATCCTTTTACAATTTCTGTTTATGTAATTTCGTGTGCATAATAACCTAGTACAGTTGTACATGTAATTTAAAATTGAATAAATATGCATATGTTGAAGTTGTGCGCAAATTTTTAAGTTTTTACTGATAAAGCTGTATAATCAAACTAGCCTGGAGTCACAATCCTGGTGTGAAGCTCTCTCAGAAGGCCCAGCAAGCCTGTCTGAGCAACATCCAAGCACTTAAAGTTGAAGGGTGTGGGTTATTCCTTTGTCCACATTTCCAGAGTCATGGGGGAAAGGTAGGCCAGAGATATAAACCAACCAGCATCAGAAGAAATAAGATAATTTTTCCTTATCAAGCAACATAGTCCCTTTTTCATAAATGTGAATGACTATTAAGGATCTCCAAATATAAGACAAAGATCAAGATGAATAAATGGAACAAGAAAACCCAGAAGAAATAGGTAATTTGGTGAAAAGAGAAATTCTAGGGCACCTGGGTGGCTCAGTTGGTTAAGCGACTGCCTTCGGCTCAGGTCATGATCCTGGAGTCCCTGGATCGAGTCCCGCATCGGGCTCCCTGCTCGGCAGGGAATCTGCTTCTCCCTCTGACCCTCCCCCCTCTCATGCTCTCTCTGTCTCATTCTCTCTCAAATGAATAAATAAAATCTTAAAAAAAAAGTATTAAAAAAAGAGAAATTCTATAATTCTAATTAATATCATAAGAGAGACCAGATATGCTGAATAAGAACTTAAAGCTAGAATAGCCAGACAAGGAATGAGAGAATAAATAAGATATATTTCAGATATAAAGAGGCAATCCAGGAATGTCCAATATATTTCAAAAGAATATTAAGTATTTCACAAAGATAAAAGAGAAATCTAGGGAGTAAATTTGCCTTTAAAATTTTTTTCCTAATTATTTATATGAAGTATAACCTTGATACTAAACTTGGTAAAGACAATACAAATTAAAAAATTATAGGCCTAAATCACTTGTGAATACTTATTCGAATGCTCTCTATAAAATATTAGCAAAAAGGATCCAACAACACATTAAGAGAAGGATATACCATGGCCGAGTGGGATTTATTTCAGGAATGCAAGGTTGGTTCAATATTTAAAAATTCATGGTATAATATACCACATTAAGAAATGTGAATGAAAAGTATCACCTAATTATCTCCATATACGCTGAAAAGACTTTCAACAAATTAAACAGCCTCTCCTGATAAAAACACTCAAGAAAAAGTCCATTTTTGCCTCAGTGATTTGAGAGGTCACTTTTATTTTACACTGAAATTCCATATGTACTTGTACCTATTTCTGGATATTCTATTCTAGCTCACTGGTCTGTTTTTCTATTCATGTACCAACACTATGCTATTTTCATTACCAAAACTTTGTGGTATATTTTAATACTTGGTAGGTTTAGTTGCCTCTCATAGTTTTATTTTGTGGTAGTTTCCTGTATATTATTGAATGCTTATTTTTCCATTTGAGGTTTATTATTATTTACTGATATTTTCTTTGTTACACAATATGATCTGTTCTTGTGAATATTCCTTGTGTGCTTGAGAAAATGGATTTCCTATTATCAGGGTTAAAGTTTAATACACACCCATAAGGTATATTTTTTTATTACAATGTTAATTTTTTTTATATCCTTACTTATTTTTGTCCACTTATCCAATACCACTGAGGTGAGACTTCAATCCTGATGACTTTGGGGTTTTGTCTTTTGTTCCATTAGTGAAAGATTTTGATGGTTCATGCTGTGTTTTGTGGAACTTCACCTATATATACTGTTCATGCAGCTACTTGCTGTCCTTGCAAATTTTCTTAGATTAACAGTATGATGGTTGGCTTCTCTTTCCTCCCACACTCTCATAAGCTTATTTTTCTGGAAAAAAATCATGGTGATCCTGAGTAATGGTTTAAAACCATTTTTATAATTTCCTGGTATCAGATCCCCTGGATCTGGGAGAGATGGAATATCTTGGGATGTGGTACTGAGACACTGTCTAGGACAGTGTTGTGCTGAGGATTCTGGGTATGGTCATGGGAGGACAGTGCAGGGGAGAGGGGGAGGGGTGTATCTCTGAGGCTTTGGGTATAATGGTAGCCTGTAAAGTGTTGGACAAATTCTGGAGGAGCTTGATAGAAGTGAGATTAACTTCATACCAGCCCCTTTCTGTTTCTCCAGATTTGCCTTAGCATAACTGGCTCCCAGGGAGACCTCTAGAAGGCATGCTAGGAGGGGAATGAGCTCCAACATGGCTATTTGAGTGGATTCATCCCAATCCTCAAACCCTCTAAAATCCCTGGCAACTGGTGATAAACAAGACTGACTTTTCTTAATGTCCCAGAAGACAAAAATATGGCCCTCTTCCCTATTCTCAGCTCCCAGTTGCTATCCCTTTGTAACCCATTTTCCTCTCCAAGGTCTTTTTACATGAATCTCCATATTGGGGTAACCTGGAGTGACTGGCCTCACCTCCCAACTTTCCTTCCATGACCTGAGAGCCATGTGGCCAGCCCCTACACACTCCACGTGTGTGTGGAAAGAGGTATTGGGACAGGGGAGAGCTGTGAGCTGTTCTGGAAGGGAGCAGGAAATTGATTTGTAGACAGACACAAAGCAATTTGAACTACCAAGTGAAGACCTATATTATGGAGGTAAATTATGCTGCCAACCTTGAAACAAGGAACCTAGATGACATCAATTTTTACAAAGGCTCTGTTTTGATCCACTTCAAAGAACTCACTGGGGTTAGTCTTGTAAGTTTCATAATCCATCAGCCAACTGAGCATGTGGAATGATACTTCATCATGAAAATAGACTCATCCGGGAGAGAGTAAGAAGAATCAAAGACAAATGAGGTTTATGTCCCACCAAGTCAAGGAGAGTGATTAGTTTGCTATCATAATCTTTACCTTTGTGTTGTGGAGTTTCAGCCTGAGCATGAAAGTAACACCCAGGGAGTTCACCTTGATGTGGGCCTACCCACCTGGGACGTGGGCATGTGTATGAGGGAGAAAGCACCCTAATGGAGAACAAGGATGTACCTGGACAATTGGCAGCTTGTCTTGTGGTTCCCTCCCCCATTTCCCCTTTCTCCCTTTTGTTTATCTTTCTCTTCTCTTCTTCCTCCTTCATCCCCTCTATGGGTGACTGGATTTGTTTCTAGAACTCTTGGAAAAAGGAGCAGTAATAAAAAAAAATGAAACACTTTTTTTCTGTGAAATTCTCTGTGGGTCATTAATAAACCAATGCATTTCTGCCTTGACTAACAGTCCAGGTCAAGCACTAGCATTTCCAGCCCATCCCCAGCTCTGGCCATAGCCCTCAGAGATTCTTATAGCAAATGGTGGCTGAGATGAATGTGTGAAGCAAGGATGTGGCAGGATTTGCATCTGTGTGCTATAGAGGAGAGCATGACTCTTTCATTTAATAGATTGGGAAACAGAGTCATAGAAGGTTACTGGTATGAGATTAGTCAGTTTTCAGGAAAAGGCATGATAGAAACAAAATTTGGGAATCTGGAAAGAAGAAGAATGAATGGAAAGGAATTTGGCAAATTGGAGGAAAAAAATGAAACTCAAGCTTGCAGAGGGGAAAGGCTAAATGCAACCTGGAGTTGCCTGAACTCCAGAAGGCCACAGGTGTCTCTGAGGGTGGGATTCAGCTTGGGTTCAAAATAGGAAGATTGGTGGAAAGTCTACAAGAAGAATTTGGATCTCCATATTGCCTCCGGAACCCGCCAGCTTTGGTGACTGTTTACCTTTGCAGAACACTGCAGTGTTGCTCCTTGGAGAGGATGATGTAAACGGAATCTGGGCTCAGGGACACTGGACTGCTGCAAAGGTGCTGCAATGAAAACAGGAGGTTAAGTACAAATGAATATATTGAATGGTGCTGGTGTCTCAGTCCCTGGCCCCCATTTGCCACCTAGAATAACTCATAGTTGTAGTTATATAATTATATACAGTGATTGACAGGTATAGAAAATAAGCAAATGAACTAATAAGACAATCATTATTAACTCTGAGGTAGAGGAAATGTTATATAAGAAATTGTTTTCGTCGTACACCACTCAGCCATGAATAATATTTATATAAGCACTGAGTATTGATTTAACCAAAAATTATAATTATATGAGGAGGATGAGGGAAGATTTGTAAGAATGTTAAATCCTCATCTCCCATATTAGGACGTCTACGGTTAGTACCTAAAACTGAAAAATCAAGAAATAGTAGGCCAATATGTCTTTCTATAATGTGAAGGTAAACACGTATACTCACACAGCTACAAAATGGTGAAAGCATTTACTGTGTAGAGCAAGAATCAGGGATGGGAGATTTATTTTAAATTTTTGAATGTATACCTTTTCATGAAGATGGTGCCAAAGGTGAAGAAGGAAGCCCTTGCCACCACCTCCAAAGCTGAAGCCAAAGCAAAGTCTTTGAAGGCCAAGAAAGCAGTGCTGAAAGGCTTCCACAGTCACACACAAAAAAAGATCTGCATATCACCTAACTTCCGATGGCCCAAGACACCACGTCTTCAAAGGCAGCCCAAATATCTTCAAAAGAGCGTCCCTAAGAGAAACAAGCTTGACCACTGTGCCATCATCAAGTTCTCCCTAACTACCAAGTCAACCATGAAGAAAGTAGAAGACAACAACACACTTGTGTTCACTGTAGATATCAAGGCCAACAAGCACTAGATCAAACAGGCTGTGAAGAAGCCCTATGACATTGATATGGCCAAGGTCAACACCCTGATCAGGCCTGATGAAGAAAAGAAGGCATATGTTCGACAGGCTCCTGACTGTGATGCTTTGGGTGTTGCCAACAAAACTGGGATCATGTACACTGAGTCCAGCTGGATAAATCTAAGTATAAATTTTTTCACCATAAAAATTTTTTTGAATATATATAATAGTAGTTAACAGAGATATGATAAAGTGTTTGCATTATAATTATATATAATATATATTAAACATAATACATGTGTATATGTATGCATATATATTATATATATGTATTATATAATTATATATATTATCATGTAGTAGGTATATGTATATATTATATATATACATAAATATTATATGTAGTAGGTAGAGAGGATGTCACAGTTTGAAAGATATGTCAAAGTGCTTGCATGTTTGAGAAATGATACCTTATATTTTTAGACTTTGATTATAAAATGTTCTGAAGATTCTAAAGCCCATCACTTCTACCATCACTGTATTTAAATGAAATAACCCCCCACCCCCACCCCAAGCAACACAGCAATGAGAATGTAATATTTTGACCTCCCCTTTCCCAAGACTTCTTCAGGAAACAGTGGGGAAATAAATTTCAGTAATTTATGAGCATGTAACTCAAATAAATATTGAGGCCCTAAGTACTGACAAAGAAGCAATAGTCAGCAATTAAAAAGTAATTTCGATGTTTACTAACATCACTTAAAAAATATTATAATGGATCCACTCATAACCCACAGCCACAGTTTCTAGAATGTCCTTTTCTTTCTGTTGCAGTTCGCTGACACCTCTGACTAGTCCAAAGTCACCCATTCTTGAAACCCTTAATTCTTCACTCCTTACCTGGACTAATCTCCAAGAATTTTACCTCTCCAGTTCTCGTGTCTTTCTACCCATTCTCCTGGTTTTATATCACCAAAGCTCTTCTTGTAAGGTGTAAGCAGAGAGGAAAGACAAAATTGTCTTCAGCAGGTAAAAAAGAAGAGAGAAATCCTGAGAATATTTATTAATGAATTTTGTTCCCATCACCAATGCAAAAAATTATTTTAAACTAATTCCTCTTTATAATAAATAAATGAAATGATAATTTAGGTGTTCTTTTGAAATGTTTTCATATTAACATTCTTATATTCATATAAATTGTTATTTTAAAAACATGGTTTAAGACAAATTAACTCATACATACTGACTCTGAAATGGAAATAACTAGAAATTTTTAACAGAAAGTTTTTAAATATAGAAATGCACAAAGAATAAATAATAATACCAGTGCCTCACCACCTGGAATTAATAGATCCTAATAGGTTTCCACGTTTGCTTTAGGCATTGTTTTTTAAATTTTAAGAAACAAGATGTTACATGTTAAATTAAACAAGATGTTACAAATTAAATTAAATAAATAAGGACCAGTAGGCATAGGATTTGGAGAGATTATCTAACAAGGGCAGGTGGGGGTTGGTAGGGAAGGGCAGAAGTGTTCTGAGAGTGGCTCCATGAAATCTATAAAAGAGAAGCACAAAAAGTTATAGCTGGGAACTTACAGCAAAAATTATAATTAATGGTGGACTGTTAAAAAATCCTTCCTTATAGAGTTGAGCAAGATGGCGGAGTGTAGGAGACCTGGATTTCGTCTGGTCCCAGGAATTCAGTTGGATAGGGATCAAACCACTCTGAACACCTATGAACTCAACAGGAGATCGAAGAAAAGAAGAGCAACAACTCTCTGAACAGAAAAGCGACCACTTTCTGGAAGGTAGGACGTGTGGAGAAGTGAATCCGAGGCGATATTCAGGAGGATAGACGGCGGGGGAGGGGCCTCCATCGGCCGCTTCTGGCAAGTGATAGAGCCACAGAGCACAAAATCAGAACTTTTAGAAGCCGGCTCCGCTGAGGGACTTCGCTCCAGTGGCTAAGCAGGGGGTGGGACCCTCACGGGACAGTGTGGTCTCAGAACCCTTGGGGTCACAGAAAGACCGGGGGTGCCTGAGTGCAGCAGAGCTCCCAGGTATCAGAGCAGGGAAGCTGGCTGCAGAGATGGAGCCGAGGAGTGGGCTCTCAGCTTGGGGTTGCCATTAACCGTGATCCGTGGCACAGTCGGGCCACTGCTCCTCCAGCAGGGACCCAACAAGCAGCAGATCTGGGGAGACTCACCTTCCTTCCCCGGGAGGAGTGGTGCGTGAGTGCACTGCAGGGATCTGCTGGGTTTGGAGACTCCACACGGGGTCGGGTGCCAGAGATAGAAACGCTTGGTCATAGGCTGGATGAGCAGAGAGTGCGGCCAGAGACCGGGGAGATGGGAGTGACTGCATGCTTTTCTCTGGGGGCGCACTGAGGAGCGGGCCCCCGAGTTCTCGCCTCCTCCGGGCAGAGACTGGGAGGCTGCCATTTTCACTCTCGGCCTCCAAAGCTGTACAGAAAGCTTGCAGGGAACAAAAGCTCCGGAGAGCAAACCCGAGCAGATTACTTAGCCTGGACCGGGCAAGGGCAGGGCAATTCCGCCTCTGGCAAAGACATTTGGGAACCACGGCAACAGGCCCCTCCCCCAGAAGATCAGCAAGAACAGCCAGCCAAGACCAAGTTTACGGATCAATGAGAACGGCAGAACTCCAGCGCTAGGGGAATACTGCACATAGAATTCATGGCTTTTTTACCATGATTCTTTAGTCTTTCAAAGTTAATTTTTGAAATTTCCTTTATTTTTTTCTTTTCTTTTTTAAATTTTTCTTCTTTCTTTTTTCAACCAACATCTTACCAATTCCTTTTTTAAAATCTTTTTTAATTTTCATTTTTACAGTCATATTCTATCCCTTCATTGTATTTACCTTATTTTTTGTATATATATATAAATAAAGTTTTTCTTTCTTTAAAATTTTGGGATGTAGTTTCTTCTTCTTTTTTTTTAAAATTTTTATGTTAATCCCCATACATTACATCATTAGTTTTAGATGTAGTGTTCCATGATTCATTGTTTGTGCATAACACCCAGTGCTCCATGCAGAATGTGCCCTCCTCAATACCCACCACCAGGCTAACCCATCCTCCCACCCCCCTCCCCTCTAGAACCCTCAGTTTGTTTTTCAGAGTCCATCGTCTCTCATGGTCCGTCTACCCCTCCGATTTCCCCCACTTCATTCTTCCCCCTTCTTCTTCTTTTTTTTTTTCTTAACATATATTGCATTATTTGTTTCAGAGGTACAGATCTGAGATTCAACAGTCTTGCACAATTCACAGTGCTTACCAGAGCACATACCCTCCCCAGCGTCTATCACCCAGTCACTCCATCCCTCCCACCCCACCCCCCACTCCAGCAACCCTCAGTTTGTTTCCTGCAATTAAGAATTCCTCATATCAGTGAGATCATATGATACATGTCTTTCTCTGTTTGACTTATTTCGCTCAACATAATACCCTCCAGTTCCATCCACGTCGTTGCAAATGGCAAGATCTCATTCCTTTTGATGGCTGCATAATATTCCATTGTATATATATGAGATGTAGTTTCTTCTAACAGAACAAAATATACCCTAAATCTAGTGTATGACTTTGTTCTAGTCTCCTGCCTGATCACATTCTCTCCCCCCCTTTTAAAAAATTGTTTCTTCTTTCTTTTTTCAACCAACTTCTTATCAGTTCCTTTTTAAAATCTTTTTTAAGTTTCATTTTTACAGCCATATTCCATCCCTTCATTGTATTTACCCTTATTTTTGTGTATATATAAGGTTTTTTTTTCTTTAAAATTTTGGGAGGCAGTTTCTTCTAAAAGACCAAAATACACCCAAAATCTAGTGTGTGGCTCTATTCTATTCACCTGTCTGATCATATTCTTCATAGTCTATTTTTTTTTTCTTTTCCCCCTGGTTTTGGGTCTCTTCTGATTTGTTTAGTGTATATTTTTCTGGGGTCATTGTTACCCTGTTAGCATTTTGTTCTCTCATTCATCTAGTCTTCTCTGGACAAAATGACAAAATGGAAAAACTCACCTCAAAAAAAAGAACAAGAGCCAGTACTGACTTCCAGGGACCTAATCAACATGAACATTAGTAAGATGTCAGAACTAGAGTTCAGAATGATGATTATAAAGATACTAGCTGGGCTTGAAAAAGCATAGAAGACACTAGAGAATACTTTTCTGGGGAAATAAAATCTAACCAAGTCAAAATCAAAAAGGCTATTAATGAGGTGCAATAAAAAATGGAGGCTCTAACTGCTAGGATAAATAAGGCAGAAGAGAGAATTAGTGATAGAGAAGACCAAATGATGGAGAATAAAGAAGCTGAGAAAAAGAGAGATAAACAACTACTGGATCATGAGGGAAGAACTCGAAAGATAAGTGATACCATAAGACAAAACAGTATTAGAATAATTGGGATCCCAGGAGAAGAAGAAAGAGAGAGAGGGGCAGAAGGTATATCGGAGCAAATAATAGTGGAGAACTTCCCTAATTAGGGGAAGGAAACAGGCATCAAAATCCAGGAAGCACAGAGAACCCCCCCCCCTCAAAATCAATAAAAATAGGTCAACATCCCGACATCTAATAGTAAAACTTACAAGTCTCAGACACAAAGAGAAAATCCTGAAAGCTGGTTGGGACAAGAGGTCTGTAACCTACAATGGTAGAAACATTAGGTTGGCAACAGACTTATCCACAGAGACCTGGCAGACCTGAAAGGACTGGCATGATATATTCAGGGCACTAAATGAGAAAAATATGCAGCCAAGAATACTTTATGCAGCTGGGCTGTCATTGAAAATAGAAGAAGAGATAAAAAGCTTCCAGGACAAACAAAAACTAAAAGAATTTGTGATCACCAAACAGTAGAACAGTTCGATGAAACTAGGAGCTGGTTCTTTGAAAGAATTAATAAGATTGATAAACCCCTGGCCAGACTTATCAAAAAGAAAAGAGAAAGGACCCAAATAAATAAAATCATGAATGAAAGAGGAGAGATCACAACCAACACCAAAGAAATACGAACAATGATAAGAACATATTATGAGCAACTATATGCCAGCAAATTAGACAATCTGGAAGAAATGGATGCATTCCTAGAGACATATAAACTACCAAAACTGAACCAGGAAGAAATAGAAAACCTGCACAGACCCATAACCAGCAAGGAAATTGAAGCAGTAATCAAAAATCTCCCAACAAACAAGAGCCCAGGGCCAGATGGCTTCCCAGGGGAATTCTACTAAACATTTAAAGAATTAATACCTATTCTTCTGAAACTGTTCCAAAAAATAGAAATGGAAGGAAAACTTCCAAACTCATTTTATGAGGCCAGCATTACCTTGATCCCAAAACCAGACAAAGACCCTGTCAAAAAGGAGAATTACAGACCAATATCCCTGATGAACATGGATGTAAAAATTCTTACCAAAATACTAGCCAATAGGATCCAACAGTACATTAAAAGGATTATTCACCATGACAAAGTGGGATTTATTCCTGGGCTGCAAGGTTGGTTCAACATCCGCAAATCAATCAATGTGATACAATACATTAATAAAAGAAAGAACAAGAACCATATGATCCTCTCAATAGATGCAGAAAAAGCATTTGACAAAATACAGCATCGTTTCTTGATTAAAACTCTTCACAGTTGTAGGGATAGAGGGTAAATACCTCAATATCATAAAAGCCATCTATGAAAAACCCACAGTGAATATCATTCTCGATGGGGAAAAACTGAGAACTTTCCCCCTAAGGTCAGGAACACGGCAGGGATGTCCACTATCACCACTCTATTCAACATAGTACTAGAAGTCCTAGCCATAGCAATCAGACAACAAAAAGAAATAAAAGGTATCCAAATCGGCAAAGAAAAAGTCAAACTCTCACTCTTTGCAGATTAGATATGATACTTTATGTGGAAAACCCCAAAGACTCCACGCCAAAACTGCTAGAACTCATACAGGAATTCAGTAAAGTGGCAGAATATAAAATCAGTGCACAGAAATCAGTTGCATTTCTGTACACCAACAACAGTACAGAAGAAAGAGAAAGTAAGGAGTTGAGCCCATTTACAATTGCACCCAAAACCATAAGATACCTAGGAATAAATCTAACCAAAGTGGCAAAGGATCTGTACTCAGAAAACTATAGAACACTTATGAAAGAAATTGAAGAAGATACAAAGAAATGGAAAAACGTTCCAAGCTCATGGATCAGAAGAACAAATATTGTGAAAATGTCTATGATACCTAGAACAATCTACACATTTAATGCAATCCCTATCAAAATACCAACTTTTTTTTTTTTTTACAGAAATGGCACAAATAATCCTAAAATTTGTATGAAACCAAAAAAGACCCTGAATGGCCAGAGGAATGTTGAAAAGGAAAACCAAAGATGGTGGC
This sequence comes from Mirounga leonina, assembly GCF_011800145.1. NCBI lineage: Eukaryota > Metazoa > Chordata > Mammalia > Carnivora > Phocidae > Mirounga > Mirounga leonina. The sequence goes on along the minus strand of NW_023270763.1, from coordinate 14,570,205 downwards.
ATTTTAAAAAAGATTTTATTTATTTGTCAGAGAGAGAGAGAGCACAAGCAGGGGAAGCGGCAGAGGGAGAGGGAGAAGCAGACTCCCCCTGAGCAAGGAGCCAGTCGCAGGACTCGATCCCAGGACCCTGCGATCATGACTTGAGCCGAAGGCAGACACTTAACCAACTGAGCCACCCAGGTGTCCCTCTACTTGGTCCTTTTTTAGAGTTTCCATATCTTCTCTGAGATTCTTCATCTCTTCACTTATTATATCTACTTTTCTGGTAAAATCCTTTAACATATTTATCATATTTTAAAGTCTTTTCCTCTTGAATCCTAAATGTGGATCTTTTTATTGACTGCTTTTTTTTTCTCTTGACTTGTCATCTTATTTTCTTATTTCTTCACATGTATAATATTTTTTTATTGTACAGGCATACTTTGTTTTACTGAGCTTTGGTTTATTGTACTTTGTAGATGTGGCATTTTTTTTTTTACAAAATGAGGGATTGTGGTAATCCTGCATGAAGCAAGTCTATTGACACCATTTTTCCAACAGTATTTTTTCACTTCATGTCTCTGCATCACATTTTGGTTATTGCACAATATTTCAAACGTTTTCATTATTATCATATTTGTTATGGTGATCTGTGATCAGTGATTTTGACTTGCTGAAAGCTTAGCTGATTAGCATTTTTAACAATAAAGTATTCTTAAGTTATGTACTTCTTTTAGACATAATGCCTTTGCACACTTAATAGATTCCAGTTAATATAAACATAACTTTTATATGCAATGGGAAATAAAAAAATTCATTTGACTCACTTTATTGTGATATTGGCTTTCTCATGATATTAGCTTTAAATGGTCTGGAACCAAGCCTACAATATCTGTGAGGTATGCCTGTATAGTGAAACATTTTAGAGAATCTGGATTCTGTTATCTTTTTCTGAAGAATGTTGAGTTTTGTCCTTGGAAGTCTAGCAGATCTGCTGGCAGATCACCTGGATTTTGTGGAGTCTAGGCTTTAGGCTTTGTTAGGGTAGGTTCATTTTAATTTTGCCCTTAGTCCTGGGATGTGCTTCTTAATCCTAGGGCATGACCCTTTTAGAGTTTTATTGAAAAGCCTAAAGTGTTTACCACACTCTTCTAAGTTGGGAAGATTTGAACCTTAAAGTCTGTCTTTCTACTGAAATTCCTGCTCAGCATTTTCCACCTTCTAGCTATTCTTTTCTTCTGGTCTCAATGGAGTTTTTCCCTGTTGCATATGCATTTTCAAAGTCAGCAAGAACTTGAGGGGGTATTTATATAGAGATTTTATGGCTCCCTCCTTTCCCATATTTCCCCCACCTCTCAATTGCAAACTTCTCTGGCAGCTTCCAACTCTCAATTTTGCTCTTCAGCCTAGTAAGACTGTTGCTTTTTGCTTGAATTCCAGTTCCCATGCTTCAGGCAGATTGGAGAGTGCATTCAGGAGAAAAGCTAGTTAAATGTGACTCTTGCAAAGTTTACTTCCATCTTCCAAGGCTTGTATCCCCCTAATTTCTGCATGCTTTTGGTTACTCTCTAAGGATGTTATACAATTGTTTTAATATTTTGTTCATAATTTATAATTTTTACAAGCAGGTGGGTTTTGTCTGATACAAGGTATCCTGCCATTATTTAGAGCTGGAAGAAAAAAGAATTAAGAAATAAAGTAGTGATGTCTACTATCATTACTTGTATTCCACATACTGGAGGTCCTAACAAATGCAACAAAACAAGAAAAAAGAAAAGGTACTTGAACTGGAAAGGAAGAAACAAAACTTGAATTAGTTGCAGATGATATGGAAATTGAAAATAATCTATTGAAATAATAAGAGTTAAGGAAGGATGCCAGAAGTCTGTTGCTTTCTACATATTAGCTTCAGGTCTTTTAAATTATATTTTAAGAACAATAAAGATTTGTCTTGGATTCAGAACAAATTTACCATCCTAATTCTTATTCAGATTTATGTGGTATCTTGAAGCAATTTGAGTTTTGTTCTCTCTTATTTATTATCTCTACCAGAAGAACTTTGGCTAAAAGAGAAGAGATTTCTCTGAGACCAGGTATGGAGAAGACAAGGGACCCCTTGCTTGTGGGGTGTGACATGTGCCTTCTGGAATAGACCAAGGAAGCTAAACCACAATGAGCTCTTTGGAGACAAAGACTGTATCTTGTTCACTGCAGTATTCCCAGCAGCTTGCACAATGGGTCTGGTGCAGAATAGGTCTCAATCTATGTTTACTGGAGGAACATGGTTGTTATTTTTAAATATTTGCTGGTCAGGCTTGGAGGAGGAAGTGATTCAGTCTGCAAAGGAGCTCCCAGAGGGTTAGAATCATCTGAGGAGAGAGCAGTCACAGTTGGAGGATCTTGAACTCCTGCACCCAAGGAGTCAGGCAGAGGTTGGATGAACACCTGGCACAGTTTGAAAGAGGTGATTCAAACAACAGCTAGAAATTTGGACTTTGACTTTCAGGATGGTAAATGGAAGAAAAATGGAAGAGTAACATGGTAGCTAGCCTCCAAGATGGCCCTTAATGATTCCTGCCTTCTGGTATTCATGTCATTGTGTAGGCCCCTCCCACATTGAATTGGGACTGGCTGTGTGACCGATATATTAAGGTGTAAGTCATGGTAGGTGACTGCTAAGACTAGGTCATAGAAGGCATTGCATCTTACAGCTGGGTGTATTGCATTATTCACTCTGGGAGAAGCCAGCCCTCAGGTGCTAAGGACTCTCAAACAGTCCTGTGAGGGACCCATGTGAAGAGGAACAATCTGGCCAGTATGAGCTTGCTAACTATGTGAGTGGGTCACCTGGGGGAGCAGATTGTCTGGCCCCAGTCAAACCTTCAGATGATTCCAGGCCCAATAGACATCTGACTACAATCCCACAAGAGACCCTGATCCAGAAACATTCAGCTGAGCCACTCCTGAATCCCTGACTCATGGAAATTATGAGAGATAAAAAATTACTATCATTGTTTTCAGCCAGTTGGTTTTAGGGTGGTTTGTTACACATAATCTGTGAGATTTGGGACTATGGAATTTCATTCTGGTTCTCTTTAGCTATAACAATCTATGTCATTTTTATTTTTTATTTTATTTTTTATCATTTATTTACTTATTTTTAATTGAAGTATGATTAACATATAGTGTTATATTCATTTCAGGTGTACAATATAATGATTCAGCAATTGTATACATTACTCAGTGCTCATCCCGGTAAGTGTGCTCTTCATCTCTTTTATCTATTTTACTCATCCCTCCACCCACCTTCCCTCTGGCAACCACCAGTTTGGTCTCTGTATTTAAGATAGCCACTGTGGAAAACAGTATGGAGTTTCCTCAAAAAAAAAAAAAAAATTATCATATGATCAAGTAATTCCACTACTGGGTGTTTACCCAAAGAAAACCAAAACACTAATTAAAAAGATATATGTACCCCTATGTTTATTGCAGCATTATTTACCATAGTCAGGATACAGAATAAACCCAAGTATCCATCCACAGGTGAATGGGTAAAGAAGATGTGGTATATACACAATGGAATATTACTCAGCCATAAAAAAGAATGAGATCTTGCCATTTGCAACAACATGGATGGACCCAGAGGGTAAAATGCTAAGTAAAATAAGTCACATAGAAAAGGACAAATACCACATGATTTCACTCATGTGTGGAATTTAAAAAACAAAACAAAGAAAAACAAGAAACAAACAGAAAAACAGACTCTTAAATACAGAGGACAATCTATGCTATTTTTACATTTTAGCACCTGTCTTTACACACCAGAGACAAGTATTCTTGTCTCAGTGTCTAGGTCCAGCAAATCTGACGTTGGGAAGGTTGTGTTGAGCAGGAGTCTCAGCATGTGAGTGAAAGAACTCCTCTAACAAGGAGTTCCTGAAAGACAAGAATCATTACCCTGTGTTTGTATTCCTACCAGCACAGTGCCTGCCACAATGTGCGTGACCTTTAAATGTTCTTTGAATAAGGAACAAATAAAGGTGAGTTTGTCAGAAACAGATTCTCTGGACCTCTGGTGTCTCTTCACATTCTTCTGATTTTTAGTCTTCCTGGCATACTCCTCAGCAGAGGGCAGTGTAGTGCATCCCTGAGATGCATGAAAATTCATCTGTTGAAATAGGTAATTTCCCCAAGTTTTATGGTACTGTTATTTTGGGGATAATTGCTTCTTACAATAAACCCTAGATTTATATATGACCAGAAAACTACAACCACAAAACGCAGCTCGACATTTCTGAAGCTGATGTATTCAGTGGCTGTTGACAGTGATATACAAATTAATTTACCTCATCTTGGTAATAATACAATGCTACCTACATTTGCTCACTAAAAGCTTGGATAAATAGAATTTATTTTCATTCTAATTTCAATAGTAACCAAAATGTTTGAGGATAGCCCACAAAGCACTATAATATCTGGAAAAGATAATGCAAGAACTATAAAAGAAGAATTAATCTACAGCACGGATGAACCTTGAAAATATGATTACTAAGTAAAAGCCAATCACAAAGGACCACATATTATAGGATTCCATTTCTATGAAGTGTCCAAAGTAGGCAAATCTATAGAGACAGAAAATAGATTAGTGGTTGCCTGGGGCTGGGGGAGATAGTGGCAATGAGGGATTACATCTAAGAGATGGGGAGTCTGTTTGGGGGGTGTGATAAAAATACTCTAAAATTAGGTTGAGGTGATGCTTGCAAAACTCTATGAATACACTAAAAACCATTGAATTGCATGCTTTACATGGGTGAATTGTATGGCATATGAATTATATCTCAAAGCTGTAAAAGAGAATGAATAATGTTCAACTAGAATTTTACATTCATCCTATTAGCCTCCAGGTTTAGTTTCCATCTGTGATAGAGATGATGACTTTCCAAGGATGGAACATGCCATCGCCCATACATCCTGGATGGCATGTGCCAGCAGGGATCCATGTAGAAACATGACTCTTCTGATGGTTGGCAGCTAGTCTGTTTTCTGATCATTGCCATGGTGTCCTGAGGGGTGCGTCTCTTCACAGATAATGACCCATCGGGATGAGAGTCAGTGATCTCATTCTAATCACCAGTCCCACTGCTGGGGCCATGGGGGCTGCCCTGGAGGCCGGCATGGTGCCCTTGCCCTGCTGGCTCCAACTAGGGGTCTAAAGGAGTTTGTGGCCACAAGAAACAGCAACCCCAGGACAACACAGGTGGCAAGGCTCTGCTTCCAATTCTCACTCAACTTAGCTTATGCACATCTAAGGGGGGCCTTCTCCCAATTTGCATGGCAGCTCCTATAGTAAGCACCTCAAAGAAGGTGGTACTCTCTGGACCCAGTGATCTCAGCAATTGGGGGAAAAGCAAAATCCATCTTTAGAAGAAGCATCACCAGCTGAGAATTAGAGGTCTGGCTTTTAGTTCTGGCTGTGTAGTTGAGTTGACCAAGATCACTCCCTAAGTCCTCTCTGACCTTGGGTATGTCAGTACATTGAACTTCATATGGGAATCAAGGCTTAGAACTGTCAGGTCATCCTCAGTTCCAAATTCCATGAGTTATTGCTTTACACTCTTGGGAACATGTGCAGTTCAACTGTTGAAGGCTAACAGAAAAGGTGGTAAATCTCTATTGTCTCTTTCCTGTCTGCTATCTCTGCTGTTTGCAATAGTCATAATTTGAAAATCAGTGGTTACTGTGATTACTGCCCAGCCTAGGTGCCTGACCATTTGCACCTGCCAAGAGGGGTGAGGCTGGGAGCATGATGGGGTGCTGGAGAAGCTGCCTTTGACAGCTTGAGCCTATTGTTTGGCCTCTAGGGTTTGCCCCATATCTTAGTCAAGGCAAAAATTCTACCCATTATATGATATTTGCAGGAAGGAAATGTAACTCATAGCATCTTAAATGGCATACTGCCTGAAAGAACATCTCGATGTGTTCTACCTGCACAAAAATGATGCTTCTTGTTCCTTTAGGGCCTCTGGTCACTTAGCAAGAACAAAACAATGCAGCTGTCTGTGGTGGCCTTCCTTTCTTCTCCTCCTAGTTCCCATGATCCCAGTCCCTCCCCATTCCAGCCAACTCTGCAGAGAGCAGAGGCTCTCCTAGCAGAAGGAGGCATTGTTTGTACTCAGCAGACCTGAAGACCCTTGTGAGGAGCCTCGCTAAATGAGCCTGGAGAGAAAGAACGGTTGTCAGGCTGCCAGGCTGTGATTCAGCATATGTAATATATATTCATTGTACAAAATGTGGATGATACAAAAAATAGAGAGAAAAAGTTACCCATAGTCTTACCACTTAGAAAGCCACATTAGTCAATAGTTTCCAATTTTTGAGCATTATTTTAAGCATGAAGCATTCTGCTGTGTAATAGCATACATTATGTAATGTAATTTTCACAAACATTCTTTGAGATATGTGTTATTATTTCCTAGTGTAGAGAAGGAAACTCTTTCAGAGAAGTTAGGGAACATGCCCAAGGCGGCACAGCCAGTAAGTGGCAGAGCTGAGATTAAAATCCAAGTCTAATTGACTCCAGAGTCATTTTACTATGTAACCTTCCCTCCTAACATTTTGTACTATTTTCTGTCAGTTTTTTTTTGTTTTTGTCTTTGTGGTTTTTGTTTTGTTCTATCTTTGCATAATTGCAGCCATACTGTGTTTTCTAGAGGCCTCCTACCTGCCAAACTCCCAAGCCTTCAGGTCCTCTTGGGTATTAGATCTATGCAAAAAATCACATTGTAGACCAAAATCATTTCTGGAGGACTCCAGTGCACTCTACCAGCATGGAAGGTCTTTTTCTATTTGGCAGGGAGAAGTCATGATCTCTTTTTCAATCTTTCTTCAGTTCCTAATCTCTTGAAGCTTTACTTGGAATCCTTTGCCTAAAAAAGCAAAGACTCAGAAGAGAGTTATCTGTATCTGGGATGATCTCTGCTGGGCTGTCCAGACAGCCCTGGCTGGGAGCCAGGAGGCCTGGCTGCATGTGAGTTCCCAGACGTGTGTGGGTGCCCTCATACCTGAGGTAAACCCCAAAGACATAGGAGTAGATATCCCAGTGGCCCTGCGATGGGGGTGCTGAGGAAGGGTCTGTGTGGGGACTCTGCAGGGAATGCAGCCAGATTGTACTATGAGGGAGTGAGGCAGGGGGCTGCAGGCTGGGGCCACAGCATGGATCTTCCCCTGGACAGGGCGCCTCCCCACTAGACCTTTCCTCCCATCCTCATTGACTCCTAGAGCATACTCTATCACCTCATCCCCTCCCCGCTATCTTTTTGTTCCGTCCAGTTTTCAGGAACATCAAATAAAGGCTCTTTCAAGAGGCTCCCTTGAGGCAAACAGCCAAGAAGCAACATTTAGTTCTGCAGTTCAGCAGGTGAGCCAGCTTGATGGGATTCAGCCACTTTAATAGAGAGAGACTCTTCCTCGAGATTCACTGTCCTTGGCCTGATCCCTCATACTTCATAGGACATCAAGCTTAAGCTGTGAGAAAAATCTTATAAGGAAAATGTGAGCAAAAATAAAAAGCTCCAAACTCTGCTTTCTTACATCTGCTAAGATTATTTACAGATCAGATTATGTCAGAAATCAGAGCCCCAGGAGGGCTGGGGCCACAGACACTCAGCAAGTGTGTCTTGAGTTGAAGTGAGAGAAGCTATGATGATTCTTTTTGGTGAAGGAGAATGATTTTTCTTTTTTTTCTGCATGTTTCCAAAAAAGGGACGCCCTCTGGTCTGTGTCCTGGAGAAGGAATATTGGGGTGGAAACCTCCACACCCATTCCCAGCACTTACTTCTTACTTGGGCAGGTAGTGGTTGATGTACCCTCAGAACCCAAGAGTCCTTGATCCACATCATCGGGAGCTGAGTCACTGTGCTTCAGAAGCAAAAAAAGTATTCTACCACAGCTATCTAGACCATCTGCCTCAGCTTCCGGCTCCCATGAGTAAACGCACCTGGGTCAGGACGGTGGCTAGTTTTGAGAAGTAATTGGGTATATGAGTCAGGCCTGTGGTCCTCCATGAAATGGGCAGTGTAAGAGGAGACCCACCAGGAATCTGGTCCAAGGCATATGTACAACAGAGTTTAGCAGAAAGCTCTATTCTTTGAGATCATTAGGTACTATCTGGACCTTTAATAAGAATAATTCTCTGGTATCCATTTGGCCACCCATTGTGTGCATTCTCTTATCAGCTGGAATCCTGGAGAAAAGAGGGAGTGATCCTTAAGCCCTTTAACCACTAGCAGTGGTTAAACACTAACAAGTGTTCTTGAACTCAGGCTCCAAGTGCCCTAAACACTGATTGCTACTTTCTCATCCCCCAAGGGGGAAATTTTTTTCCTGGTCTCAAGGTCCAGAAGAAGCTTTTCCCCCATCTTTGTCATATGTGTCAAACCTTTAAAACTTCCTATTTTGATCTTCACATAGCACCTACTCATCTTTTCTTTTTCATACTATTCTTTTCAGCTTGTCTACCCCTGCAGATATTTGACCCCTGCAGATATTTGTCCATCCCTGACCCACATCAAAGAGCAAATAGAGACACATCATCCACATCTATGATGATTATCCTTGAGTGTGATACACACATGTTGCATAATGTGTAGCTGTGTACCACACTCCCATGAAAGTCCCTGGATTTTGAGCCCTTTAATATTTTTTATAGAAGCAAAATAAATTTTGCTCCAGATGTATTTTATAACTTTATAATTAAAGTAGCTATTAAAATAATTAAATTTGGTGTTTTATAAGAAAATCTACTAGCATAGTACATAGTAGGCAATCAACAAATATTTGTTATGAATGGATGAATGAAAGATGGACATGAAGGAAAAATAAATGGCAGTAATAAAAATTTAAAAACATTAAATTGTATTTTTTAAATCACTTTTTAGAGACCTATATATAATAAAGAAACAGCATAAATAAATATTATCATAGTATAAAAAGGGTATCATACAGATGATTTACAGATTTACATGTTATTAGTATATTATCTTTGTTGAGAATTCCACTTGCATTGTTATTATATCTACATTTGACCCAATAACAGTTAACTTTTAAATTAAGCAAATTGACCATGGATCAACTTAGCTTATGCACAATGGGTACATAGACATCACCACTTAAATTTTCTTTAAATCCTTATTTTTAAATGAGATTTATGTATAGATTTGAAAAAATGTTTTAATTAAAATAGTGAAAATTTTCAAAATAAATTATATGATGATTCATGATCACAGCTATTAATGGTACATCAAAAATAGTGACATGGGTAAGAGAGGCTGTGGGTTATATGCCTGTCTTTCAGGCCAGGTGTAAGAGACCACCCTTTTCTCTCTTGCTCAAGAAACTATAGGACTTTCACTTCTGCTCAAGGTGGAGCAACAGGGACCAGATTTACTACCCAGCCTTAAACAAACTAAAAACAGACTACATAGAAAATATTTCAAAACACTGGACATCAGACCAAAAAATGACAGTTATCTCTAAGAGATGAAAAAAAAAATGAGGTGAGCCTTATAATTGCCCAGCTTACTCCCTTGAAAGAATACCCAGATAGTGTTGCAGGGATGGGAAAGCCAGGCAGAGCCTGATAAATTTCCTCAGTTGAGAAGAGATAGCTGACAGTCTGGGGGGATGAAGGAGGCTAGAATTCAAAGGACTGAACATTAGGGAAGAGACGCCACACAGAGGAAGCCTGTAATCTGCAGAGGGCAGCCCCTAAGTATTGAGCTGAATACTGTTTAGTGCTTGCATGTGAGAAAACTACTCAAGACTAATAAGAGAACCACCTGGAAGGATGAGAGGTAACACTGGCACTCACGCAGGCAGGGAATAGAGTTTACTCCTACCAGCCAGAATAGAAAAACTCATAATTCATGGGGTGGAGTACACAAAGGGTTTTTTTTCTCAGTAGGATAACTAATTCTAATCACTGCTCTGGACCCACCTAACAAATCTTAAAGACCCAACTATATAAAACTGTTACCAAATAGCTGTTTTGTAGAAAAAAATCTTAAGAATATTTATAATAATTAAAAAATAGCCATCACCCAACAAGGTAAAATTCAATGGATATTTATTGGATACCAATGTCTGGTATCCAATAAAAAATTACTAGGTATGCAAAGAAGCAGGAAAATATGGCCCATAATAAAAAGAAAAATCAATAATCAAAACCAACACAGAGTTTACAAAGATGTTAGAATTAGCAGATAGGATAATGAAGCAATTATTGTGAATGATATTCCATATGTTCACAAAGTTAAGTGGAGACATGGGAGATATATATATAGAGAGACCCTAAATCAAACTCTAGAAATAAAACCCACAATATCTTGAGTGAAGAATACACTGGATGAAATTAATGGCAAATTAGGCATTTCAGAATAAAAGTGACTTTTTAGTGACTTGAAGTCATAGCAATAGAAATTATCCAAAATAAACCACAGAGAAAAAAGAAAGAAAAGAAAGAGCAGAGCATCAGTGAGCTGTTGGGACAACTTTAAGAAACCTATAAATGTGTTACCAATAAATGTGTAACTTGAGTCCATGACAAAGGAGTCCAGACTTCTTCACAAGCAGAAAAATATTTGAAGAAATAATGGCTGAAATTTTCTCAATTTGATAAAAACTATAAACTCATAGATGCTAGAAGCACAAGAAACTTAGCAATACACACACACACACACAGACACACACACACACACACCAAGGCATATCATATTCAAGCTGCTCAAAACCAGTGATAAAGAGAAAATCATAAAAGCAGTCAGAGTGAAAAGACATGTTATATGTAAAGGAACAAGATAAGGATGACAATGGATTTCTTGTTAGGAGCAAAGTAGGTGAGAGGACAGTGGTACAACATCTCTAAACTTCTAAAAGAGTAAAAACAAACAAAAAATACATTTCACCCTAGAAGCAAAATATCTTTCAAAAATGAAAGCAATAGAGGGCGCCTGGGTGGCTCAGTTGGTTAGGCGACTGCCTTCGGCTCAGGTCATGATCCTGGAGTCCCAGGATCGAGTCCCACGTTGGGCTCCCTGCTCAGCAGGGAGTCTGCCTCTCTCTCTGACCCTCCCCCCTCTCATGCTCTCTATCTCATTCTCTCTCTCAAATAAATAAAAATAAAAAATCTTAAAAAAAAAAATGAAAGCAATAGAAAGAGTTCTTTGGATATAAAACATTGAAGGAATTAATGCCCAGCAGACTCCCAATATATGAAATGTTTAAGTAATTCTTTCAGGCAGATGGAAAATAATACTGGATGGAAATATAAACCTACACAAAGAAATGAAGAACATTGGAAATGGCAACTACTAAAGCATATATGCAATGTTTTTCTTTGCTATTTAAATTTATTTAAAATATATTGACTGTTTAAACAAAAATAATAATGGAGTATTGGGTTTATAATATGGGAAAGTAAAGTGTATGACAACAATAGCACAAAGGTTGGGAGTGGAGAAATGGAAGAATATTTGTATAAATTCTTACATTGCATGTGAAGTAATATAATATCACTTGAAGGTAGACTGTCATAGTTAAAAATGTATTCTGTAAACCTTGAAGCAACTACTAAAATAACAAAACAAAGCCAAAAAGGGGATAAAATGGAATTATACAAGAAATATTCACTTAACACATAAGAAGATAGGAAAAAGGGGGGAAGTGACTAAAGAACAAATAAAACAAATAAAAAACAAATACCAAGAAGGTAGACTTAAATATAAACATAATGGTAATCATAGTAAATATAAATGGTCTAAACATCCCAATAAAAAGGCGGAGAAACTGGATTGGCTATAGTGATATCAGACAAAATAGATTTCAGAGCAAAGAATATTCCCAGTGATTTAAAAAATGTTGATTTCATAATAATAAGTAGATTGATTTATCAAGAGGACATAATGATTTTAAGTATTTATGCTCCCAATAACAAAGCTTCAAAATATCTGGAGCAAAAACTGATAGAACTGCAAATAGACAAATCCAAATTAGAATGGAAGTTTTCAATACCCCTAAATCAATATTTGAAAAAAAAAATTAGAAAGTCAGTAAAGATATAGAAGATTTAAACAACACTGTCAACCAGGTTGATCTATATGGCATTTATAGAACATATAAAGTCTCAATAAATTTCAAACAATTTCTCAATAGAAATATGTTCTATAACTGCAATGGAATTAACTTAGAAATCAAATTAAATTCTAAATCAATAACAGAAAGAGCTCTTAAAAATCTCCAAATATTTGGAGACCAAATAGCACATTTTAATTTTTTTAAGTTTTTATTTTATTTATTTTTAAGATTTATTTGTTTATTTATTTGAGGGCGGAGGGGCAGAGGAAGAGGGAGAAGAAGAAACAGATTCCCCACTGAGCATGAACCCCATGTGGGGCACAATCCCACAACCCCAAGATCACAACCTGAGTGGAAATCAAGAGTTGGACACTCGGGGTGCCTGGGTGGCTCAGTGGTTAAGCACCTGCCTTCGGCTCAGGTCATGATTCCAGGGTCCTGGGATCGAGCCCCGCATCGGGCTCCCTGCTCCGGGGGAAGCCTGCTTCTCCCTCTCCCGCTCCCCCTGCTTGTGTTCCCTCTCTAGCTGTCTCTCTCTCTGTCAAATAAATAAATAAAATCTTAAAAAAAAAAAAAAAAGAGTTGGACACTCAACCAACTGAGCCACCCAGGCTCCCCTAAGTTTTTATTTTAATTCCAGTTAATTAACATACAGTGTAATATTAGTTTCAGGTGTACAATATAATGATTGAACATTTCCATATAACACCTGGTGCTCAGCACAAATGCACTTCTTAATCCCCATCACCTATTTAGCCCATCCTCCCACCCCTGCTTCCCTCTAGTAACTGTCAAATTGTTCTCTACAGTTAAGAGTCAGTTTCTTGCTTTGTCTCTCTCTCTCTTTCTGTCTCTCTGTTTCTTTCTCTCTCTTATTTTTTGCCCTTTGTTTTATTTCTTAAATTTCATGTATGAGTGAAATCATATGATATTTGTCTTTCTCTGACTGACTTATTTCGCTTAGAATCAAATAACACACTTTTAAATGAACTATGGGTCAAAGAAGAAACCAAAAATGAAATTAGAGAGCATTTTGAGTGGAATGACAATAAAAATACAACACATCAAAATTTGTGGGATGCCACTCAAGCAGTACTTATAGGAACATTACTAACACTTAAATTAGAGAAGAAGAAAGGTCTTAAACAAATAACCCCTGCTTTTACCTTTAATACTCTAGAAAATAAAGAGCAAAATTAACCCAAAGCAAGTTAAAAGAAAAGAAAAGATTGGAATGAAAAAATCAGTAAATAAAAAACAGAAAACAATAGCGAATATTAATGAAATAAAAATTTGATGCTTTAATAAGATCAATAAAATTGACAGAGATTCTACATATAGTAAATTGGTGTTAGGAAATACTATTAATAGCTTTTTTCCCCAACAAATTTGACAATATAAATGAAACATACACTTGTTTGAAAGATACAAGCTTTCTAAGCTTACTTAAGAAGTAGATAACCTGAAATACCCTACGTCTAGTGGAGAAATTGAATTTGTAGATTCCAACATTCACACATAAATTTCTGGACCTAAACATCTTTATTGGTGAATTCTACTAAACATTTAATGAAGAAGTAATACCAGTACCAAACAAATTCTTCCAGACAGTTGAAAGGAAGGGAATATGTCCTAACATATCACCCTGATATTAAAACAAGACAAAGACATTGTTAAAACAACAACAACAAACTGCAGGCCAATATTCCTCATGAATATAGATGCAAAAATTCTAAGCAAATTTTTGGCAAATCAAATCTAACAATATATAAAAAAGGTAAACAAAAGGAGATTATCCCAAGAATGAAGGGTTGGTTTAAAAATTGAAAATCAACCAATGTAATTCAATCTTAATGGATACAGTAAAACGTTTCACAAAATACAACATCCATCCCTGAAAGATAACATCAGAAAACTGGGAATGGAAGGTGGCATTTTCCATCTAATAAAGGGTATTCTATGTTTTCCCCTAATTTAGGAACAAGATTAGAATATCCACTCTCACCATTCTCTTCAACATTGTACTGGAGATTCTGGGCACAATAAGGTAATAAAATGAAACAAAGGCATCCATATTGGAAAAAAATGTTGGAAAACTAACACTACACTGATTATTAAGCAACAGTAATTAAGACAGTGTGTTATTGTCATAAAAGTAGACAAAAAATCAATGGAATAGAAATGGAAAGCCCAGAAATACACCTGCACTTATATGGACAGTTAATTTTCAACAAATGTGCAAAGTTAATTCAGTGAAGAAAGGCTAGTCTAGTCTATTCAATAAATAGTGCTGTAACAATTGAATATCCATATGCAAAAAAGGGACTTAAATTCGTATCCTATATTATATAGAAAATTAACTCAAAATGAATCGAAGACCTAAATATAGAACCTAAAATTATAACACTTCTAGAAGAAAATTTTGTGACCTATGTTAAGCAAAAGTTTCTTTTTTTTAATAGCTTATTGAGGTATAATTTATATACAAAAAACTGTACATATTTAATATATACAGTTTGATGAGTTTGAACATATGTACCATATGTAACATATGAACACCCATGGCACCATTACCACCATTAAAGTAATAAACATATTCATTACCTCCAAAAATTTCCTTGTGTCCCTTTGCTTGTTTTTGGGGTATGTGTGATAAGAACATTTAACATGAGATCTATACTCTAAGTCACAACACTGTCTTAACTATAGGTACTATGTTGCAAAGAAGATCTCTAGAACTTATTCATCTTGTATAACTGTAACTTTATACCCATTGAACAGCAAGTCCCCATTTCTCCCTCCCTCCATTCCCCAGAAGCCACCAATGTATTTTCTGCTTCTATAAGTTTGACTATTTCAGATACCTCATATAAGTGGAATCAAATGTTCATTGATAGAAAAATGGATAAAGAAAATGTGATATACACATATAATGGAATATTATTCAGCCTTAAAAAAAGAAGGAAATTCTACCATTTGCAACAACATGGATGGACCTGGAAGACATTATGCTAACTAAAATAAGACATTATGCTAAGTGGAAATGATTTTTCATAGAGGCAAAAATTTATTAAATATCAAAAGCATGATCCATACAAGTACAGATTGATAGAGTTCATCAAAATTTTATTTTATTTATTTTTAGTTCATCAAAATTTTAAAAATTCATTTGTCTTTAAGAGAATGAAAAGACAAGACACAGAAATGTATTTGTGGGAGAAAATCTTCAAAGTGTGTGTGTTATACAAGTTTTGTATCCAGGATATATAAAGAACTTTCAAAACTCAATAGAAAGGAAACAATGGATTAAAATGGGTAAAATATATGAACATATACTTCACCAAGAACTCATTTGGATGGCAAATAAGCTCATGAATAAGAGATTATACATTCGTCTTTAGGGACAAGCAAACTAAAACTATTATATACACGCTGTAATTTTTTATTTTAATCAGGTTATTTGTAAATGTTGATTTTATTTTTGCTTCTCAAATATTTTTGATACACTCACAATTCATTCCTGCATCCAGGTGCCAGAACACTATACTGATCAGGGGAGTCAATGGTGGGGCAGTTTTAAAGACAGGCAGACTGATACCCTTACTAGGCTTTGAGGTGTCAGGGGCATCCTCTGTGGTTCATACCCTCAATGAAATAAATCTGCCCAGAATGGTTGGGTCCCAGAGTTATGCTCTCATTCATTCAACCATTCATTCAACCATTCATTGATTCATTCATCACTTGCCTATTGTCTTCCAGGCAATGTGTTAGATCCTGAGGATATAAAGATGAATACTACATGATCCCTGCCTTAACAGAGCTTAGAAATTAATGGGTAAGGATGTGAGAAAAATGCTATGTGAATTCAACTGTAATAGGGAGATTGCATAGAGGAGAATTTGGGGAAGAAGGTCATGTTGTCTTGGGAGGAGGAACCAGTAGACACAGAGATAATACTTGGCAAGGTGATAAAAAGAGGAGCAGGTGATGACCTCTAGGAACATCAGTTAGGTCTTTTCTTACTCTCCTGTGAACTGGTTGCTACACATGTCTCTTCCCTAACCCCCATCCTCAACTTGTTCTATCCTTCTTTTGATATAATTCTGCCTTTCAGGTCTCAGCTCAATGGATCCTTTCTCTTCCATGTTCTCAGGACTCACCTTTTCTTTGTAGCACTTATTCCAACTGCAATTTCACACTTCTGCATACACTTATTTGGTTGCTTTCTCCCTACAGTGGAACATAATCTCGAGCAGAAGACTGCCTCTGCCTGACTTGCTAACTTTCTCCACCTCCAGCACCGAAATGACATCTGGCACATGGTAAGTGTTCAGCACCTTTGGGTGGGAATGAATGAGTGAATAGTTTGAAGAGAAGCTGGAAAAACAGCTCTGAATGATATAGGTTCATAGCATTTGAAGGCTGAAGGGGTTGGTTGTGCAAGTCTCCAGAGTGCTGGAAGGCTCAGGCTGAGATGTGCTGTGAGCATGTTCAGGAGAATTCCACTATCTCAAGGGACCCGAGAGATCTCAATCAAGAGGTGACTCACAGCACTACACTTTGTCTGAGGGCTGGGCTTTGCCAGCCAAAGTCACTCCAGAATTCCCAGGAGCTCTCAACCATATCCACAGTAGATGCTCTTCTTCCATGTCCTTCATATTTCTTTGTAGGAGCCAGGCTTGTTCAATTTTCAAATAATCTTGGGCATTCTGCACAGGGGACGTGTGCCACAAAACTCATTTCCTCAGGGAATTCATGAAGATCTGCTTGAGCAGTGTGGAAAGTAAAACATTCTAGAGAAGAGGAATATAGTTATGTATCTAAAAGATCTGTGTTTGAGTGTTGCCTCAACCACTTTCCAGCTGTGTGATATTTATTTGGAAAATGGGATAAAGTTGTCTTTGTTCAACCTTTTTATGAAGAGGTTTAAATTATATAAGGTCAAAAAATCAATAACTGATTTAGAATGAACACAGGCATATGTGAAGAACCCAGCAATTGGTAATGTTGTCAGAATTACCACCTTAGATACTGTATTGGGAGGATTTGATTCCCCACGTTTGGGAGAATCCAGAAAGGGTACTTGGAGCACAGGAGTAATCCAGATGAACAAGTAGGGGAAGAGTGTTTCAGGTTGAGGGAATGATGAAGCTCAGGCAAAGTCAAGGATGGAAGAGGCCAGTGTGTTCAGAGGTCTGTATGGACCAGAGTACATGGGTGTCATCGTGGGATTTTGAACACTGCAGGTCTGTGTTTGAAGATATTTCCCTGAGAGCCTCCCTTTCCCAGGTTCTAGGGAGATCTTTACAACCCATACACAGAGTTAAGGAAAAACATCTAAATCTTGGAAATAAGGCAAAGAAAGAACAACATCTTCTCTCAAGGTCACACAGGGGCATTGTTGAGCAGGCCCAAAGGCATTATTTAATTATAGGGGAATGTACTTTTGTTTGACTCACTATTCGTCATTGATTAAAAGCCCAGACATTGTGGAGTTACATGTTAACTCGATGATTTTTTTTTCTGGTGGAGATGCAATTGATTTCTGTCTGGCAGAAAAGATAACTCCAAATGTTTTACTGCACTATCAGGACATAAACCAGTTTTGTATCTAACCTAACAACTTTATTCTAACATGCTTTTTTCAAAAACCTATAAATACCCAGTTCCTCAAATGCTTTTTGAATCAGCTTTACCCAACCCTCTGATTCTCTCATTAATAAGTTGAATAAATCTTTGATGTGTATTCATTCTATATTTGCATGAAAACCATGTTATTAACATTTGACCCCAACGTTTCAGCCAAAAATCCCCATGAAGGAGTGAGTGATAAAACTGGAAAGCCTGGAATCATTTTTTCAGTTTTAGCCTTGGGATACTTGGCTGAAAGGGGACTAGGGAGTACCTTAAATAGTGGGAAAAATTACTTTGAAGATTAGTAGGGACTATTGCAAGTCAGGTGGGCATCTTGGGAACATGGCAGCTTTGGTCAATGGGCAGGGGAACTGATTCAGCTAAGCATGGGAGCATGAGTTTTCTTGGGACCAGCATGGACCCTGGCCCAGCAGATGGGACAGACGGGAGGATTCCCTGCAGCAACTAAGATCAAAGTCAGACTAGAAGCAGTGTCTCTCCCCATATGTTGCCATATGTAAATCTGTTGAAGGCAGGACTTGAGCCAACAGCTGACCAACATCCAGGATATAGGCAGCAGGTCCTGCCCCTTGTGGGAGGGTTAGCAAGGATGTTCAGGCTGCAGGGGCCTACATTCCAATGAAAAACTGGAAACAAGGCAAAAGGTCCATCTTTCAGATCTGGCCAATGGGTTGTGGGCAGGTAAGAGTAGAAAGACTGCAGTTGAGGAACATGTGGGATCCTGGGGCTTAACCCCAAATATTCCAGATATTGTGCCTGAAATGAATAAGATCTGCCTGCACTGTCTCATTTGTCCATTTATCCATTCAACCAGGATGTAATGCCTAGTAAATGCCAGGCTCAGGCGGCAGGTGGGAAGGTTTCTGTGACTATGGTTGATAGGGCTGGGGAAGGCAGCACTGTCATGCCATGTTTTGTCTTTCTATTGGCTCATTTCTCTTGCCTTCCCTGTGGTGGGATTGGAAGAATAACGGTATTCTGTTTACCAAGATTAAATGGGACCTAGTTATGACACCCCAAGTAGTAGACAACTGTCATTCTTGTTAACACTCAGCTCTTTTGACCACCCCACCTGTGTTAGGAGAATTCCCCACATGATGTGTCAGTGCTTCCCCAACATAAAGCTTGGGAACAAGCTTCCCCAGACACCCTTGCCAGCTGGAGCAGGCAGGTGACTGAGGCTTTGCCAGTCACATGCTCCCTGGACAAACTGCACTTTGGAAGCAAGTGACCCACAGAGGCAGGGGACCGTATGGGCTCCACTTTGGCAAAGGTGATGCAGAGCCACTCAGCCTTCAGGAAGAGTGCAGGCCCAGCCTATGCCCAGTGATGAGTTGGGCATGTTTCCTCATGGAGGCTGGGGGATAAGCACCTGCTGATTGCTCGCAGCCCCTCTGCAGCACTTGGCTCAGGGCAGTCACCCTGCAGCCCTGAAGGTCTCCAAGCTCTTAATGGGCTCCCTCTCCAAAGGAGAATCCAATTAGACACATCTGTCTCCACTTAGGGATTTACCTGAACATCTAGAGATGTTTCACACAAAAGAAATTCTGGGGAGCAGTTAGAAAACCCTATAAGCTCTGTCTTGCTTATTTCTTTAATCAAAGTGTAGGATGCTTAATGATATTGGATCCCTTTCAACAGGGAGAGAACAGTGATTGGTTATCACTGAAATAGACCCTCCTTCTGGATATGAATTCACTTTCCTTGCTCACTAAGTTTTTGGCAACATTATTTGTGGACTTACAGAAAGTTTACTCACTATTATGGTATCCCACATAACACTTTTTACAGATTAATTAATCAAGGAGCTCATTTACAGAAAACGAAGTAGGGATATATAAAAAACTAATGTCTCTTCTATGCCTGGCCTGACTTAGGGTGAGCCTGTGACTGATTAAAAGCAGTCAAGAAATCTATCCTCATTGCATGCTCTTCCAGAGTAGGTATATAAGATCAGATCTTGCAGTAGTCAGGATATGCCATGTTTCCATGGTCATTTCCCAATTACATGTTGTGCTATTTATTGAGCAGGATCTCTGGGCCAAATGCTTTATGTGCATTATGGCACATATGCAGTTCCCATAACAGCCTGTTTTCCACCTGAGAAAACCAAGGGCCAGAGAGGATAAGTTACCCAGCACTACATAACTAATAACTTCAGAGTTGGGCTTGAAACCCACTCATGCCCATATTCTTTTCACTACACTATGTTCCTCCTTTTTATGAGGAACTATAGGGGGAGATTTTATTTGTTTGTCTATTTATTTATTGAACTATAGTTGACACACAATGTTACATTAATTTCAAGTGTGCAAGCAGTGATTTGACAAGTCTATACAATATGCTATGTTCACCACAAGTGTACCTACCATCTGTGACCATACAATGCCATTACAATATCATTGAGTATATTTTCTATGCTATACCTTTTATCCCTGTGATTTATTCATTCCATATCTGAAAGCCTGTATCTCCCACTCCCCTTCACCCATCTTGCCCATCCTCCCACTGAAGGGGAAAATTTTTACACTGTTTCTCGTGACTCTCTCCCTTCCCTCTCTCTACTTTTACCCTGACTTCAGAATTAGACCCATACTCCACAGTTTCAAAGGACATTTGAGAACAAAGGGTTGCTTATGAGTTATCCAGTTAGGAAAAGGAATACTGACTCAGGTCACCTCTTCTTGACTGAGTTCAGACAAGATTAAGGAAAGAGATTTTATAGCTTATTATAAAGTGACAGTAACCAAAACAGTGTGGTATTGGCACAGGATAGATAGCTATATTGATGGAATAGAATTGAGGATCCAGAAATAAACACATGCATCTATGGCCAATGTATTTTGAAAAGGATGTCAAGATCATTTGATGGGAAAAGAATAGTCTTTTCCACAAATGGTGCTGGAACAACTGGAAATTTACTTGAAAAAGAATGAAGTTGGACCCCTACCTCACACCATACATAAATTAACTCAAAATGGATCAAAGACTTAAGTGTAAGAACTAAAACCAGGGGTGCCTGAGTGGTGCAGTCAGTTAAGTGTCTGACTCTTGGTTTTGTCTCAGGTCATGATCTGAGGGTCGTGAGATCGAGCCCCGTGTTGGGCTCCTCACTTAGCGTGGAGTCTGCCTAAGACTCCCTCTCCCTCTGCTCTTCCCCACTGTGTGTGTGCGCTCTCTCTCAAATAAATAAATAAATCCTAAAAAAAACCAAACAAACAAACAAAAAACTAAAACCATAAGACTTAGAAGAAAACATAAGGGGCAAATATTCATGACCTCAGATTTGGCAATGAAGTTTTAGATATGACACAAAAAGTAGAAGCAACAAAAGAAAAACATAAATTATACTTGAACAAAATTTTCATGATGAGCACTGGGTGATGTATAGAATTGTACCCCTGAAACTGGTATAATATTGTATGTTAACTATGCTGGAATAAAGATAAAAAACTTAATTAAAAAGTGTGCTCCAGATCTTAAAAAAAAAAAGAACATTATTAAATAAATGAAAAGACAACCTACAGAATGGGAGAAAATATTTGCAAATCATATGTCTGATCAGGGTCTTGTATGTAGAGTGTACAAAGAACTCTTACAACTCAACAACAAGTAGACAACTTAATTTAAAAATGGGCAAAATATCTGAATAGACATTTCTCCAAAGAAGAAATATAAATGGCCAACAAACACATGAAAAGATGCTCAACATCATTAGTCATTAAAGAAATGCAAGTCAAAAGCCTAATGAGATAGCTCTTCACAGCCGCAAAAATGGCTATTAAGGAAAAAAAAGATGTTTTGGAGAGAATGTGCAGAAATTGGAACTCTACATATTGCTGGTAGGAATGTAAAATGGTTCAACCACTGTGAAAAACATAGCAAACATATATTTAAGTTAGGTTAAACATATAATTACCCATGACCCAGCAATTCCACTCTTAGATCTATATCCCAAAGAATTGAAAACAAGTACTCAAATAAATATTTACAGCAGCACTATTCACAAAAGCCAAAAGGTAGATACACCCCAAATGTCCATCAACAAAGGATAAACAAATTGTGGTATATATATACACAATGGAGTATTATTTGGTCACAAAAAGGAATGAAGTCCTAATACTTGCAACAGTGTGGATGAACCTAGAAAACATTATGGTAAGTGAAAGAAACCAGACACAAAATGTCACATATTGTATGATAACATTTAAATGAAATATCCAGAATAGACAAATCTATAGAGATAGAACACAAATTGTGTTTTTCAGGTGCTGGGGGTAGAGGGGAATGGAATGTAACTGTTGAATAGATATAGGGTTTCCTTTTGTGGTGATGAAAGTATTTCGCAACCAGATAGAGGTGGTGATTGCACAACATTGTGGATGTGTTAAATGTCACTGAATTGTTCACTTTAAAATGATTAGTTTTATGCTGTGTGAATTTCACCTCAATAAAAATTATATTTTTAAAAAAGCCTAAAGCAAGATAACAGTCAGTTCCTTAGTGGAGGACTCTACCCAAGGTGTGTTGCTGGGTAGGGGTCCGGCTCAAATTTAAGCAGCAAGGTGAAGTTAAGTAGGGGCATGTCCTGAGGACTATAGTGAGGAACATGTACCCTCAGCAGCCTGGGTGGGGCTCTGCAGTGGACCTAGAGGTGGCGGTCAGCCCGCTGGTTTCACGGCTCCTTGGGAGTTAATTTGATCCTCCGGAGTTTTACACGGAGGAGCTCCTCCTCCACCTGCCTGCCTCGCCAGAGAGGCCTGGCTGGGCTCCAGGACACTCACAGCACACTCTCCCCCTTGCAGTCTGAGCAGGCAGCTCGCCTGTGCCTGGCACGACTTCAGTGGACTCCAAGGGGCCAGGCCGGGCCAGCTCTGCGGTGCGGCTCCCCGGCTGTGTGGACACTGCAAATCCGTCTTCTCATCCCGGCTAACGACATAGGGACCACTTTGACAGCTCCAGGGAAAGGATTTGGGACCACCTCCAGGAACATAGGTAAGAGAGAGGGTCTGTGAGCTGTGGGGACCCAGGAGGGGGAATAAACAGGCTCTGACACATCTGAGATGTGTGTCCACACTGGGCTCCTTATTTTAGACCCACAGGAAGGCTTGCAGCTGTTCTCCAAGTGTGGGGGTGGGGTATGGTATTTTAGGGACATGTTTCTGGTTAACTTCTACTTGATCTTCAGAGCTCAACATAGATATCCCCTTCTCCAGAAAGCCTTCCTAAGCCCTAAGGTGCCCTTTCTCTGCATCCTCAAAGCATCCTGGCACTTCCGTGTAGTGCTTTCTATCCTATATTGTAGATGCCTAATGACCTCTCAGTTACCCCACACACTAGACTGTGCACTCCCCTGTGGCTGGGTACCCTCCTGAGATGTCCCCTTACCTCCCTGTCAGTGACCCTAGAGGTATCTTAGGTGCCAGCTATTGACCTGGAGAAGGAGGGCTAATCTTTTCTCTTCCTTTGCCAGGCAAGTGCCTGTTGACATGTACACACGTGTACAACACACACACAACCTCAAGGAAAGTTCAGTGTGTTCTTCAATCCAGGTCCTTGGTGATAGAATCTAAACTATACAGAACTGAAATGGTAATGGGTTGAGGGGTGGGCACTGTGTCTTCAAACTAATTAAAATCCTGCATCATACCAAGAGCAGGCCCTCCCTGTCCAGACCTTTAGGGTGTTGGCCCCCACACGGAGGTCCTCTTGGTTGACCAGATCTCTCACTTGGTCCTGTTCTCTATGTTCATTCTGCTTCGTTTGTTTTCTTCCTTTCCCAGGCTAAGACTATTCCCTCGGTTGGGGTGTCCCAGCTTCTCATTATATTAAAGTCTCCATTCATTTTACTGGTGCTCAGAATGAGGGGGAGACTTAGAGCCTAGAAGCCAGAGGAGAGAAGGGAGGGGACTCTTCTCTGGGTAGGAAGCTTGCTTTTTTTTTCTTTTCCTCTATGATCATACCAAACTACTTTAAACAACAATTCACTTATACCGCAAGTGTTAATCTCTTGCCCACAGACTTCAATGATGTACATACAAGATTCATGTCTTACTGCTAGCATAATTTTTGGACTTGATTATGCTGGAAGAGTGTCTGTCTCTTTCCTGACCTTGACTGTGACGTTACAAAACCCTCTTCTATTGGTTTGGCCTTGGAGAGATCTGTTTTCAATTCACACTTCTTCTTTCCCCTAGCTGCAGCAATTAGGGGTGAAGGTGAGCGGAAATATGTTAATCTTGGTGTAAATAGGCACAAGCCAGGTCTTAAAACTCAAATTTGGGATTAGGGGTATCCAAGCCACTAGCAAATGCAGGAGGTCACTGCTATAGCTCTCCAGAGGGACCGGTAAGACACAGCCCCTAGGCTCAAAAGCACAGTCTAGTGTGTTTTGGGGGATCAGAGAGGTCTTTGGGAACTTACAATATAGTGTAATAAGTCTAGGTGGGAAGTGCTTGATGCTTTGAGGGCACAGAGAATGGGAGCTTAACCTTGTGCATGACAGAAGACTTCCTGGATGAGGTGATGTCTGATTTCAGCCATAAAGAACAAATAAAAGTTACCCAAGAGCATGTCATCAGCACCCTGAATCTCTGAATTCTCTCCTCTTTCTCAAGCTCTAGGAAGACCAGAGAGAGGCATCTGAGATGTCCCTCTGGGCTTTGTCCAGGATATTTGGACTCTGAAGCATTAGCTGGACTGAGAGTATCTGTGGATATTCCCGAATCCCTGGGCAGATGTGGAGACATCAAGAAGGACTGGGGGTTCTCAGAAAACCTTAGGGGCTGACATATGTGGTACCACCCCTGATTTCTGTCCGGGAGATTCTCAAGGATGGGTTCCAGTTTGGGATGTAGGACATTGGTGGTTTCTGTCTTTAGCCTTTGCTATGTGATGGCATCAATTTCAAGGACTAAAATTTAGGAATCCAAGGGGATTCATAAGCCAACCTAGCAGTGCCTATTCTTCCTGTGGCTGAAGAAGGGAGCTGGGGATATTGCTCTAAGTTTACTTGAGTGGTATACTTCCCAAAGCTGGAGTTGTTCAGGCTACACTATTACCTGGGGCAGCTTTAATCAGAGTCTTGAGTGGGCTTGTTCAATGAACAATCTCAGATGGGCTTAGAAATGCTAAGAAAGGGGGCGCCTGGGTGGTTCAGTCGGTTAAGCGTCCACCTTAGGCTCAGGTCATGATCCCGGGGTTCTGGGATCTAGCCCCATGTTGGGCTTCCTGCTCAGCAGGGAGTCTGCTTCTCCCTCTGCCCCTCCCCTGCTTGTTCTATCTCTCAAATACGTAAATAGAATTAAAAAAAAAAAAAAGAAATACTAAGAAAGGTTTAGCTGCGGAGGTTGGCCACATGGAACAGAGGGCAAGAGGAAAAAGCCAGGAATATGCAGGATTAGCATGAATGAGTGGGCTAGCAATGGGATGCCCTTGGGGTGGATATGCCTAATATTGTTGCTTGGCCACCACTGCAATATGAATTCAAGGAAGGAATTCTACCCACCTCCTTCTCCTCTCCCTCTTCATTCTTTCCCTTTGCCCCCTCCTCCTTTTCATATTATTATTACTGTTGAGGGGCCTGTGATCCAGGTGGGCAGGGGGATGATATTATACAAAGAGGAAAAGGTTTTTTTTTTTTTTGCAAAGTAATATCAGTCCTACTTTGCCCTGGCTTTTAGCTGTGTCCCTGAGTCCAACTGCATACAGGACCCAATAAAGAGATACCTATCTATTTATGGGCTATACAAACCCCAGCAGAACTTCACATCACTGGTTTTCTGTACTTTGGGTTGTTCACACTTACAGTGTCCCACCTCCCTGCCCTTCAGGGTGGAAGGGAGACCATATGAACATTTACCCCTTCTGCACAAGCTACACAGGGGTGGTGGGAGCTGGGGGACAGTTTGCTGTAACTGACAGCTAGGTAGGGACTCAGTAAGAGACGAGGTCTCTCTCACTCCCAACCAATACCGATTCTGCCATCACAGATCCCTCCATGTTTTTCTTTTAGGCTTGTGGTGATCTTCCTCCTTCCCCCTCTGAGCTGTCCTTGGATTCTTGGAGTTTTCCGAGTCCCTGGAAGAGATGGTGGTTAGCTTCATGATGGTCTTTACCTTTTTAAAATGTGCAAGTTCTCTAACCTGGGAGGGAAATGAGGGGGTCTGGTGTCAGCCTCCAAGGACAGCCTGTCCAAGTTGAGCCCCTGTGGCCCAGCCTCTGCCCCATGGGTCCTCCAGGAGAGGCTCAGAGCCCAGTCACCTTCGTGTATTAAGAAGCAGGTGGTGGTGGGGCGCCTGGGTGGCTCAATTGTTAAGCGTCTGCCTTTTGGCTCAGGTCACGATCCCAGGGTCCTGGGATTGAGCCCCACATCGGGCTCCCTGCTCGACGGGAACCCTGCTTCTCCCTCACCCACTCCCCCTGCTTGTGTTTTCCTCTCTTGCTGTGTCTCTCTCTGTCAAATAAATAAATAAAATTAAAAAAAAAGAAGAAGAAGAAGAAGCAGCAGCAGCAGGTGGTGGGGAGGCAAGCTTTTGCCAGGCTCTTGTTGGCAATGAATGGAAATAAAATGGCAGTGACCCCTGGATGACGCCATTTGGGGAAACTACCTCTGTGCTTTTCTTTCAATGATGAGTATGTATTAATTGTGTAGAAGTTGCATGGAAATTAACAAGGACTCTAGCCAGGAAAACATAAATCCAGTCCAACGTCATTGTGGACTATAATTGGCCTGGATGGAGTGAACCACGTGGGGGTCTTTTGGTTGGGGGAAGGGAGTGGATGCTTTGGGCATCCTGGCAGCTCCCATTTCATTTCCCACTCAAGCCTCCTTGCAAGACTCTCATCTCTTGGCCAAAAAGGACCCTGGTTGCAGGGCTGGCTGGTGGCCATTCGCACACCCCTGACAGGGCTGCCCTTTGCCCAAACCCCACTGTTTGACTGTAGGCCCCTGTCCACAATAGATTTTCTGTGTTTGGGACTGTGGACATCACTCTGCTTTGCTTCTTCTGGCCTCAGCTTATGTCTGTATATACAGGCTTGTCTGACTGATTTGTTTTCTTAGAAGCCAATGGTTTTATTGTTGAGTTTGGCGTCTCCCCCAGCTATGAGATAAAGAGAGGAAGTTGGGCCTTTGAGCGTCAGTAGATGGCCTTGCCAAGTGACAGCAGTGTGATTTAAGGAAATGACACTGCCACTCACAAGATGCATTATCCAGAGCACCCTGCTGGGACTGATGTACTCCGAGAGGCTCAGATGGCACGGCCAGCTGTACTGGTACCCAAGGTCAAGTGGACGGAGCAAGGCTATCCATCAAGCTGCTTGTGAGCCACTCATTACCTCCAGGAAATTCACCCAGGGATGCCCCGCCCCCCGCCCGCCCGCCCGCATCCCCAGGCTGCTGCATTAGCCAGTGAGCAGCTTGGGGACCCTTCTGCTGAAGCTGCACCTCTGGGTCAGAACTTAGAGGGGGCTCCTATGACCCAGAGTTTCCCAGGCCCTGGGAACAGATTTCAGTAATGCCTCTTTTATCTTTCAGTCCAGTTCTTGCTTTGAGTTTGTCATGCTCTCTCATAAGGCATTCTGTGGCACAAGAGTGCTAGGCTCTCAGCTTAGGAAGTGGGATAGAGAGAAGGAAGGAGGAAGGCAAGAAAACTGGGGAGAGAGGAATCTGGGATGGCTGGAGAGAATGAATCAGGGGGCACCTGTTTGTTCTAGCTATTTCTGCTATTTGCAAATCCTGTGAACCCTTGAACTTCAGGGCCATGGAGCAAAACCAAGATTCACGGGGGATTCAGGAAGGCAAAGCTCTGTGCCCAGACATCAGGGAGGAGAGGGGCATGGAGTACACCTGTACCAAATCCACATCTGACAGGTAAATGTGACTGTGGAAGCTGACAGAGGACAGGGCATAAAAGCTGATCACGAAGTTTCATCTGGCACCCAGGGGACCTTACATTTGTGCAGTTGATCCCATGTGTTCACAAAAATCTCATGGGGTAGGAGGTGTGGGGATTTTCATCTCTACCTTACCACAATCAGAATGGAGTGGACATCTTTTTACCTGTAAGTCTGCGCTGAGCCTTTGGTGCTTTTGTAAGCTGGTGCCCCCGAATCTCGTGCACCCATATTCCATATTCATGGAAACAAATACCTTTTCTTCAAACTGGGACCCTTTGCCTTTCCTATGATTTAGCAAATCATGGGCAAGACTAGGGAAGCAGTTGCCTCAGGGAGGCCTCTTGTTCCTGCATTTGGGTTGTGTAGTCTGATTCTGTGGGCGGGGTCACAG
The DNA here is from genome assembly GCF_011800145.1 of Mirounga leonina. Lineage (NCBI taxonomy): Eukaryota > Metazoa > Chordata > Mammalia > Carnivora > Phocidae > Mirounga > Mirounga leonina. The sequence continues at coordinate 14,542,151 of NW_023270763.1, read as the reverse complement.
TGAGACAACTCTAGACAATTTGACTAATGTGAGAAAAATAAGAAAATTAAGAAATCATTACTTGTGTATTATTCTAATGAATAAGACCACTATTTACTTACCGAACAGACTTCCCCTTGATAATAGGCCATGAGCGGCTACAGACTGTTGACATTTTTTTTTTTAAGATTTTATTTATTTGACAGAGCGAGCACAAGCAGAGGGAGAGAGAGGGAGAAGCAGGTTCCCCGCTGAGCAAGGAGCCCGATGTGGGACTCGATCCCAGGACCCTGGGATCATGACCTGGGCCGAAGGCAGCCGCTTAACCAACTGAGCCACCCAGGTGTCCCCAGACTGTTGACATTTTATTAGAACTTCGCAGTTGTGAGTTCTACAAATTCTGCATTTTCCGCCAAGGAGTTAAGGAAGCTTGTTAATGTGGAAGTATATGCTCCCATTCATTGGAATCAAGATTTGTTGTGGGATCACCCTGTACCAAGCACTAAGGATAGGATGGCAAAGAACACCTGTTGCTACCCTTATAGAGTAGGAGACAATCATGTAGGAGGAAAATGGCTGTACAGTATGGTGATTGCTACAGGGAAAGCAGGTACCTTTGCTGCCTGGGGGAAGGTAGGTACAGGGGGAGGAAGTGGTTCTTGTAGAAGGTTTCCCAGAAAATGTGACATCTGAGTAGGGCCTTGACAGATACATAGGAGTTCACTAAGGCAGCAAGGAAGGACATTCAAGGCTAGAGGAACAGCATGTGCTAAAGCCCAGAGATGTGTAAGGAGGGCCTCTTATGGGAGTTGTGAGTGCTTTCATGTGGCTGTAGCTCACAGGAATTAGGAGGAGACCTGGAAAGAGATGAGAGGTGACAAAAGGAACATTGATGCCAGCAGCTTACAAACGACCTTTTATTTTATTTTTATTTTTTTAAAGATTTCATTTATTTTTTTAGAGAGAGAGAGCAGGTGGAGGGACAGAGGGAGGGGGAGAGAGAATCTCAAGCAGACTCCCTGTTGAGCATGAAGCCCGACATGGGGCTTGATCTCATGACCCTGAGATCATGACTGGAGCCAAAAACAAGGGTCAGATGCTCACTCAACTGAACCACCTAGGCTCCCCTACAAAGCACCTTTTAGGCAGATTAAGGAGTTTGATTTTATCCCCAAGCACCAGGGGGAATCAAATGTTTCCTAGAAAGCTTGATTCCATTGTGCTCCCATTGTAAACCCTTGTTCAATCTTCCTTCATTGCTTACTTGGATTATACAACAGATTCCTTAGATATTCCATATTGACGAAGGATCTTTTATAAAGGTGCCTCCCTCACTATGTCACAATCCAGCCTAGCCCTGTAGGAGCTTCCTGTCTCCCTGGCCATGAAGTCCCAGGCCTTGTGAGTGCCCCCTGCTTACCTCTCCATCTGACCATGAACCAGTCTCTCCTCGTGAGCAATGTTGAGCTGGATTTCTTCCATTCCCTGGCCTTTCCTGGTGCCTAGAGCCTGTTCTGTTGGGAACAATCTCTCCCCCATCACATCATCACCTACTTAGTTTCCAGGTCCTAGCTTCACCACCAACCTCAGGAGCCTTCTCCAGTTCCCCAGAGTAAGTTAGTCCTATGATGAGAACTGGTGTAGCACTGTGCATTTCTTCTTATTTGCCCTCATTCTCCTTTGCAATTGTTTGATACTGGTCTTTCTGCAACCTCCTGAGCTCCCCTAGGGCTGGGCTTTATATCTGATGCCTAGCAGGACACTGGACACTATTTATGGATAGATGGAGGTGGGGGGTTTCACTTCGAAATTTCTTTTAAGAGACCAGAGGAGATTGCAAATGGCTTCTGTGAAGCCAGTGACAGTGGGACTGGAGGTGGGGGAGGGTGTCTGTGAAGGGCCAGATCTCTAGGGTAGCACATACTGGATTGGACTTGATGTGGGTCCTGGAAGAGTGGAAAGAGGTAAAGATGATGTGAGGGAATGCAAAAGGCATTTGCTCCCTCATCTCACATTCTTACCCCTGTCCCCTGTAGAAGAGAGGCTCATTTTGCTCTCTGTGATTTTGCCTTTTTGTCTTTCCCTCTCTACCACAGACTTCCCAAAGGAGGAAGACTTCGTAATCACCGGTCTGAGCCTGGGAACTGCATTAGTGAGCAGTTCTGGTCCCTGTGCTCAAAAAGTTCATGCCACACATTGTCACTCTGTTGCTCTTCTCGTCTTTCTGCAGACAGCCCACCTGGATAGGGTCGTTGCTTGGAGCAGGCCTTGCCAACCCCTTGGGGGCTACTTCTTTCTGCCACCCCTCTCTATCTGAGTCTGGGTGGATGTCGGGCCAAGATTTGCTCTCAGTCCTCATCATCATGTTTTCAGTGTGGAGGACAAGACACCAGATCCTCCCTTGGAACTCCTAAACTAGGGGCACTTGTCCAAGCTCTGCCCAGGGGTCTTTTGTTCTCAGTGGGCTGTTCTCAGACCACAGACCCTCCATTGGATGAAATGAAAGATGAATTAAGATCCTCCAGTTCCCTAATAGCCTACACTGTCCAAGTTCCAAAATATTAGGGAAACATACTACCATTTACCCATTACACCTAATACAGCTAAATAATAAGCAGAATAGAATGTGTAAGTTACCCAGAGTCCTTCCCTGCTGGGCTGGTGTTCAATTCCATTTTCTCGCTGTTGACTTCCTAAGTTGGCCTTAAGATTCTTTTGTTTTGAATTCAGTAGATGTAAAATTAGACCAGGAATTTTTTTTTCTTTCTGATATGTAAAAATCTGGTGTAATAAATGACAAATATGTAATGTAAGGATGTGCCAATGGGCTCCGACCTACAGAGTGATCTTCATACTTTCTTGTAATTTCTTTCAGTCTGTAAATGTTAACATTTATATTCTCAAATGCGTAATAAGTGCTAGGTTGTTCAGATTATGACTTGATCATGACTATCAGAACACTCAAATTTGGGATCTCCAAGGAAAATTCTTGTCCAGCGAGGAAAACAAAACCACACTAGATGTTTCAAACAGATGGCACTCAATACACAGGACCAGTTACACAGGAACTGGAAAGTTGAAATAACCCCAAGAATTAGTAATTGCAAGCGCAGCTACCATCCCTGGGGCTGGGGGAATGAGAGAGAAGAGGTGAGTTCACCTGGGTGAGGAGGGGCCCGAGGGAGCTGGTGCTCACACCCCTGAGCGAGGCGTCAACCCGGCAGGACTGCCATGGTTGAGGTGACCTAGGGTGGGGGTGGAGTGTGGTACAGCTTGTGGTCTGACCACTGAAGGTCATGGTCTAGCTGCTAGTGGCACCTCTATGAGGTGGTACTGTAAAGCAAAGCTGGTATTATACCTCGAAGTACCAGTAGAAGGTCCTTGAAGAACCAGTGAGGCTGGTCCTAGCCATACCAGAGGGAAGTGGGGATAGGAATCATCCCTCTGTGGTTTGCTCCTTCCTGGCCTCCCCATCTTCCTGGAGTCCTTCTTTGGCTGAACCAACAAGAAAGCCAGTGGGCAGGGGGTGCCTGGAAGAGTGGTCTGGAACTCAGCCCCAGCATCATAGGGTGTCCGTGGGTGGCCAAAGCTGAGTGGCCGCAGGGACTAGCCAGATTCACAAAGGCAGATTTGTCGACAGGCCAATTTCGAGGCTCCACAAAACCTCTCCTACCTTATACAGAGATTGGGCCTCCTGGGTTGTATTCTGATAAGCTTATCTTGCAGAAGTCTGATAAAGTTAAGCTCCCGCCGATAGGCATGAAGGGTGTGGACATTCCCATCTGTCAATCACTGGGCCAGTCATTTGGGCCAAAGGGGTGCTAATGGCGGAGCTTAGATAGGAGGGGAGGGAGACCCCGCTTCTCTCTGGGTCGTAGTGTCTTCAGTTTGGACTTAGAGGTCAGGGTCATCTTGAGGGCACTTTCTGGGGGTAGATGCTGCAGGCGACCTGCCCTCTTCTCCTCAGCTGGGGGCCTCCCCACAGAGCTGAGTAAGCCATTGCTTCTGCCAGGGGACCTAGTTTCCTGTTAAATCTCCAGGCTTATAGCTCTTTGTTTTCTGAGGAGCCATGGAGAAAGTTGAGGTGAGTTTCGAACTGTGGCGTTCGGGGCATGGAGTCCCGTGAGGCCATCATGGTAGTAATGTGGGGGGAGTACTCCAGGCTAGCTCCAAGAAAAGGGGTGTCAAGGCCACTGTTCCTCCCCCATGTGAGCATTCTCTTTGTTGTCAGCCTAAAAACTGGGGGCTTGATTTTTTTACTGAAAACCAGGCAAGAGATCCCAAGGATCTGAGGGGCTGGTTGGAAGGAATAAAACTTGGAATTCCCCATTCCCCTTCAGACATTTCCTTGTTAAGGGGTTCTTCTTCGGCATCTGTCTGCTGTGCCAGCCTCTTTTGGCCCCAGAGACCACCGCCGTGGAGATGCCCATGAGGTGCCAGGGGACAGTGGGAACACTCTTGGTGCCAGGCCCACATCTCCCACCCCCACCCCCAGCCCTGATCTGACCGGTCCCCTTGCCTGCTGTCTTTAAAAGGCGAGAGAAGATGCCATCTGCAAGGCTCGCAGGAAGACGGAGGACAAGAAATCACATTGAACTGATGTCTAAATGGGTGATGGTGGACTCCCTGCTGACAGTTTTTATTGCCAGTGGGCATGAGGACTCTGGGCGCCTTGGCATGGAAGGAGCATGCAGGGCAGGGGTAAAGTGGGCACAGAGAGAGATTTTTGTGGACAGAGACTGTACTGTTCAGTGATTTTGCCTACGGCTCAGCTGGAATAGAAAGTGGCACCTCTCTCTGACCTTTGCCAGTCTGAGCTGGCTGCGTGCAGCCTCTGTCTCTCAGAGCAGAGTCTGTGATCAGGGAGACTGTATCCAACCCACTCCATCCCTCATTGACACGAGGCCCTTGGAGATGATTCTGCACAGTGTTTCTCAAGATTTTTCAGTGCACGCCCTCTGCAGTGTGCTGTCCCCATCAGCCAAGATTTGGTCAAGCTTGGGGTTTGGATAATGGAACATGTTTTCTAAAAGGGCCTGTGTCCCCCTCCTTGCTTCCCCTCTCTGTGAAGAGCATTCCTGGCTTTGTTTGATGCTGACATTTTACAAACGAGAAAACACAGGCTCAGGAGGGGAGGGGGTCACACAGGTGCTCATAGCAGAGCCGGAAGGGATCTGAGGTTCACTCCCATCCCCAAGCCCCGTTCCATCTGGGATGCCCCTTGGCACTCACTCCGAGGCAGAACACTGAGTCTGGTGAGCCCCAGATGGCTGGATGTACTTTGCATGCCTACTAGGAGAAAGTGGTATTAAATAGCACATAAAGAATTACTGTATTGGCTAAAGAAGCATCACAGGAGAGTCAGTCATATGGATGCCAAACATCTGATAGACCAGTATGAGGATGAGACACTGAGGTCTCACCCAAGGCAAATCTCCTCAAATAGACTGGCAGGAGCAAGGAGAAAGAGGTTGTGGGGACAGAGGCTCCCCAGGGGTGACGTCTTGAACTGAAACTATCCCTGACTCAAGCCCTGCTCTGGGAAAGGCAGCCAGAGAGGCAGGCAACTCTCCATATGGGTTTGCTTTTCCCCTCCTTCCTCCACCACCTTTCTCCAATCTCCCCTCCTGGACGCGTTCTGGAGAAGTAGTCACAACTATTTCTCTTGGTGATCTACCTGTAAAATGCAGGTGTATGGGTAAGACATCTGGCTGGCTGCAGGCCATTGCCTTTGCATTTGGATATCCGGAAAGGAGGCGTGTGTGTGTGCATGGGCAGGTATGCATGTACATGGACAGGCATGCATGTGCATGGGCGGACATGTGTGTGCATGGGCAGGCATATGTGTGGGCGGACATGTGTGTGCATGGGCGGGCATGTGTGTGCATGGCAGGGCATGTGTGTGGGGACATGTGTGTGCATGGGCGGACATGTGTGTGGGCGGACATGTGTGTGCATGGGCAGGCATGTGTGTGCATGGGTGGACATGTGTGTGCATGGGCAGGCATGTGTGTGCATGGGCAGGTGTGTGTGTGAATAGTGGCAGACGTGTGCGGGTTGACGTGTGTGCACGGGCAGGCATGTGTGTGCACAGGCGGGCATGTGTGTGCATGGGTAGATGTGTGTGTGCATGGGCGGGCATGTGTGTGGGGACATGTGTGTGCATGGGTGGACATGTGTGTGGGGGACATGTGGGTGCATGGGCGGGCATGTGTATGCATGGGCAGACGTGTCTGTGCATGGGTGGCCATGTGTATGCATGGGCGGGAATGTGTGTGGGGACATGTGTGTGCATGGATGGACATGTGTGTGCATGGGCGGGCATGTGTGTGCATGGGCAGGCATGTGTGTGAATAGTGACAGACGTGTGCATGGGCAGGCATGTGTGTGCATGGGCTGGCGTGTGTGTGGGGGGACATGTGTGTGCATGGGCAGGCGTGTGTGTGCATGGGCAGACGTGTGTATATGGGCAGGCATGTGTGGGGGGGGATATGTGTGTGCATGGGCAGGTGTGTGTGTGGGGGGCCATGTGTGTGCATGGGCAGACGTGTGTATATGGGCAGGCATGTGTGTGGGGGGGACATGTGTGTACATGGGCAGGCGTGTGTGGGGGACATATGTGTGCATGGGTGGACATGTGTGTGCATGGGCGGACATGTGTGTGCATGGGAAGACATGTGTGTGCATGGGCAGGCATGTGTGTGTGGGGACATGTGTGTGCATGGGCTGGCGTGTGTGTACATGGGCAGTTGTGTGTATATGGGCAGGCATGTGGGGGGACATGTGTGTGCATGGGAAGACGTGTGTGCATGGGCTGGCATGTGTGTGCATGGGCAGACATGTGTATATGGGCAGGCATGTGTGTGTGGGGACATGTGTGTGCATGGGCAGGCGTGTGTGTGTGGGGACATGTGTGTGCATGGGCAGGCGTGTGTGTGCATGGGCAGGCATGTGTGTGTGGGGACATGTGTGTGCGTGCATGGGCAGGCATGTGTGTGGGGGGACATGTGTGTGCATGGGCAGGCGTGTGTGCGCATGAGCAGGTGTGTGTGGGGGACATGTGTGTGCATGGGCAGGCGTGTGTGTGCATGGGCTGGCGTGTGTGTGCAGTTTACAGGATGGCTCTCAGGAGACAGCACAAAGCAGAGACCACACTTCCCACTTCCCCAGGCACTGTCCATCCAGCTCCACGTCTGGAGAGGGTGCCCGTGATGCCACCCGCACCCCGGGAATCCAGCCTCCCTCCCTGGTCTGGGAGACATTGGCACTGCATCGGGTGGGCAGGGCCGAGGTGCACAGCCCTGCACCTTCGAGTTCAACCGGCACAGCCCGAGCCCCCCACGTCGCCGGCTGCCGTTTCGCACCTTCATCGCGGCGGTTCCTCGCCGGAGTGAGAGGTCTGCAGGAAGCTGTTCCGGCAGCCCGAGCGGTGGCTGGAGCGGTAGCAACGGCAGCAGGAAGAACAGCACTGGCACCCTCCAAATTGGGACTCTAGCCCTTTAAATCTGCTCAGTTACCAAAAAAGAAGAGGCATCAGACCCTGTTAATTAAAGCTCGCCCTGGTCCATCATTCTGAGGAGCTGCAGGGCTCTGCTCCTTCCTGATGGCTTAGAGATTCTCCTAAACTCCCAGCCATGGATCTTGGAGCATTTCCCCCGAGATCAGCAGGAGGTATGATCCTTGTCGATGGCACTCTGGGGCTTGTGTGGCTACATCAATAATACCACCGGCTGCATGGAAACTGCCTGGCCCCCTGTCTTTCCCTCTTTCCCTCTGCCTCCTCTCCAGTTTCCCAGCTTGTGTTTAGTGGAGACATATCAAGTTTTCCTGGGGGTTCGGAGGAAGGGGTGGGGAGGGGGCTCTGGGGGTAGCTCCCAGGGAGTGTGTCTTAGTCCTGGCTTCACCTAGCTGCCAAAGTGATTCGGAGGAGCTGGGGAACATGTTTCTTCAAGCCCCGGGGGCTCATGCAGAACCCTCTCCTCCTTGCTGGGTCCCTTCCCTTGGGGAATCATGAAAAGGGCATAACCCTGAGTTGCCTCGTTCCTTAAATCAATGACCTGCCACTCGGTTGGCCTGAAGATGGATGTGTGGCTGCTCCCCTGTGTTATTGGAAAACTCATTCCATCCAACTTTCTTTTCCATAGATTGTCCCGGCAGGAACCCCTCACTGGTACCTGTCCTCCAGCCTCCTCTTCCCTACCTTAATGCTGCTAGGCGAAAAATGCTTGTTGTAGGATTTCAGGACTTTGTAACCCCGTCCCTGTGCCTTTTGAGGAAACTCACTTCTAGCTGAGCCTCAGGTTCTGTTGCAAAGAGTTGTTTTTATTCCGGAATCTGCTCTAGTCTGGCAGAGAGGGGGAGGAGATTTATCTTCTTTTACATTGCATTTTGTAAATTGTACTCGGGCCCAAAGAACATCTATCTGCAAATCCTCCATTGATTTGTTTTCGCCCCCACATCTTCCTTCTGGGTGAAATGCTCTTCTTGAGTCATACCCGAAGGAGAGGTTTCCTTTCAGTCAGCTTGACACGACTCTACAGCCGTCCCTGAAAGCCAGGCCATAGCAGAGGGGGCCATTTTCACTGTCCTGAGTTAGAGTCCCTAGGAGCCCAGAGCCTGGGTCCATGTGTGCTGGCAGAGTGGGGGGCTTCCAGGGGCTAACACCCACCCCCACCTGGGAAAGTAGCTTAGGAGGGAAAAAGGACTTTCATTGATTTTTTCCCAGGGGCTTTAAAACACACCGGATGATTAACATCACTTCTCAAGTCTTGAGAGGGATCTGAGCCAAAGCACAGTTCATGGGACTGGGGATTTTCCCCCAAAGTTCTTGCCTGCAGAGTCCTAAACCGTTCACGTGAACAGTAGTTCTGATGGGTGTAGCTAAACCCTCTCCAACCCTCCAGCAAAGGATGGGAACTTTCTCTGAGTGAATGTCGGGGAAGTCAGGATGTCTGCCTCCCAGACACTGTGGGTGCAAAGTGATTCCTATTCTCAGAATAATAAAACTCTCAGCTGTGGCAGAAACATTCTGGTTTGGAGAGACTATTCGAAGCCTACAAATGAAGCCCTTGATGGAATTCCTAATCACTGTGCCTGGCAGTGGATCTGTGTAATAATTTGAGGATTCTGAGGGAGGCGCCCAGAAACCCACCACGGAGGCAGGATGTTGGGAGCACCATGCAGGTGAAGAAAGGGGGCCCATGGGAGGTGGTGTCGCAGGTGCGGTGCCCACTTCAGGCTTTGCTTTCGGCTGGGGTGTGGATGGCTTCACTGAGGCTTGGGCTGTCACCTGGAGCTGGGATGTAAGTAGGACCGTGGCCACTTCCCTGAGCTCACAGAGTGTCCAACCTGGGAGCTCCTCCCATGGCGATGGGTATCTCTTCTTGCTCTCCTCTTTCTGCCCCCTTGGGGCCTGAACACTACAGGCCCTCTGCCTCTCTGGGCACTCTTGCTTGAGTCAACACTCTTCCTCGGCCACTTTCTAGAGGAAGCCAAAGGAACCCGGGCTTCACAAAATGCCCCCTTCAGGGTAGGGAGAGGCTTGTCTTTGGACCGGCTGGGGCCTATTAACAATAAGTAAATAAGTAGACTGTTCCTTTGTGTCAATTTTTCTTTTCAACTTAATGATGTGTGTGTGTGTGTGTGTTTGTGTGTGTAGTGTTTTAATTTACTGGTTGGCTGCTGGCTTTCAAAAAGCTGTAAATGGGTCCCCATGGAGTTTGTGTAGACATGGCAACTTTGTACGGTTTTGGGGTCCATGGATATTCTTGGAATGGCCTTAGAGAGTATTCCCATTACCAGGGAGGTGGAGTGGAGAGGTCATGGCCTTGGAGGAATGGCAGATCTTCACTGGTATCCTAGCACCATGACGTACTGACGTGAGGTCCTGGCCAGCTATTTAATTTCAGTAGGTCTCAGTTTCTTCAGTCTGTGATACCGTAGAGTTGTCAGGATTAAATGGAATAACTTAACCAAAGTCTGTGTGCGCAGCCGGTACAAAAGAAATCTTTCCTCTTGTTTTTTGATGAAGACATCTGCCTCTAATTAAGCAAAGCTTAACATGAAGGATAAAACCACTTAAATAACTCCAGTGGCACCTTCACTGACTGTGGGGCCGTGCCTCCTCCAAGGGCAGGGACCACCTCTTCCATGTCATTACCCTCCTCCCAGTGCCACTGAAACTACATAAAGGTTCATTGAATGAATACATGATGGTGTGCGGACGCTTAACCTTCACCATAGCTGATTTTTAATGACTAAGCGAAATCACTTCTCTCTTAGTCTACTTAAGAAATGCAGCTAAGCCAGACAGATCAAAGAGCCACATGACTGTAATAAATTTGGACTAAAATATATCCTTTTGTGGGGAAATTTGAGTTGTAATAAAAAATATCTCGTGCACTAGGACCTGCATCAGGTGTCTGTGGACTCCTAATTGTCCTTGAAGCCATTCTGATTGCTAAGGAGAAGTCAAGGTGACTTCTGCCCTCCCTCATGATGTGCTAGACTCCCTCTTCTTCAGGCTTTGAAGAAGAGGGTCTGAAGAGGGAAAAGAGCTCTAGGTGGGAAGAGGCACTCACCCTGTCACTCCGGTGTGTGGAGCCAGTCAGTCACTGTATCAATCAATTAATTAGTAAGTTGAGCTGTGTATGGACACTTACTACATAACTGAGGAGAGTCATTGATTGAATAAATGTTTATCAAGGATAGCAGTAATAATAATAATTATCCCACCACCGCTACCGAACAGAAGGTCTCCTTGGCCAGGGGCTGGAGATACCCACCTGAGAGTGACACGCAGCTCTGCTCTCAAGCACGAGGACAGACCAGTAGACAAAGGGTGTCAGGGAGACTGGTACAGGCTAGGAGAGGCAAGAGCCCGGTGCATTGTGGGGGCACAGGGGCGGGTCTACCCTAACTTGATTGACCCCCAAAATGAGTCCCCAAAGAGGTAGTTTTGGAAGAGTGTTCTTGGAAGAGGAGGCCAGTGGTGGATGAACCACCAAATATGGTGGTGGGTAATTCCACTGGGCTGTGTTCTGGAGGGCCATGTGAGAAAGGAGGCTGGAGAGCTGGGCAGGGGGCCAGATCCCAAAGGGCCTCCCGTGCCCACAAAGAACGGGACTTTATTCTGAGGGACATAAAGAGTCACCGAGGGGTTTTAAGCAAGAGAATCACTTGGGAAAATTAAATTCAACAAATGTTAATGGACAGTGGTCATATACCAAGCTGTATTCTGGGCTCGAGGCTACAGCAGTGAACAAACCAGACAGAAACTTTGTCCTTGTAGAACTTTCATCCAGTGGAGAAGACAGAAAGTGAGGAAAGAAAGGTGAATTGTAAATTGTAAATAGCACGTTAGGGGAGATAGAAAGCAGAGAAGGAGGGTAGGGTGCAGGGACAGTGATGGGGCCTGGGTGTGTGCAGTCCTACAAGGAGGGAGGGAGAAGGTAACACTGGAATATAGATGCTTGGAGGTGTCATAAGAACTTCAGCTTTTGATGAGATGGAAGTTAGCACCAGGCTCTGAGCAGAGGGGAGAACCCTAAAAATGCTCCTTCTAACTACCGTGCTGCGAAAAGGTTGTAGGTGGGCTTAGGTGGAAGCTGGAAGACTATCGAGGAGAACACAAAATCCCGGTGAGAGAGGATGGTGGCTGGACAAGTGGTCACAGTGGAGTGTGAAGAGTACTAGGGTTCTGGACTTTTTCTCTCTCTCTTTTTTAGGATGGAGGCAGTGGGATTTGTGGATGGATTGGGTAGTTGTGTGAGAGAAAGATGAGTCAAGGATGACTCAAGCTTCGTTGGCCTCCCATGGGGATGACTGTGGGTGGAGGAGGTTTGGGAGAAGATCAGGGGTTCGGTGTTTCTCCTGTTAACTTCAAGGCGTCTGTTGAGCATCCCAGGAGAGATGTTGAGTGGGCAGTCCTGAGTTCACAGCAGAGATCCAGGCTGGATACAGCCTTGGGAGCCATCAAAGGACAGATGGTATTTAAAACTATCTCAGATGAAATCATCAGGAGACAGATTATGATGCAGAGGACGGAATTTTGAGGCATTACAACTATTTGCAGGTTTCAGAGAGGAGGAGAAACCAATCAAGGATATTGAAGAAGAGGTTTCTCTTCTGTTCAAGACAATTCACCCCCTTCCTACATTCTTCTCCTCTCCTCTCCTCTCCTGGGAGCAAGATTCATAGATCACCCTCCTCATTGTCAACATATCCTTTTCTCCTGGCTTCTTCCCAACCCCCTGGAGATCTGCTCAGATCTCTCTCCTTTTAAAAAGAACCCTTCTTGACCCCTAAGTCCTCCACTCACTTTTACCCGATTTCTCTCTCTCTTTTCTTTCTCTCTTTCAACATTAATCAAACAACTACTATATGCTGGGCATGAAGGATGTAGAGACAAAAAATAGACTTTATCCTACCTGAAAGACTACTTCTACTTCACCTACATCCATAAAGCCTTGTGGATGTGTACATATAGTGAAATCTAAAGGATATAATCATAAAATACGGATACAATTTTTGTACCAAGGAAAATATAATTTAGAGTAGAAGAGCAAGATCGGAAAAAAAAATAGAATGCACACATAAAGGTCAAAATGTTGTATAAGAATGTAATTGAGCCACCAACCTGATCAAGGAACTTCCTGGTGAGGAAAGGGGAATTAGAATTCCTTAAAAAAATTCACTGAAGTATAATATATATCCAAGAAGTTCTCATGTCATAATTATATGGTTCCATACATTTTTACACCCTGAATACCTTACCTAACCGACACCCAGATCAAGAAATAGGACATTATTCACACCCGAAACCCACCCCACTCATTGTCATCACGTCTAGCCAGTACTCTGTCAGGACTGACAACATTGATTTGCCTATTTCAAACATTTTGAGAATTGCTTTTTGAGTTTCATCATTTATGAGATCATATGCTAGTTCCTCAAGGAAAATGGAAGTTTTCTGGTCCTTAATTCTAAAAGACTATTTTCGTCTGGAGTTTCATTTAAGGCACACTGAAAAAATTCGGTAGGCTACCCCTTGTCTATTTCCATAACCTATTTTGGATAGCATATACAAAACTGTGCATATTTAGTGAAATATCAAATTATAAGCTCAGGCTACAGAAGAGCAAAACTTGGCAGTTCTTTAGCATCATTTGAAGCCTAACAAGGGACAGTCAGAAGGTAAAATCTGGAGAGGGTGCGGTGTTAAATGCCAGAGAGATCAAGCAACATAGGGCCTGGGGAATGACCCTTGGATTTTGGAAGTAGGAGGCGGCTAGCAGAGTTTCCTGGAATGATGGAGGCAACAGACAGATGGACGGAGGTCAAGGATGGAATTGGACCTTCAAAGTGATGGTTTGAGCGGAGACAGCTATTCCAAGGTTCATCCTCATGGCATGGAGAGAGATGGTGGCAGGCTTAGGAGACTTCTAAGGAAACTTCTAAGGAAAGGTTTTGTTTATTCCTCAGTAGAGCAGGAGAGACCTAATCATGTTCTTGGAGAAACAGGTAGTCAAGAGATAGAGGGGAGGGGCACCTGGGTGGCTCAGATGGTTGGGCATCTGCCTTCTGCTTAGGTCATGATCTCAGGGTCCTGGGATCGAACCTCACGTCAGGCTCCTAGCTCAGCGGGGAGCCTGCTTCTCCCTCTCCCTCTGCCTCTCCCCCTGCTCATGTTCTCTCTCTCTGTATCTGTCTCAAATGAATAAATAAAATCTTATAAAAGAGAGAGGGAGATAAAGGGGAGAGAAAAGAAAATTAAAGAAGGAGGGACCTGGGGCGCCTGGGTGGCTCAGTTGGTTAAGCGTCTGCCTTTGGCTCAGGTCATGATCTCAGGGTCCTGGGATTGAGCCCCTCATCAGGCTCCCTGCTCAATGGGGAACCTGCTTCTCCCTCTGCCTGCCACTCCCCCTGCTTGTGCTCTCTCTCTCTCTCCCTGTCAAATAAATAAATTTTAAAAATTAAAAAAATAAAAAGCCAGGATCTAGACAAATTCTCATACTGTGCATGTGTGCTCACACACACTCAACTTAGCTTGGTTTCTCCCTGTCTTTGACTTTTTCTGGTCATGGACCCCTCCCCTCCTTGATGTTCTTCTTTGTGTTGAAGCTAAGATGGCCCTTAGCAACCACACCGCCCCCCCCCCCCCCACAGGGGAGTAGGGGGGTTCTAAGATGTGGTCCACTTGGTCTCTCCCTAAAGAGAAGGTCACTGTGGGATCTCCCCTGGACTTTATTTCAGCCATTTGTCAGGGCTGCAGGAGGCCTTAGTGAGTGTCCAACCTGTGTCCTTATTTCTCACATGGGGACACTGAGGCCTGAGTCTTCCTGGCAAGGTAGAGACAGGTGCCAGAGCTTAAGCCCAAATCTCGCTCGATCAGAGCATCAACAGATCCTCGCCCTCTCCATCTCTCAAACCTGACTGTTTCTCAAATTTCAGCACAAGTGTCAACATCACCTGGAGGGTTTGTCAGGACACAGATGCCCTGGGGCCCACCCAGAATTTCAGAGTCAGTAGGACTGAGGTGGGGCCAAGAATTTGCATCTCTAACAGCTTCCCGGATGCTGCAGAGGCTGCTGATCTGTGGGCCCTGCTTTGGGAATAATGCGGGGGTGGGGGGTGTACAGACAGAGGACTGAGGGCAGGGGAGGCTGGAGGGGCAGGGGGAAGAAGGCGAAGGCGAGGAGGAAGGGAGGAGAGCCTCCCTGGGTGTGATGACCCAAGGTTTTTCTTTAGCATACTCCATTATCTTGGCGCCCAGAGCATATGTCAAGTGAATTCTGTGTTTCTGGCAGGTTATTACACACTGAATTAGTGTGGTGAAATAAAAACTATAATAAAGCTGTAGCAGACTCTTAAATTGTTAAAATTTATTATAAAATGTGCATAGTTATTAACTGATTTTCGCCTGTGTGCATTTGCCTGTGCCTGAAGCCAAAGAGATGAAAAGTAACTCTGTCAAAGGGAGGCCGAGAGTTGGCTCCTGAAATTCTCCAGAGAGTCCCAGTGGGGCAGCAAATTCACAGATTCACGGAGACCAGGGCTGGCCTCTCCCTGCGGTCTCTGCCTCTCTCGGCACTGCCCGAGTCTCCCCAGGCTGCAAGTCACGGTCCCCTGGGAAGGAAGGCTGTCTGTCCACTTGTAGGAGGCCCCGGGCAGGCCGAGGGAGGTGTGGATAAGTGGGCCTTGCGTTTCACCAGTGTTTACACTCCGAATGCCCTGTTGCTCACCGTCCCTAATCCCGGGACCGAGTGTTCTGGTGAGGAAAGCTGTTGCAGATGGGCTTCCACCACGTTCTCTCCTGCCATCCCCACAGGCATGCTTCTTTCTCTGCCTTTTGAGAACCCAGTGTAGGTGCCAAATAGTCCTCAGCTCAGCTCAGGCTGTTCCCTGCTTGGTCCAGCACCAGGGAGCCACCCACTGGGCTGTCGGAGTGTCCCAAGCATTCTCTAGATGAGGGCAGCATGTTCCCTGTGCTCACCTCTGTGGGTTGGAGGATGAAGTTCCCTCTGTTGTGGAGAGATAGGCTCCCTGCACTCCTCAGGATGGAGGGGGCCCCTGACTCCCAGTGCGCATTTTGAATCAGGTCGCAGGGTACTATCTAGCCCCCTATGACCTGCCTTTGAGCTGACAGCTTTGTCCTCATTGGTTTCTAGCCTCAGGGCCCCTATTGCCACCCCAAGCCCAGCTAGACTGCAAATTCTGAAGCTGAAAACACCTCTGCCTGAGAGAAAGCGAGAATGAAAACCAAATGCCAAGGCTGAGAGGGTTTTCTTGCATCTGTGCCACTGTACCCTGGTGTTGCCCTCTGGGGGCTCATCCATCTACCTGTGCACCGTGGATTTCCTTCCAGAGCATGCAGGAACCACAGGCACCATCCCGGGGTACTGGGGGGCTGGGCCCTGATCTTGGGTTGGGGGGGTAGCTCCCAGCCTTGCATCTGTGTGGTCCACGGTGAAGTAAGAAGCCTAGGGCCAGTGTGGGAGAGCTCTTGGGTTTTACTTCCCCCTGGGAGAGATTTTCCTCTGGATTGTCGCTATTTCTTCCCTGTGTATATAGCGTAGCTGCTCCCTAAGCCTCACGGTTCAGCATCACACTGGGAACTGTGGCGTTCGCTCAGTGGTTGAGCTCCTGCTTTCTCGTGGATGTACTGCTTTTGTCGAGACACCTGTTAACCCAATTCTCTGCCCCCGGGACACCGAGGCTGCCATCCAGGTGCGGAGTTGTGGGGAGGGTAATCTGTGTCTTAAAGACAACTCGATGGTTCAGATGGCTTTCTCCCTTCTAATCGCAGAGTTGGAGGAGAATGAAATGGTACCAGCAGAAACTGAAAACACTCATGCTTCAACGAGACTGTCCCGTACCCCGAGTCCCCCCTTTTCTTCCCTCTGCCCCATCAAAGCCTATGTCCATGGGGGGGCATAGATAAGGAGAGTCATAAATGTTTGGGCTCAAATATTTGGGTTTGGGTGAGTGATGGGTTTACTCCTTTTCCACCCCCTCTCCACTTCGCACAGTTGTGCCGCCGTGCACCCAGAAGATAGCGAGATTACAAGAATCTGTAATAAAGTGAAATCTAGTTAGTTCATCAGCATCGTCTCTTTGGCCAGGCAGTGATTTCCTAGTTTTAAAAGACAGTGAGATTGCCGATATGAGAGCTGGTGCCTGCTAAAGTAGATCATAAAGTGGCCAATTTAAGAGAGCCATGGCGCACTGCAGAAATCCCACATTTAGGATCCATTTATATATTCTCCATCTCGTTCCAGAAACAATACAAGGCAGTTTGCAAAGATGCATATCCAATTGCAAAACATAATTAAATAACAAATAAGTGGACAAAGAAAATAAGACAAAGGAAAAACAAGACTGGGAAAGCAAGGATGGAGCCAGGAGTGAGGTTAGGACACAAAATTCATGACATCAGACCCTATGCATTTGCTGGAGGTGGTACTCTGGGGCAGCCCTGAGCTTTCCCTCAGCCAACACAGAGAGGGAAGCAGTCTCTTATTGCAGACCCAGCATCCGTGTGATAGAAGCAAACCAACTGCTCAGGAGAGGCACAGCTATTCTTGTTACCGGAGGCAGAGAGAAATATTCCCCGTGGGTCCCCCCAAACAGGCCGTGGTGTAATGCAATGAGCAGTGTCCTAAACTGCATTACACTCCATATGGCAAGGAATTTAACAGGACTGCCCCCTGTAATATTCCTCTAGGAAGGGGGGATGGTTAGGGAGATAGAGCTGCCCCAAACACTCTCTGAAGGTCTGAGTCAATCAGAGTTTCAATTATCTATGATAGGCTGCTTTTCCTTCAAGCCGTTCTCCATGATGAGTGATTCCATGGTGTAATGTCAGAGGCTGCTGCAGGGTTTAAGGTGTGTGTGTGTGTGTGTGTGTGTGTGTGTGTGTGTGTGTGTGTGTGAAGGAGATGGTAAAGGACAGGGGTGCACTGGGGTTTGTATACCCCAAACTATCAGCTTTGTTCTTTTCATTTTTCATATTGCAGTTACTCATAAGATTTACTTGAAGAAAGGGGTTCCCACTGCTAATACTAGCTCAAAAATTATAGTTTAGAAAAATAAGATGGACTTAAAGAGTGGTTGTTCTCCCAACAGTGTGAGCACTGAGCAGTGATTTTGAGGTAATTCTCCTTGACACGTACTTGGAGGGCAGCTGCCCTGGGATGCTGGTTGGGTACAACCCCATATGCTTTAACAGTTGGTAGAGCTGGAGGTGGCACTGAAATCCTCTTATGAAGACTGAGGAGGTGACCAGGGCACCTTCCTGAGCAGAACGCTATGTAGGTTGCAGCTCCTGCCAGACCAGGGCCTTAGAACTGGCATCTCTTCTGATTGGTTGGTGTTTGACTGGCATCCATTTTGATTGGTCAGTGTCCGCACCCTATGGGTTGTTACAAATTTTGAATATCACCCTGCCTGTGGGTAGGGCTGGGAAACTCAAGGAGAATTTGGGGTCCCATCTAGAGTCCAGACTGAGGGTCTAACTCTGAGTATGGCAGAAAAAAGTTTGATCCAGAAAAAAAAATTTAAACATCTACCTCAGTGATTAACCTCCCCAATAAACACCGATTATGTTTAACCTTGGACATCATAATTTCCTCTGATATAAACTAGCCACAAATTGAACACCCAGGTCCTAGAATAAGCTAATTTTGCACATATATTTTTGACTCTAAGGCAGTTAAGTGATGAAGAATGTTTTCTGAATAATGGTGACATTGGGTTTCAGAATAGCTGATCTACATGCTTTCTTTTTGGCAGTAATTAGAGATTAAAGCCACTTGTCCACAGAGATATTAGCCACTACTAATTCATGATCATACATCTGTGTTCTCTTTTTGAAAGAGAATAATGATTGTTCTCTGTTGGTGTTCGGTTCATCTAGGAGGGGCCTCAAGTAATAAAGATAGAAAATAAGGAGGAAAAATACAATTCTGCTTTATGCCTATGTTCATAGTTTTGGGCTTTTTTTTCTATATACCATTTGTTATTCTAAAAGCTGGGGACAGAGCAAGAAACAGAACTGATTAGGTTCCTGCTCTTATAGAGCTTACATTCTAGTGGTGACATACGGATAATACAAATCTAGCAAATACTTTCTATTATGACTTTGAGCTAATTGCAAAATCTGCATCCAGTTGGTGTCCATCAGTTGCCTTTTCTCTTGGGTACAGATCACATTTTCCTGTTTGTTTGTACATCTGGGAATTTTGAATTGTGCCCTGGACTTTGTAAACAGTATGTGGTAGAGACTCTGGGTTCTGTTATGTTCATCCGAAGAGTATTTATTTGTTTATCAGTGTGTTTGTTTTAACTGGACGGTAGCTGAAGTGTTCTTTCAATTCTCTGAGGCTTAGCTGGGCTGCTTGAGTGTGCCCTGGCCGTGTAGAGTTTGGGGTTGACCAGAGGTTTGGCAGCATTACTCACAAGATTTGGGTCTCTCCCTCTGTGATTCTCTCCTTTCTGATGTGTCTCTCATCCTTTCTAGCTGCTGGTGATGTCCTGAACCCTGTCTTCTGATTCCTCAGCAGAAAGACTTCAGTGTCTAGCCTCACAGGGCACTGATGGGGGGCTGCCCTTGGGTGAAAGCCATACAAATGGGAAGTTGCTCAGTGCCTTTCAATCTTTCAAGCATCAATCCCCTTTCAGTTTCCTCCTGCTTTGAGTCACTCTCAGTGCCCTTGGAACATTGTCTTTTATGTATTGCCCAGACTTTACGACTGTTACTTGTTATGACTGTTATTTATGATGGAAAGTTGGTTTAATATGAGCTACTCTGTGATTATTAGGAGCAGAACTCCCAAACTTAGTAAATAAATAGATAGGTAGGGAGGTAGATGGATAGATAAGATCATGTCAGATGGTGATACATGCTATCTATGATGGCAAAAAAATAGTGTCTGGAGTGTGTATTTGGAGGGGGTACTTCACCTGAGTGATTGGGGAGAGCCACTTAGGAGGTGACATTGAGCTGAGGCCTGAATGATAAGGGGAAGCCAGGCATTCATGGATCTAGGCGTGAGCCCTCCAGAGGGAGCATCAGGTATAAAAATGCTGACATAAGAAGAGGCTTGGTGCGTTGCAGAGGCAGGGATTCGGCAGCAGGGACGAGTGGGCAGGCGGAGAGGTGAATCACACAGGGCCTCATGGACCACAGTAAGGCGATGGCATTTTATTTTATATCTGATGAGAAATCACTGAAGAATTTGAAGCAAGGCATGATGTGACCCAGTTTATGCTTTCTAAAGATCACCCTGGCTCTGCAGAGAACAGGCAGGAGTGGAAGCAGGCTGCTTGGGTCGTCTAGGTAGGGGAGGGCAAAGGTTAGGGCAAGAGTGGCAGCCCCCAAAAGGCCCTGCCATGCGTGATGGGCCCTAGCAGGCTGGAGGCAGATGAGCGCTTAACAGCGGGGGTCAGTGCTGGCCATAGCTGGTCACTGTCCCCAAAACAAAGACCTAGATGAGGTTGACAGAATGTCTCCTGAGACTATTGCTTCGCCCAGTGGTCATAGCAGAACAGCCCCATCTAGCCCCACCTGTCTCTCTGTGGAGTCAGGCCTGGAGGACCTGCCCAACAAGTGTCTTCTTAAAATCCCACAAAATAAGGTGTCTCGGTCTGAAATTGGACACATATGGCCGAGATCAGGGCTGGTCTCACTCTGCTGCGTTTCCTGGGTGTTGGCCCGTCCTGGGGGCTCCTGCTCAGGGGCAGGAAGCTGGGTCCCTCCTGCCAACTGGCAGGAGGGCACAAAATTAGACACATGTATTTCAGAGCACCTGGGTTGTAAAATGTGAGGCCTCCTTCTAGAACGCCGGGGTGGTGTGGGCCCTTTCCAGGGGGTTCGTGTGTGTCCCCTAGGGAGGTAATAATTGCCACCCTGTCCCAGGGACAAGATCTCAGGGGTCTCCTGGGGCAATGTTATCTGGGGAGCCAACCCTCCAAGGACAGAGGGAAGGAAGGCGTCTCCTCCCTTGACATGTGTGGGTGGCCTGGCACTTTCTGCCCTGGGGCTAGCTTTTCCCTGTGGCTCCTCAGAAAATTGAAGTTTGAGATTGAACGAGAACGAAGAGAGAATGAAGAGGAAAGGCAATAAAATAGACACACAAATTCTGAATAAATACTTGTTAAAATCAAGACAAGGCGATACAAATCAGATGAAATTGATGAGATGAGTGTCTAAGAGAGAGCCAAGCCAACAGAGCAAGAAGTGGAAAATAGAAAGGGGAAGAAAAGAGGAAGAAGATGGTAGAAATTTACATGAAGGATTAAGAACAAGCATTAAAAATGTAAATGACAAATGTGTATTGAAATGGAATCTCACTGGAAAGGAATGTTTCAAGAAGTCAGAAGTCAGCGGAAAGCACAATACCAGGCGGTGCTTGGCACCAGAAGCGAGGGCTCCTTGGGGCTGATGGGTGCCCTGAAGAGAGGGGACTTGTTAGGGGCAAAGGATGGGAGAAGAGGGTCTGTAACCAGCTAGGGTCCCTCTTGAAAGGGTGGAGTCCAAAGGTGGTCTGGGCTCCTTCCCTTCAGGCTCTTAGACAGCCGGGCGGTTGTGGTCTCTCATGCTCACGAGTCTGGGTTCAGGACAGCTCCCAGAACTAGCACCTGCTCCGCCAAGGCCGTGGGCAAGAAGGAAATGAGGCAGTGAGGACCCACCAGGGCCTCTGTGCCTGGCAGTCTGGGGAAATAGCTCAGCCTGTCTCCTTTGGAAGCACTATTGTCTCTGCCGGGTGTTGTTTAAGAGGTAAGTCCCTTATCCCAGGGACCAGGTGCTCAGGTGAGTGCCTGTTTCTCCCTGTCCCTGCCCCATGGCATCCAGGGGGGAAAGGAGCTCTGAAATTCAGTTGTCCATCTGCAGTGAACGAAGCCTCTCAGGCAGCATCTACCAAGTAAAAAGCAGCACCTATCTGAGGTTGCAAGAGGCCATGCAGCATGTGGGGTGTAGGGTGAGATCAGGTAGTTATTTCATCCTGGGCTGGAGCAAAGCCCAAGTGGAGAGGTAAGTCACATCTGCAGCTTAGGTGTCTGGCTACATCTTACCTTATTTTCCCAAGCTTCTTTCTGGTTATGTCTTCATACAACGTTAGGCTTAGGCTTAGGCTTAGGGCTAGGGTTAGGGTTAGGGTTAGGGTTAGGGTTATAGTGAGCACCTGATCTGCATACACACCCTGGGAATGCGCAGAAGATGGGGCAGATCGCTGTGATGTCTCCAAGGCCAGCCAGGGAAAGAGATATCTGGGACACCAGTATTCCTGCAGTCAGGACTAAGAGCACCACCCAAACCCAGCATCTGAGGATTACCCAAGAAGACCCAGACATGAGCCCTGAGCAGCAAATGCCCTCCCCACAGATACCATTGGGCATCAGTGAGGGAAGACCAAGTGTTCCTAGGGCTCTTCTTTCTTCCGTGCTTCTCAGTGGACCAGAGTCTGCCCCACTAGGAAACAAAATTACTATTTAGGATGTAAGGAGCTCAAACCACTGGAGGCCCATCAAGATTGGGTTGGCCAAAAGAGTGTCCCCTTGGAAAGCTCTCTCGAGCTCCAGGAGCCCTAGGTGAGCTGGGAGAGAGGCTGTGGAGGACCATTGCCCAGACGTGCCAGGAGTGCTGGATCTAGAGCCATGGGCAGGTCCTGTGCCAGGTGCTGGGGACACTCTGGTGAATGTGGGGACTGCTGTCCTCCAGGGCCCTGGAGTGGGGGTGCAGAGCTCCTCCCAAAGACGAGGAATGGGGAAGAACAGGCAGACAGCATGGGGAGCTCCAGGTGAATTGGAGACCCAGCAGTATCCCTGGGTGGGGCTCAGAGCCCAAGGTCACTGTGACGGAGTCCGAGGGCCCTGGGTCCCAGAGCAGCCAGGGTTACCCCAGACCTATTGATGAGTCCCCACAACCATGACTAATGAACATAAAGAGCTAATGGACTCCTCTCCATTCTCAAAGCCTCTGCCAACACTGCCACCAAGAATAATAAGCATTTAGAAACTAATTATACATCTGGACAAATCTGTTTCAGTCTACTGGATTGAACATAATCATATTAAAATATAATGAACACATTCGAATACACAACGCCTGATGGAATAGTCACTTAGGAACTAGTGTGGGCAAGGGCGCCGGGAGGCTGACCCAGAGGGGCTGCGAGGGCCTGGTGGGGGCGGGGCCCCCTCGGGCCTGTAATTGATTTCCTTGTCACTAAATCTGCTGCCTCCGCCCCCCCCCCCGCCCCCCGCCCCGCTCCCCCACCCCCTGCAGGCTTGCCCACACAAACCCGTGGTGGTTCTATACCCTGATTTTGTTGTCCGGTGTTTAATCTTTGTCCCGTCCGGGTGGCAGAGATGATGTAGGAGTTGCAGGATGCGTCCGTGGGCATGCTGGTGGCCACAGTCACCGATCAGGGGGCCTTGCCGATCCCACGGGGTGGGAGGCCTCGCCCACGGCCTCCCTCGGAGGCAGGGCGGAGGGCACCACACAGCGCTGCTGTTTCCCAAACCCCGGCCTCTAGATCCCCATCTGGACCTTCCTCTGCCGGACTTACGGAGCACATCTCCGGGTCTCCAGCTCGGACGAGGCCCCAGGCCTCTCCTGGGAGCCCCCGAGGAGCTGAGCCTCCTCTGGCTGCCCGCTGGGCTCCTGCAGCATGTTCGGGCCAACCACGCCCCGGATCAAGGCTCTGCCCTCAGCTCCCCGCAGCTTCATGCTGCTGTCCCGCGCTTCCCTGCCCGGTGCCCTCAGCTGGGTGCGGCATCCCAGGTGGGGACTGCCAGGTGTCCAGGGTGGAGTGAAGGGGCGCTTGCCGGCAAGGCCATCAGCTCCTGGAAGGGCGTCACCATAGCGCAAAGGCGAATGGAGTCTGGGGCCGCGGCTCTTTGTGTCTGTGCCGCCTCTAGATGGGGGGTCCTGGCCCCGGGGAGTAAGTACATCGGAAGCCCAGGGGGTGAGGGCCTGACTGGGCCGCACGCAGGCCGCTCCCTACTGCCTGGGCTCCCACCATCTCGGCCACGGCGCGGGCTTCCAGAATTGTCCCAGGAGCTTCCTCTCAGATGAGACCGTGAAACAGTGGTTCTCAGGCCAGAGCTATTGCCCACAAAGAGTTTTGCCACTGCTGTTCGTGTGTTGTTGTGTTTTTTATTTTGTTGTTGTTTTAAAACTTCGATGTCGGGGCGCCTGGGTGGCTCAGTCGTTAAGCGTCTGCCTTCAGAAGCTCAGGTCATGATCCCAGGGTCCTGGGATCGAGCCCCACATCGGGCTCCCTGCTCAGCGGGAGGCCTGCTTCTCCCTCTCCCACTCCCCCTGCTTGTGTTCCCTCTCTCGCTGTGTCTCTCTCTGTCAAATAAATAAATAAAATCTTAAAAAAATAAAATAAAATAAAATAAAATAAAATAAAATAAAATAAAACTTCGATGTCGTTGCCAGCATTTAAAAATCAGCTGATCGGGCGCCTGGGTGGCTCAGTTGGTTAAGCGACTGCCTTGGGCTCAGGTCATGATCCTGGAGTCCCTGGATGGAGTCCCTCATCCGGCTCCCTGCTCGGCAGGGAGTCTGCTTCTCCCTCTGACCCTCCTCCCTCTCATGCTCTCTCTATCTCATTCTCTCTCTCAAATAAATAAATAAAATCTTAAAAAAAAAATCAGCTGATTTATTATTTTCACAATTTGGATTTCCAGTTCTTCTTTAAACACTACATCTGGCCATGCTGGGACGTCACCCCTCACGGCAAGTCAGTTGGTGACAAGCTGTGGCTACTCGTTTGGACGAGGGGGATCATTCCATCAGAGGCTCCTACCACCTCCCTGCTAGACATTTGGCTTTTTTGCCTCTTTACATGACTGCCCGGTCCCTGTAGGCACTGGGGTCACCAGGCCCTGCTGTGTAATAAGGAGCCAGGACCAATGTACCAGCAGTGGATCCCATACTAGTATGAATTAGACTAGTGCCCAGCCAAGAGAGGGACGCAAACCTTGTCAGCTCTGGCTGAAATACCACAGACTGGGGGGCTTCGACGGCACACATTTATTTTCTCACAGCTCTGGAGGCTAGAAGTCTAAAATCAAGGTGCCAGCATGGTCAGGTTCTGGTGAGAGCTCTCTTCCTGGCTCATAGACAGCCACCTTCTTGCTGTGCCCTCACATGGAGGAGAGAGAGAGAGAGAGGGGGAGAGAGAGAGAGAGAAGAAGAGGGGGAGGGAGAGGGAGAGTGATTGTTTTTTCTTCTTATAAAGCTACAGTCCTATAGGATTAGGGCTCAACACTTATGACCTCAATTAACCTTAATTGCTTCTTTAAAGATCTTGTCTCCAAATACACTCCTGTTGGGGGTTAGAGTTGCAGCCTATGAATTTGGAGGGGACACAGTTCGGTCCACAGCATACCTGGATTTCAGGATGTGCATGTGGAGGCAAGAGGACAGCCATCAGGAAGAGCAATTAAGTGACCAGTGGGATGGGGGCGGAGTGGGGGGTCTCAGGCCATCCAGGCATGTCACAAAAATGGAAACAAGTACTTGAGAAAGGGATAGACTTGGCAACGGTGAAGGTTGAGGACACATGGGGACACAGGGTGCATGGTCCCTGGCCCACAGCTCCGGCCTCTCAGCAGTGCTGGGAGAGAGACTTTAAGGAAAACTCAGAACATCCTTTCACGAACATTTGCTTGGCTTAGCCACATTGGCAGTTTACGCTGGCCACTTCCAAACTCCTCTCTTCTGCCATATCTCTAGGAAGTTCTGTGCTCGGGTACTGGAGTGAGGGTGAGAGTGGCCGGTGGGGTGGGGAGGGGAGGTGGTGTGAGGTCCTTCCACACCCCATCACAAGAGCTCCTGGCCTTGCCTCAGGAGGGCCTCTGGCCCTCGAAAGAAGCTGTGTGATCTTTGGAAGTTACTCAGCCTCTCTGTTTCAGTCTCCCTGATTGTAAATTGGGGAGTGACTGGTTTAGTCTCTTTTGCAGGTTGCTGTTTTGATTTGGGCACATAATTTTAAGGCCTGATGAAGGACCCAGCCCTGTGTGGGCATACAACATGAATGATCCCGCCTTGGTTCCATCACAGGCTCTCAGCAGCTCCCGCTGAACTTCCTGATCCTGGGTCCGTCCAGTCTGACCCCAGCATGTGAACCAGCCTCCTACTCCAGTGCTCCCCACCTGGGGAGGGCAATGAGAAGATAGGGCATTAGCTTTATAATTCAGTTATTAGCTGCCAAAGCCTAATTGCCCTCAGGAGTATTTTCATTTTAATAGGGGACTCTTAAAAGCAGAAAGCCTCAGAGACAGCAGGGACATCATGGAAGCAGAAGGAAAGGGAACACACGTGCGTGTGCATGCATGCACTTGTGTGTAGCAGAGCTTGCCTCAGCAACCTCTGCCAGGATGGCCAGCAGTGAGAAAGCAGGTATTTACGTCTGCCGCTGCATGAGGCGGTCCCCAGGCCTGAAGGTGGGGCTCATTGGGCCACCAGCCTGCATGGCCTTCTGGGAGTGTTCTCAGGGAGCTGGTGCAGTAGGACCAACCATGGCCAGGAGGCAGATGGTTGAATGTCATCCTACCAGGAAAGCCAGGCCTGGGGCTGTGGCTTCCACGATCTGGGAGCTTCTTTTAGGGGTGGGGAGAGGGATCATCCAGGGAGAGCTGGGAGCACTGGGGATTTCTCTGTCCTACAGTTGACTGGTTCTGGAAATTTTTCTGAGGCTGGGGACAAAGGACTTTGACCAAGGCCTGGGGCTTGATTTGGAATGTGAGGTATTTTTTTTTTTAAGTTTTTATTTAAATTCCAGTTAACATACAGTGTAATATTAGTTTCAGGCATACAATGTAGTGATTCAACAATTCTCTACATTACTCAGTGCTTGTAATGATGTGTACTTTTTTTTTATTTGAGAGAAAGAGCACATGCAGTGGGGAGGGGCAGGGGAAGGAGAGAGAGTCTTTTTTTTTTTTTTTCAACTTGCTTTTTTAAAAAAATTTTTTATTGTTATGTTAATCACCATACATTACATCATTAGTTTTAGATGTAGTGTTCCATGATTCATTGTTTGTGCATAACGCCCAGTGCTCCACGCAGAACGTGCCCTCTTTAATACCCACCACCAGGCTAACCCATCCTCCCACCCCCCTCCCCTCTAGAACCCTCAGTTTGTTTTTCAGAGAAGAGAGAGAGTCTTAAGCAGACTTCCCACTGAGCGTGGAGCCTGACATGGGGCTCAGTCTCATGACCCTGAGATCATGACTTGAGCTAAAATCAAGAGTCGGATGCCTAACCGACTGAACCACCCAGGTGCCCCCATGATAAGTGTACTCTTAATTCCCATCACTTATTTCACCCATCCCTCCACCCAACCCCAGAACCCCCCCGCCCCCACTAACCATCAGTTTGTTCTCTATAGCTAAGAGTCTGTTTCTTGGTTTCTCTCTCTCTTTCTCCTTTCCTTTGTTTGTTTTGTTTCTTAAATTCCACATATGAGTGAGGTCATATGGTATTTGTCTTTCTCTGACTGACTTGATGTCCCAGTTTGTTTTTCCCACAACAGGTTCCATGGGGAGGATGGCGGGACAGGGGTTGGCGGTCAGTTCACCCAATGGCTGTCCTTGGATAGGCATAGAAACCCAAGAGCATGCAGGTTCATTTGTGCTGCAGATGACAGCTGGGGCCCCGGTCGGCCAGTGTGGGGTCCCAGTGGCCGTCAGCATTCTGGGTCCACCCACGTCTGAGCACCTTTCATTGTCTGGGGAAGAGTCTCAGCCAGGAGACTGGGTGTCCCAGGGGCGGTGCTTCACCTCAGTGAGGGGAACATGGTGAGGAGGCAGGGAGCCAGAGCCCACACCAGGGTCCACAACTGAATCCTGGGCCCCAGAAAACAAAGATAGCGCTCCCGGCCCCCAGAGGTCCTGACCTGTTTGGGACACGTGGTAGGGTGCCATGTTTGCCAACCATGCTCGGGCCATGGCATGTGTGCGAGTGACATTTGTGTGGCATACTAGGTACAGAGAGAGGCTGCGGGTGGCCAGAGGGACCCTGGTGGACCTCCAAGGGCTGGACAGGAGGGGCACTAGCCAGGCAGACCTGTAGCATCTCTGCAGAAAGTTAGTGCCCCAGTGGGGAGCTCAGGAGAGGAGCGGTGTTTGGGAACACAGTGCGTACGTTCCTACTTCTGCCACCCACCAGCTCTGTGCCTTGTGCCTCAGTTTCTTCATCTCTGAAATAGGGATAATATTAATATTAATACCTGCATCATAGAGTCATTATCAGGATCAAACAAGTAAGCTCATGTAAAGTGCCTAGAAGTAGGCTCGGTATGGAGTACTTAATTTGTGTCAACTATTACTAGGTATTTCATCCAATTTAAGATGTCAATGATTGTAAAAGTCACCCTGATTTCAGAGATGTTAAAAACAGAGTCTTGGAACTGATTAAATAGGGTATTATTTAGTGTTGATTGTGAGGGGATCAGGACAAAGGGAAGCCAGATCCTGCCCCCGGTGCCAGCACGCTACTAGGACATGATCTGACTTAGAGGATCTTCACATACCATGTCCTTGGGTCGGAGGCTAGATGTGGGTCCTAGATGGCAGGGACTGGGTGAGATTAATGGTGGAGGGCAGTAAGGGGTCCCAGCAGAGCTAACAGGGCCCTGCAAGCTGGGACTGGCAGAATTACTGAACACCAAGTCCTGCTGGGCTGAATCCACTGGGACTTTTGAAGACCAAACTGAGGTAGCAGATGTCCCCTCCTTTCTTGCTATGTTCCATGCAGGACTCCCTGGTTATGTTAATATCCTTGTGCTATGAAGTAAGACTAATGATACACGTCTTTTAAATTTGCTTACTATTATTAGTAACAACTTAGTCACCGCTTACCTTACAAAATCATGACACACCCCTGCATATAGACACTACATTAATGCCAATTCCTGTAACAAGGTCATGGACCAAAGGAGTATCTGTAACTGTGGAAGTTCTAGCCATTGTGATAGGCGTATGTAAGAGAGATCATTCTGAGTGAAGATGGATTATTTGGAATGCCTCACAGAACAGCCTGTTAGATAGTCGACTTAACAGCATCCAACATTCTTTCAATAAACATTTACTGGGTGCCTACTAATGCCAAGCCCTGAGCATATCTGCAGGGACAGGGCCAACTACCATGTCAATGATCATAGCAAGGGTGGGAGAAACTCTCTTATGCCATCTTACTCAGCCAAGGAAAGCTAATAAAAGGCCCCTGTCCTGTCCCCTCATTTTTAACCTGGCTTCCCCATCTCCATATCTACTTATCTCAGCAAACGCTTGTGAGTGTCAGCCCCACTTAAATGCAAAACTGACCATATGTGTCTAGACCATATTTTTCCCTTTAATTACACACAAGATATGGTGTCAAGATCCATACTTAGCACATCCTGTTTCCAACCATTTAAAAAACTTCTTATTGTGGAAAATTTCAAATAGACACAAAAATAGAGACTAATGTAACAGAACTAGATGAATTAAAACACAAACTTTGATAATGATTGATATCTTTCAATCTTATTTTATTTTTCCTTATATGATGTATAATTCCACATGTAAATAATTCATCATCTATTTCTAGCAGATAAAGATGCTTTTTGTTTAATGTAACTCAAATAATGTCATCACTGTCAACAGAATTAACAGTAATTCTTCAATATCATCCCCATGTTCTATTTTCCCTGTTGCCTCAATTATGTAGTTTATTCAAATCAAGATCCAAATAAGGTCCATATATCACAATTGGGTTTATAGTTCTTTTAAGTATATCTTTTAATCCATAATAGTTGTCCTCCCTTTCTTTCCATACCATTTATTTGTTATGTTATGCCATTTATATACCATATCATTTGTCCTGTAGGACTTGCCACATTCTGGTTTTGTCTTACTCTATCCTCATATGTTATTTCTTTATGCTCTTATGACCCTATATTTATATCTGAGGGCTTGATTAGATTTATATTCTGTTCTTTATATGAAGAACACTTTTAGGTCATGCTGCATGCTTCCTATTGCCTCACATCAGAAGGCACTTGATATCTGGTTGTCCCACTTTGTTGATGTTAAGATTGAGGTTCTATCAGCCTGACTCATCCATGACCAAGTTCTCTATCAATATCACACCTAATGATTTTAGTAGACATTGATGATCATTACCTAGATCTATTATTTCATTATAGGTGGTGAAATGGTGACATTCTAATTCTATCATTCCTTCTTAATTTATTACTCGTGATTCCTCTCTAAAGAATTTTGTCTCATCAATAGTCTATATAGAAAAAGCAGGGTAAATTGCTTGATAATTTCCTTTCATTTATCATTTTTAAAAAGTAATAAGTAGTGGGTGCTTTAGCAGTTACATTCATATCAGTTTTCAGAATAATGGATTGTCCCATATCTGGCCATTGGATGTGTCTTCAAGTTGGCTCCTCTATCACATGATATCATTGGGAGCTTACGTGTATTCAGGCCCGATGAGAAGTCCCAGGCTGACTTTTACATTTCCTCCCATGGAGCTGACTACTTATAGCTGGATGTGGTATTTAGAGACCACAGTATGAGTGCTAGTGGTGCTCATTGCTGCGGAGTTTTATTACTGTGAAACCTTTTCAGTGACAGAACCGGGACATGCATATTCTTGAAAGAAAAATAAATCTTGAATTCATACTAATATTCTTAGGCAAATTAAATTTCAGGGTTTTAATTCCACTTTAAAGTTTTATATCTCTTTACTCCAATGCAGAAAATCTTGATTCCTAATGACATTAGCTTATTTATGACTTCTTGGTGGTTTTTTTCATCCTTAGCATCTGTCTCTTACTTGGAATGTGGAATCAAAATATTATGTTTTAAGTAATTTGTTTATGTTCATTTGTTTGTTTGTTTGTTTGTTTTTAAGTAGGCTCCACGCCCAGTGTGGAGCCCAACACAGGGCTTGAACTCACGACCCTAAGATCAAGATCCAAGCTGAGATCAAGAATCAGACGCCTAACCAACTAAAACAGGTGCCCCTGTTTTAAGTAATTTGAAAAAAATTCTTCTCTTCAAAGTTAAGCCATTGACCTGAAATATAGTTGTGTCTGCGTGTTTTAGTTTATTTTTTATTTTTAGGAATTGCTTTACTTTTCCTTTTGATATAATTTTTAAATATGTAAAACTTCTAATTTATTTATTTTTCCCATTGTAAATAGCCTCTGGCTATTATCTATTTCTTCTAACTCAGTATTGTTTCTATAGATGAAGTCTAATAAGTTCTATATGTTAGTCTTACATCCTACAAGTTTACTAAATTCTCTTATTATTTGTAATAGGTTTTTCTTGGGTTCTTTTGGGTTTCCAGATATATAATTATATCATCTCTAAGGAGAGAGAGATGGTTTTATTTTGTTTCTTCCTTTCCAATCTTATGCCTCTAATTGCTTGTCTATTCATGTTGGTTAATGCCTACAATATAGTATTAATAGTAGCAGAGACAGGAACAATACAGTGCATAGTAGTGGTGATAGAGACTGTACCCTGATTTTAGCCATTTCGTCTCTGATGTGTCCTCAAAAGTAAGAGGCTGGATGCTGATGTTTGAACTGATATGGATATATATGTATTTATGTTAAGGAAATATCCAGTTTCCTATTTTACTATGGTTTTCAACTTTCAATTTAATTGCTCAGAGCCATTTATAGTTCTTGGTTTTCATTTTGAGGAACTAGGGTTTAGGATATTTTGTTTATGTGACTCTGAGCCAGGATATGAAGGGATATCAGGGCTCTTGAGGAGCAGCACTTGCAGAATTATACAGCAGGGGCTTTTGAGGAACTAGTTCCAGTTTTCAGACGTGGGTTAGAATCTTGGCTTTGCCTGGGTATACGTATTATTTTCATATATCCAAATGATTTTGGATAGAAATACGGAGAAAACGAATTTTCACTTTTACAGTCCATTTAAGGGAGCATTTAGCATGTGCTTTTGTATTTTTCAGGAACTCAATGGACATTTCCTATATGCAAACCAGCAGGTTATTTTTGTTCTTTTATTTGTGCTTTTGACTACTCCTTGGTATTAAAGTATTTTAAATGATGGTGAACAGTCACTTCTGCAGGACAGTCTCAGAGTCAATAAACACAAGCACAATAGTCAGAATTTGTTGCTCATCTGCACTTTGAGCAGCGTTTTCTTCTTTGACAACATCTCTCCTATAGAAGGAGCTCCAGTGCTCACATGTTCCAGTAAATGCAACACTTAGCTTTGGGGCTGGCTGGACCTCAAACTATACCTTGGACTTCTTGCTCTCAGCAAGTTGTACCCCACTAAATACCACATGGCATGACCTACTCCAGTCAACATTTTGTCCAAAGGTACCTTCCAAACAGAATTATATTAAAGGGAACACTTGTGCACTGTTGGTGAGATTGTAAATTGGTACAACCACAATAGAAAACATTGTGGAGGTTCCCCAAACAGTTAAAAATAGAATTTCCATAAGATCCAGCAATTCCACTTCTGGGTATATATTCAGAGGAAATAAAGTCACTATCTTTTGTACTTTCCTGTTCATTGCAGCATTATTCACAGTAGCCAAAATATGGAAACAACCTAAGTGTCCATCAATAGGTGAATCAATAAAGAAAATGTGATATATATATCAGTCACATATATCTGTATCTATCTATCTATCTATCTATCTATCTATCTATCTATCTAGTCTCATACACACATGCACACACGCACACACACTCATTGGAATATTAATCAGCCAAAAAAGAAGGAACTCCTGCCATTTGCTACAACGTGGATGAAACTGGAGGGTATTATGCTAAGTGAAATAAACCAGGGGCCCCTGGGTAGCACAGTCAGTTAAGCATCCAACTCTTGGTTTCAGCTCAGGTCATGATCTCAGGGTTGTGGGATGGAGCTCCATGTCAGGCTCCCTGCTCAGCATGGAGTCCGCTTGAGTTTCTCTCTCCCTCACCCTCTCCCTCTGCCCCTCCCTGCCCCTGCACACATGTGAACTCTCTTTCTCTGTCTCTAAAATAAATAAATAAATCTTTTTTTAAAAAAGGAATAAAAAGAAATAAGCCAGACACAGAATGACAAATAATGCATGACCTCACTTATATATGTGGAATCTAAAAAAAGTTACTATCATAGTAACAGATAACAGAATGGTGGTTACCAGGGGCTGGGAGTGGAGGAAAAGGGGAAATGTTGGTCAGAGGTGGTCAGAGGATACAATATTTTAGTTATAAGATACATTCTGGAGACCTAGTGTACAGCAAGATGACTATCGTTAATAATAATGTATTATATACTTGAAATATGCTAAAAAATAATAAGTGAAAGACATGATGAACAAAGAGCCAGAATTGTATTCCATTCTAATAAAAATACATTTTATTTGTGGATCAATTTGACGACACATGTGTGGAGGGTTTTGAGAGAAAAGACCCACATGCAAAACTCTTTTCAAATGTTATAGAGCACAGTTACGATTATAATGTGTCTGTCAACAACTGTAAAATATAGCAGGGGCTACAAGGCACAAAAGACTCTAACTTGATGCCTGATGTGGTCAGAATGGTGGGAGTATTCTTGGTGGACATTTGAAGTGGGTCTGAGTCTAAATAATCAGTCTGGGAAGTATTTGGGCTTCCTAGAAATGAAATAGAACCATTCACCCCATACTTATGAATTATTTATGCCAAAAAATGCAGGCTTGTACACTCTAATCATAAACATTAGATTTTCAGCCATACCTTACTCCTACAGGTATTGTAATTTTAGATACCCCAAAGGGACCAAAATCTATGAAGGACCGAGTTTGTCTGTGACCCATGTACCCAAATAGATACTAGGAGACATGGATGCTGGAATGACAAAGTTGACCAATTCATGCAGACTGCATCCCAAATCTCCCTTCCTCAGAGGCAGGCACAGGGATCTATTATGTTCTTAAATGGTGGGACTGAAGGGAAGAATCAAAACCTCCCCTCCCAGATACTCTTTAGGACAAATTGACTCTTTGAACTGAAAGAGCAAGAGCAACCTCCTTCTTTGGCCTGTGTTTTGTTTCTGTATCCCCATCTTGATTCTGGGTTCTGTGGGGCTGAATCTGCGGTGCATTCACTTCTGTGCCACCCCCTCTCCTATCCCACTGTGGGTTCAGCCCAGCACCCATCTGAACAGAGTGGGTGTTCAGCTACTGCCTGTTAGGTGCAAAAGGAAGGAATTAATCATGATAGCTAGCATATGTAGTATGCTCCATGCCAAGCACTTTACAATAATCCTAAAAAGTAGGTGCTATTATTATGAAGTCCATTTTGCAGATGAGGGAAGTGAAGCACAGAGAGGTCAAGAAACTTGTCTGCAGTCACACAGCCCATAAGTGGCAAAGCCAGGATTTGAACTGCACAGTCTGATTCAATGAGCCATATTCTTAAACACATCACTACCCCTAATCTCTGCATATTATGGTTTGGTAAAAGAGATGGAGCAGATGGAGCCCTTGAGTGGCCCAGAGTGCCTCATAGTGAGTGACCAGTGCTCAAGGAACATTTTAGGTGTTAAAGGAAGTGGTTGGGTCATTTGTCAAAATGAAAAGCTGAAGAGGACACTAATGTGGGTCCAGGAATGAGCCCAAAGCTCTAACTTCAAAACTTGGGCTCAAAAACCAGCTTCTGGTTGACCTTTCAGATAATAAAGACAACTGGCAAATGGGCATGAAGGAGACATTCTAGAAATTAATTGCCCTTAGGATTCTCATGAGGAAATGAGGTAAGCAGTTAATTTGGGAACAAAGAGTTATTTTCAGTAGGTATTTACTGTGGGTCCCAAGGTGCCTAAGGCCACTGGGGACTTGGGAGGTCCATGCACCATGGCTCTTGGCTTTGAGAAGCTCCTAGTGAAATGGGAAGATGCAGGGCGATCTTCTATGCAGATGCCAACTTAGAGTGCCTCATTGGTTGGCCATGGGCCGTCAGTCCCAGCCCGTGGAGGGCCGCTTGGTGTCCCCCATTGTGTGTTGGGCCAGCTATGATCTGGAGAGGAGCATTCTGGTGAGATGGTTTCTGGCTGGACGAGCCAAATCCCCTTCTGGCTGAGGGACCAGCCCCTGGCTTTGTGTTTCTCTGGCACATCGTGAGTGCCGCAGTGAAGGGCACCAGAGGCGAGCTGAGCAGCAGGAACAATCGTTCCTTATGGGGAGCTGCCACCTCCAGTGCCCCATGCTCCTGTTGAGCTACGAGCAAGTTCCAAGTATTTAAGTCGATTGGGTTCTAATGCCCTTGTGACCATCAGTTTGGACACCTTCTGCTGAGAGCTCCTGGCAGGTCCTATCACTGTCTTAGCAGGCAGACTAGCACTGGAGGGTGCCCCTGCCCTGGTGTCCACTCTGCCTGGAGGGGACTGATGAGGGAGGCGACTCAACACGTTCAGAAGTTCTTGTATATGGGGAGCTGATTACTCTCTTTTGAAATCGGTGTTTGCTACCAATCACAACTTTCACGGTGCTAAGCCTTTCATGGCAACTGAAAGCCTATTTGGAAATAAAATGTCACTTTCCTTTTGCATTTCTACTGTAATGACACAGGAAACTTGTTTTTCCTTTTTAACTTAACATGATAACTGGGAATGACTAAAAGAGTGTAGACGTATGTGCAGCATGTGTGGGTAAGCAGGTGCTCTATAGGGTGTCCCTTTATAGGGTGCCTCTGTGGCCCCAACCTTCAGGAGTTTCCAGCCCAATTGCATGAAATAGAGCCCCAGTTTTGGCGGAGAATCCAAATCACATGCCACAACCCCCAGAGAACCAAAGATCTTATAGTCAGGATCATCAGAGACCATCTGGCCCAGCACTGATCTAGATTATGCGGGTTCCTGGTCAAGGTGGAAGTTACAAACACACAGTCAATTTATACGTATGTCATTCATCATGCTAGGAACTGACATACCTTATGCATAGGGCGGAGCCTGTCTCATTGAGCTGGGATGGGGCTGACATTCAGTGCCTACCATGCAACAGATTTACAACCGTAGTTTACAACAGTGATAACATTCGCACACACCTCTTCAAGGCTTTGTGTTTCCTAAAGGCATTTTCTGAGCCTTATCCCCTGTGGGCTGGCTCCTGCAGGGGAATGCTTCCCAGACATGGAAATATACCTCTCATCAGAATCAGGAGGCTGCTTGTAGGGCAGGCGATGTGCAGGGGCCAAGAGTGAGGAATGGAGACTCATCTGTCCATTGCCAGAGGAAAAGGACGGAGCTTAGACCAGTGCCTCTCTCAGACAAGGACTCGATGCAGGGGAACCAGATCTTGTTCGCGTCATCACCAAGATTCTTCCAGTGAAACTCTGTACTTCACATCTCTTGAGACTCTTTGTTTTATTTTCCTTTTAACTTCAATGTGGAACCAAAGAGAGCCAATATCGATTAAATGTTAGTTCAGTAAGTGTTTATTGCACACCACTTATTTTAAGGTTGTCCCTGCATGGGCCCACAGGACACAATGTGTGTCTGAATTCCTCCCTGCCTGGAGCTTTTCTCAATGCAGGGTTGCCAGGAAAGAGGGGGCAGAGATTGTGGACAACAGCAGAAGTAGGCACAGCTGAGGGGTGCCTTAACCCAGCCAGGTGCCCTCACCTGAGCCTAGTTGTAAAGGCCAAGTAGGGGTTAACCAGGTGTTGGAGAAAGAAGAGAGATGAGGACATTAAGGGAACCCAGAGGCTCCGTACACGTGGAAAGCGAGCCTGACGGAAGCTGGTAAAGGGATACTAATCTTGGATGCTCTTTGTTTCGTCCAAGGAAGATAGGATGATTTTGCCCTGGGATCGTGAGCAGTGTCAGAAGCTTAGGAGGCTTGGCAGGAGTCCTCTCCCTAGGATGGCTATTTCTAACTCTGGCCCCACTTTGTTTCTGTGGCTCGGCTGATGTCAACAGCAAGGCAACAAATTACGCTGGCAAGGTGCTGGGCTTTCTTGCAAGCTGCAGTCCTGTTGGATGTTCTATAGCTCTGTCCACATAGCTTACACTCCAGCAAAGCCCACGGGAGTGGGAATGGAAAAGTACCTGTCAATATTAAGGCTGGTTCCAAAGATACATTATTGGTTTTTTTTGCATAATAGCCTCTGGGGACATCGAGGCCTTATTAATAACTAAACATCTGCCACAACTGTAATTATTTTTCTTGTGCCAGGATTGTGCTTCTACCATCGTCCTGTTTAAACACAGAAGGGAGGGTGTGAATTATTTAGGCAACTGACTTTGAGTAAATCACCAACCAGCACTGTGCAGGCAGTAAGTTTCTGTCAACTCCTTGCAGAGTGTGTGTCTCCGTTGAAGTTCCCTTGATGTGCTCACAAATCTCTCTGAAAACATCACTCTGGACCTCCGATGCGGCTGCCCGAGCAACCTGGAGAGAGGAAGCCTGAGAATGAGGAAAAGGGGGGCAGAGGAGCCCCCGGAGGGGGAGAGGAGCCACCGAGGAGCCAGGCCCCCGACTTCCCCACTTGGCAAGTCTTCTCCCCCCAAACCCCCGGGAGAAAGCGCTTTCTCAAGTGTTTGCTCAGGACTTGATTGTTTTCAGCCCTCAGGTAGGGGGTGGTGCGGGGGCTGGGAGCCTTTGCTGCTGAGTGTCCGAGTGTGGGGGGCAGGGAGAGAGGAGGCCCTCTGGACAGGACACCTGGGAGGGGTCCTGGGAGGATGGGTGTCCCAGCTGGGTACAGAGATTATACTGTACCTCTTGAACCTGACAGGTTTCCATTGACTGTATCTGGGATGTGTGGATGGGGCAAGGGGATGGGTTTGAACACTGACCTTATCAGGGTCTGATTAGGTTAGGGGGTGCTTGTTAGGAAAAA
Source organism: Mirounga leonina (assembly GCF_011800145.1). Taxonomy (NCBI): domain Eukaryota; kingdom Metazoa; phylum Chordata; class Mammalia; order Carnivora; family Phocidae; genus Mirounga; species Mirounga leonina. Next base: position 14,504,796 of record NW_023270763.1, on the reverse strand, counting down.
CAGCAACCGATATCATTTATAGAGTGCGTACCATGTGGCAGCATGGGAGGAGAAGCTTGGCAAAGATAATCTCAATGAATCTTCATGATAACTCCAGGGGAGGGTTATTAACCCCGTTTTTACAGGAGAAAAGTAAGACAGGCATTCAACAACTTGCTCCAGATGGCACAGGCAAAGGTAAACCCAGGACTCCCACCCAAATGTCTCTGAATCCAAAACTTACATTTGTAACCACTGGCCTACCTGCCTCTCCCCACTTACAGGTGAGGGGGTCAGTTCAAGGGGAGGGACTTTGTGCGCTCCAAGCCACAGGCTTCCTGGGTTCCATTCTGTTCTCTTTCTTTTCCTCGGAGACATTCAAGGATGTAAAAACTCAAGAGGAATTTCAACTCTAGGTGGTTTTGTAGGGAGGGGAATTTTGATCTATGTGATGCTGGTGTTGATGAGTTGGTCTGTGGTGAGTCATATAATTGGATGTGTTCTGAAATGGTCTCCCTAAGGCTGTTTGGAATGGGCTCTCCAGCCGTCTCTGCCACCAGCTGCCAGGAGTGGCCAAAAGGGTCTATGGCTGAGTTTATGGTTGGGCTGCAGGGGATAAAAAGGAAGTGGGAATATTTCGGGTGACTACAGCTCCTGATTTTCAGTAATTTCTCCCAGGCGCTGGGGGCTAGACTGCAGGGCCCAGCACAGAATGCTATAAAACTCTATCTAGAAACTTCTCCAACACAACTCATTGTTTGGGAAATCAAAGCTGGGAGTTGACAAGACCCTTGGCCAAGGGCATGGTATGCTGAAGGGCAGGCTTGGAGGGTTGGCTCAGGAGGGTTGGCCAGAGGTGGGAGGATGACCTGGGCTGGGCCTCCCCATCCCAGCTCACCCCTTCCAGGAGAGGAGCCACAAGAGGAGGAATGGTCCAGGCCAAGGGTGAATTTTCTGGTTGGCCTTTGCTCAGACTGGGATAAGTGATAGGATCCTGGGTGCTTGCCCTGAGAAAGTGGGGGCAGGGGCATGTTGAGGGAAGGAGGTCAGGACTGGAACAGAGAACCATTTCTGCATGTCCTGTGTGGGCTGTGGCAAATGGCAAATGTGGCTGATACTACAGAGGAAAAGGACAGTTGTCTACCCTACTAGATATGAAGATATCATACAGGAAACAGCAAAGAAGTCTGATGGAGTCAGACCATTTTCGCTCAACATATTCCCACATAAAAAGTATTTCCTCATTTGTTCCTGTGGCTTTAGGATTTAGAATTTTTTGGCCAGAATTTTGATGGGCATGAATTAGTTTAGTTTGTTTCATTTGTCTCCAGGGGTAGCGGTAGCCCAAGTGGAACGAACCTGCTTCTCCCATGCCATCTCCTTGGGGGTTGGCATTAATTCTTTTTGGACCCCAGGCTGAGGGTCTCTATGGCTCCAGGATTGTTCCCATCACGCATTCACACCCAGGCCCACCACAAACACACATTTGCTTACTCTTTCCTTGGGGGCACACCTACACATTTCTCAAAGATTTCCTTGTGCAATGGGCAGAGCAAGATAGTTAAAAAGAAGAAGGATGAGATGGGGCCATGGGAGTGGGTTCCATTGTCAAGGTCTCAGCACAAAGGTTGGGCATGGAGGGGAAGGGAACATGGCCCACTGGAACATGTTCTCACATCAGTCCTCAGCAGTGAATACTTGCAGAGCACATTGTCCTTTTTTCCTCAGCTAGGAACATCCTCCAGAGAGTACAGTATTGGGGCTAGCTTACAGAGTATCAGGGGCCTTCTCAGACCCTGAAGCATGCTGGGTGGTGGCCTATGTGATTATACCTGATACAGGCAGAGTAGGGCAAAATTATAAAGTAGGGAGGCATCTCCTTGATGTGTCCCATCTACCTACCCCAGGTCATTCTCACACCTCCTGGTACCATTTTGGTTGCAAGTAACAGAAATCAGGTAGCGCTCTCCTAAATGAAAAGAGGAACATGTTTGGAAGACTTCAGGCAGGGGTTGGGGGTGGAGGGGTTGCCTCATAGAATCCAAGGCCTCAGAGGTGGCTGGAATGAGGGCCTAGTGTGATACAGAAAACCCGAGAAAGCTGCTTCTCTCTGCCTGTCTACATCTCCAGTTTCTCTGTCCATATGAAAACTATCCTTGCCAGATAGCTGCCAATTTGGCAGCCAGCCTCAGTTGAGAGTCAGTATGGTCTCAATTCTAATCTCACTGGACATAGGCTCATTGCTGTCCACTCCTGATCAAATCAACAGTCCAGGGGAGGAGAGGCAGAGGGTATGAACACGGCTGCTTCCACTATAAATACATGGATGGAAGAACAAGGCAATGACCAGAGAAGTATATACCTTGTCAACCCAGTGCCTTGAGATATTGGTTTTTGTATCCCATTCTCGAAGTTGGCTGGCTATCCATTAAATGCTGGTAAGGTGCTTGCTATTAATGCTCTAAGCTGGAGCATTTAAAAGAAGGTGGTCCCCAGAGGAGAGAACTCTCACTGATGGAACAAAAGCAATGAGGTAGATAAAGCTGGCTTGGGGCACTAAGTGCAGTGTGGAAAGACATCCTATGTAGATGGCAGGGACTGGGGAAGTAGGGTACCCCCTCTTTACTCCCCCAGTCTTTCTCCCAGATCGCCTCCTGAAATTTACAAAAGAATTCCACAGACTATCTATTCCTGTCTTTGTCAAGGTGTGGGTAGACCTTCTCTTGACACACCTGAAGGAGATGACCCATAGATGCGGACGTCCTTCTCTTCTACTTCATTTCTTTGAGTCTTGCAAGGGTACAAGTCATGAAGACCTGGCTTGTCTCTCCTCAGTCTGGAAGTCTGAGGAGATGTTCTTCCCCTTTCGTCCAGACTATGGGATCTGGGTCTTTGGGCCAGGTCTAGAGCTGACTCGTGGATAGTCAGTAGGCTCAGAAGGCCAGCTGGAAGAGAGTCCCCAGGAACAGAGGGATGCCCAGGTGACTTCAACAGTGACAGCTAAGTAAACAGCCCTACCGCTGTGGTGCTGTCCCCATCCAATCCGAAGGAAGCTTTTCTAATACAGGGAGAAATGGATGTGCACTCTTGATATATGAACCAAAAATAGCCATGTTCCAAACAAAGTGGTTTTAGTATTTTGAAATGAAAACGTGTAGACAAAGCAAGGATTCAGAATGCATGACTCATTAAATTGCTGACTCTGAAAGCAATGGAAATTCAAAGGGAATTTTTCTTTCCCTATTTCTCCCTCCCACCCTTGCTTTGAATAGCTTATAAAAAGAGTCTCTACATAAACAGGACCCATAAACTCCTCAATGATTTAAGGTCCTGCACAGTGAGAGGCAGAAGGAACTCAACCTCTGTTGCCTGGTTACTAAGCTGGCCTCCCTAGCTGGGCTGGAATTGACCAGAGGCCCCCCACTCCCCCAGCCTGCCCATCCTCATTTTCCTCCTCATCCTCTCTGCCCTGTAACAGGTGTCCAGGGAATTCCATAGCCCTTCTATGGCCACTGCTTCTCCCTCTCCTGGGTTCCAGACTCTGCTGGATCTCAACGGCACTCAACTCCTCAGCCCTAATAAGAATGCCTCATCACCAGCAATAGCTCTAGGGGTGTCTTAGGGGAGAGTGCATAGCATATGGTACCCTAATGGGATGCAGCTGTGGTACCTCTATCAACTCACTGGATGGTCTTGGGCTCATTGTGGGGTTGGGAAGGGTTGGGCCTCATCAGTTGTGTTCAGTTTTTTTGCTCACAAAAACCTTTCTAAAATAAGTCTTATGGGGAATCTCGGTACTTAAAACAGAGAAGAGGACCCATTCTCATTGCAGCAAGGTGTGTGTGTGTGTGTGTGTGTGTGCAAGCACACACTTGGGAGAATGGGGAGGTCCTCCAGGACCCCTGAGATGAACAGGGATGTGTTACCCCTGAAGAGGCTGTTGGGAGACCTCCATATCACAAACCCTTAAGAGTTACATAAAAATCTCACCTCCAATCACTCCTAGTTGCCATCACCTGCTTTACTTCTGATCGTCACCATGCTTCTTGAATACCTTAGCAGCTTGTTAGCAGCTTGTTGAGTCTCATATCTGTCCTGAGTCCTGATGTCATATGAGGAAACTAAGATGACCCTTGGATTACCAGTCAACATTTTCACCTCGTGTTGCCTCAACTTCAACTCCAGTGACTTTCCTCCTCTCAGCCTTCACTCCCATGGCCTCAGCCATCATCTTGTCACCTTCAGGAACACCTCACCTCTGAGAGCTCACATGGAGTGCTCCTCTCTTCGACAACCTGCTTTATAGCCGTTTGCTACTGCTGTTCCTACTTCAGGATGTGGAGCACTCTGAGAGAAAATCCTCCATGGATATGGGGCCTGGGTGGGTGACCTTACACACTCACAACCTTCAAACCCAGTGGGTCCTTGTGTGGCTCAGGGGTTCTTTTAGTGGTCAGGTCCCCTCCCCATTCTCCACCATGACTGTTTCAACCCCTATCCACTCTTCTAAAAATAATGTCACTTCCTCCTTCACAAATAAAACAAAGCTCCCAGGAAGAAACTTCTTCAACCTCCTGCCCACTCTTCTGTCACCTTTTCTGCATTCATGTTCATTTTCCCCCTCCCTGCCCATCATAGTGGAAGAGGGGTCCCTCTACCAGTCTAAGGACCACCTGCCACATGTGCATGGATGTCTATCCCATTCCATCCTCTCTCATGAACCTTATTCCATCAATTTTACCTCCTCTATTATTCTTCAATGTCTTTCTTCTTCCACTAATCATAAACATCTGTTCTCTTATTATTTATCTTTTTAAAAAGCTGCTATGTTATAATTTTCCTCAAACTTCTTGAAAAAATTGCCTACACTTATCCTAATCCTCCACCTTTCTTTTACTTCTTACCCCTCACTCACTGTGATCTGGCCTCTGTCCCTGTCAGTCCACTGATCATGTTCTGGCTGGAAGAAAGGATAGTGTTAGAGAAGAAGGAGTAATGCCAAGATGTGGGCCAGTTCAAAATTTAGCTCATCAAAATTTATCGGGTGAGTTTACAAACTCTGTGTTTGTGGCCTCTGCCTTTTCATATAGAACCCAGAAACCTGTTGCCCACCAATCCCCTTTTCTCTAGGATGTTCACTGACAGCCCTGCCAGGTCCCCAGATGCCCCAGTTGGGGGGGTCTCTGCTGCCATGTTGCCACATCAATAAGCGTGCTTTGCTCTCCCTTGTTACACTGGCCACATCTTTTCTCCTCTCTACCCTCCAGTCCCAGCTATCCAGTTGGGATATCAGATGATCTTAGCTGAGAATCTTACAATCATTCATTCTCCAGGAGATTGTCCGACCCTATCTTGGGAATCCTCTCTCACCCAGGATCTATTTACTTCTTTTTTTTTTTTTTTAAGATTTTATTTATTTATTTATTTGAGAGAAAGAGAGAGAGAAACAGCATGAGAGGGGATAGGGTCAGAGGGAGAAGCAGGCTCCCCGCCGAGCCGGGAGCCCGATGCGGGACTCAATCCCAGGACTCCAGGATCATAACCTGAGCCAAAGGCAGTCGCTTAACCAACTGAGCCACCCAGGCGCCCAGGATCTATTTACTTCTGATAATTCTTCTAACGCAACATGTAACAAACTGATGATCCTCTGAACATCAGTGTAAATAAATATTTCTCTAAGAGTGCTTCATGGTAAGTAAAATTCAGATGATGCTCCGTGGTTTATCTACCTCTTAGAGAATATCAATGCATAGTAAAATCTTAGAGATGCCCTACAGCAAAGAAAATGGTTTATCTTTGTTTAACTCAGCTTTTCCAAATGCAGTTTGAGCCTGGAACTCTGGGTGTGAGTAAATGTGTGCGTGTAAAAGCCTAGAAATCACATACTACGTGTTTATTTCCTCTTCCTAGGACATGCCTGGTTCTCAGATCAATGCAAATGATAAGTAACTGGTATACCCTAGGCCTAGTGAATGTTCACACCGATATTCATTCAGACACCATAAATTGGTGTGCCAGGCTCTGTGCCGGGTGTTGGGGATAAGATGGGGATAAGATTTTTCCTCATGTAGTTTATAGGCTCGTGGAAATGATGGATTAATATTCACCATAGAGTTTACGTGTTAGGATAAATTCATGCATGGGGCATGCCTTGGAGCATGTCACATGCACACACACGTGCACACAAGGAGGTAGTGGTCCAACTCCAGGGTACAACATTCACTTCCAAAACAAGAATACAGTGTGAGTGGCACCCCCTGCAGTTGTACAATATGCATAGGATAAATGAATATATATCCATCCAGATATGCCGTTTGTTGTTATTAGTAGTCACGTTGCTCCTCAAGTATTTTTTTTACTTAACAATTTATTGCCAACATCCTTTTCTATTGTACTGTGATTTATTTAACCAGTGCCCTATTGATGGCTGTTTAGGCTGCTCTGTTTTTGTTCCCACCAACAGTGCTGCAATGAGCATCTTTGTATATTATCCTTGTGAACTACTGCAAGTATATCTAAATATAAATTTTCTAGAAGTTTCTTTTGCTGGATTTGCCAAATTGCTCTCCAGAATTATTATATCAATTTGCCTAATGGAAGGGCCTCTGAGGACAGGGGGCACTGGAGTGGAGGGGATGGCGGTAACAGAGAAGGGCTTGAAGGTGATAATTAATGGAGTAGCGTCCCTTAGGAAGTGAGAGGGCATAGGGTCAAAAGCACAGTCTTCATGAAGAAAAAATTTCTATATGCACAAAGTGTCCATTTGGGACTGCACAGAAAATAGTACAAATGATCTTAGCTAAGAAGTTTTGATCACTCTCTCACCTGCCTGGAGATTTTCTCTGAAATCCTCCTTTCACTAAGGATCCATTCATTTTCTGTGTGCTTCTTCTAATAAAACATGCCACAAATCTATGATTAACTTTTTTTTAAAAAGATTTTATTTATTTATTTGACAGAGACACAGCGAGAGGGGAACACAAGCAGGGGGAGGGGGAGAGGGAGAAGCAGGCTTCCCGCTGAGCAGGGAGCCCGATGCGGGGCTCGATCCCAGGACCCTGGGATCATGACCTGAGCCACCCAGGCTCCCCCTATGATTAACATTGATGTTAATAAGGGGCACCTGGGTGGCTCAGTCGGTTAAGTGTCTGACATTGGCTCAGGTCATGGTCTCAGGGTCTTGGGATTGAGCCCTGCGTTGGGCTCCTCACTTAGTGGGGAGTCTGCTTGTCCCTCTCCCCTCCTGCTGCTCGTGCTCTCTTTCTCTCAAATAAATAAACAAAATCTTCAAAAAAAAACCCAACATTGACATTAATAAGCATCCTCTAAAGTCACTCCATGCTCAATAAGCCAATTAGACCCTAGGAGTTTGATTTCTTTGGAAGGGCTTTGGGCATTAGGAGTCTGTATACCTGTCCTTCTGGCCCTTGCATGAGGATGCAGCAATAGCCCAGGGCATATCTGGAATCTAGGATAAACACAGCGCACATTCATGCAATGTCCATTTCATCTCTTGGCCGGTAATCTAAGATAGTTTAGTTGTAAATCCAAAGTGGTTATGTTATGGTGTGGAACACTAGTTTTTAAGACAAAAATATTCAAAGAGGTTTCTTGCTTGCAGGGGGCTGTTTTGGACTATGACCCCATTATGCTTTGTCATCAGAAGCCCTTTTAGGAAAAATTTAGAACTGTTGGGACAGACCAAATTCATCCAGCACATGCCTGGTGTTTGTATCAAATTTTTATTTGAGCATTTGGCTCCTATAGAGAAAGTGGGGCAGAGAAGGGGAGGGACAGGGGAGTGCATGCCTTAATAGTCTTGCTGCTTGCAGAAGACTGTATAAAAACAGCCCTTTGCCTCAGGATCAAGTCAGTCTTGCCCATCACAGAGTGCAAAGGGAACTGAGAGACACACCCCTCGGGCCTGTCCCATCAGTTACCTCTCCTCCACACTCTCCCACTGGAGCCAAATCTTGCTCTCTACCTGTAGTCCACATGTGGCCACAGTTGGAGCCTCTTCCTCCTGGACCTCTTATCCCTCCTTAGTCTGGCTACTATCGGCTTTGTAATAACACCCCCCCCCCCCCACCAAGCTCAGTGGGGTCATAAACTAAAAACATCTTATGCTCATGGAGTCTGTGGGTCAGGATTTCAGTGGAATGGCTCATCCCTGCTCTGTGACGTCTGGTGTTCCCATCGGAAAGACTCAGCTGGCTGGGGCCTGGAATCACTTGGTTGCTCTTCATGTGTTTGGTGCCTGGGCTGAGAAGGCTAAAGGACTGGCTCATCTGGGAGCATATGACCTCTCCATGTGACTTGTGCTTCTCATAGCATGGCATCTGGGTATGAAGACAAGCATCTAGGGACAAGCCTTCTAGGAGGACCAGCTAGGACCTGGTTGGCCTTTTATGACTTTGCCTTGTAAAAATCACTGCTGGCATATTTTAGAGCTCAAAGCAGAATATACCTTCCTAGATTCAGGACATGGAGGCACAGACAGCTCGTATCCATGGGAGGAAGTTCAAAGAATTTGGGTATCCCATTGTAAAGCTACCACAGTTTCCCTTCCTGGATCCTGGATCCTTCTGCCGCCTGATATCAGGGATGTACCTCTGCTTCTAGGGGACATGGAAGAACTGGATGCCGGGCAGAGTCAAGATCTCCCAGTGATCGGAGAATCCCGTGCGTGATTTCGAACATTATGTTAGAAAAGTGTATGTCTCTTTACGTTATCCCAACCTGGTGTGTGCCATATGGTCAGAGACAGTAACTGAGACAGGTTTTCAGGAAAAGTGGTAACAAGTGCATTCCAGGAGAGAAAGTGGCGGGGGTTCCCTACATATCATCATGCGAGTGGTGCCCTCCACAACTCTAGGGGGCGCTTGGAGAGTATGACTCACTGGCCCCTGTTCCCACGGACCTTTGATGAGATGGACCTAAGAGAAAGCAATAACGGGTTCCACTGTGTTGTTAGTCAATCTGCCTCCCTCCCTTTCCAGGGTAGTTTTCTCATATTGTCCTTGGGGGAAACATGTGGGCTTCAGGTCTGTTCTGAGCCAAGCCACCCTGCACCTGAGTCTTGTTACCTGCTCCCATCCGCAGGCTGAGCACCATTTCAGCCCCGTGCAGTTTCTCTTGGTGTTCACACCCGGGATTCTTGGGACAAACAGAGGAGTCACCACCAGACTCTTCGGCAAGGGTGTTGAGGCAAGAGGGTGATTTCTTTCACCGTACCCGCTCTCAAATCCCGGCAACGCGACCAACACACAGCAGATGGATATCAATCATAGGTTTTACTGAAGGCTTGGGAGTAACCAGAGAATTTCAATTTAGGGGGGAAAACTGCAGTGTACAAATAAATCTTCTTAGAGTCCCCCCAAAATAAAAATATTTTAAAGGGGTCTTTTTATGTGTGGATCCCTTTGGCAGTTTGGTGAAGCCTGTGAGTTATGTTTTTAAATGCATGAAATAGAATAATTGATGCAACAACAAAGGAAATCAATGATATTTAAGTATACTATCAAAATGTTAAACAAATGTGTGATATAATAACACATGGGCTTCCTTGTTGATGCATTAAATAATAAGATCTGGCAGTGTGAGTAATAACTATCATAATTCTGAAGTATCGCAGTCCTAAGTGTAAGCAACATTATGGATGAGTCACAACAATAACCTCGTAGGAAAACGAGTGGCAAAGTCACAGTATCATTCATTCCACTGCACCTTGCGGCTTGTGTTTATAGTCGGAGAAAATCCTGGATTCCATTTGGAGGTTAATGAAAATAAAGAGATATTCTTTCCCATCCAAATTCATGGACCCCTTGAATTCTATCCTCAGGCTCCCCAAGGTGAGTGTCCCCCCAGACCCCTGTCTGGTGCGTTTCTTAGCCATGTGGCCCGGCCTCAGGGGCAGCCCTGCCCTCTCATTTCTCAGATCTAATGCTTCTTTCTTCAGCCCTTCCCAGGGCAAATCTCTCTTTAGAAAACCCAACCTCGGGGCACCTGGGTAACTCAGCTGGTTAAGCGTCTGCCTCTTGATTTTGGTTCAAGTCATGATCTCAGGGTTGTGAGATCAGTTCCCACATAGGGCTCCCCTCTGGGTGTGGAACCTGCTTAAAGATTCTCTCTCTCCCTCCCCCTCTCCCCCTCCCCTGCCTCTCTCTTTCTCTCCCTCTCAAAACAAAACTAAAAAAATCCCCCCAAAACAACCCAACCTCTATTACAGGACCCGTGTCCCTCTGAGTTCCCCTCCCCCCACAGGGACAATCCATAGCACTCAATACACCCTGGCAGTAGGTAATAGGACTAATATTTTGGCAAATATTACACTGCTGCATGTCGATGTTAAGGCTGAACCCAGAGAGACTTCTTCAAGAGACTTCTTACCCCAGGGCTGGATGACAGATACTGACTTTTTAGGAAGGCAGTAGGCTTCAAAGCCAAGATTCATGGGCAGAGAAAACTTGTACAGTCAAAGGCTACAGGAGAGACTCAGACATTTGAATTCTTCTCCCAGTGTAAAGAAGATACCTCTGACCACCTTTCAGGCTTAACAGTGAGGCTGCAGCAAGGAAGAAGGAGCATATGACACAGGAGAAGTAAAGGGCACTTCTCTCCCTTTTCTGGTCATGGGTTGGAGGGACAAGAAGGACAAATGATAAGGAGGAAGGAGAACTAAGAAGTCTATTCTGCTTGTCTCTCTCTCTCAGCACCAGGGGACAGAGGCTCCTCCCTTACCCCTTCATGGGGACTCTGGGAGCCCACCAGACAGGGCACTTGCCCTAAGATGCTGCCTTTCGTCTAGTTAAATGTGTGGAGAAGGCAACCAGGTCATTCCCCTGAGCCTCACTCAATCATTGTGGGGCAGAGACACTAAATGAAGAGCTAACCTGTTTGCCACAGGGGAACACCAAGATGTCCCCAGAACAGAGGATGTGTGCAGACCCCTGGGCCACACCTGGTTGGAGGGTAAAGCATAGACTCAGGGACGTGCAGCCACATAGAGCTGAAAGGTGGTCAGACAGTAAGGCAGATCCCAGGACTCCTGAAAGAGCTGCATAAACTAGAAGGAGCCCCACTTTGCCAGTTCTAAGCTTCAGATTTGGATGTGCCAGGAGGATGCCTGTGGCTATGTGACAAGACACGTCACCTGGGGAGACAATAAGAGGGATTAAACATTTTTTAAAATAAACTTTATTTTTGGGGGGCGCCTGGGTGGCTCAGTCGTTAAGTGTCTGCCTTCAGCTCAGGTCATGATCCCAGGGTCCTGGGATCGAGCCCTGCATCAGGCTCTCTGCTCGGCGGGAAGCCTGCTTCTCCCTCTGCCACTCCCCCTGCTTGTGTTCCCTCTTTCGCTGTGTTTCTCTCTGTAAAAAAAAAAAAAAAAAAAAAACCTTAAAAAAACCCAAAACTTTATTTTTTGGAACATTTTTAGATTTATAGAAAAATCAAGAAGATAATACAGAGTTCCCATATATCCAACACTCAGTTTTTTCTACTATCATTTTTCACCATGAGGATGGTATGTTACATTTAATGACACACTATGATTAACCGAGGTCTAGACTGTATTCAAATGTCCTTAGGTTTTATCTAATGTCCTTTTTCTGTTCCAGGACCTCACCCAGAATGTGATGTTACATTTAGTTGTCATGTTTCCTCAGGCTCCTGTTGGTTGTTACACTTTCTCAGACTCTTCTTACTTTTGATGACCTTGACAGTTTTGAGGGGTATTGACCAGGTATTTTTTTTTTAAAGATTTTTAAATTTTTATTTATTTGACAGAGAGAGACACAGCGAGAGAGGGAACACAAGCAGGGGGAGTGGGAGAGGGAGAAGCAGGCTTCCCGCTGAGCAGGGAGCCCGATCCGGGACTCGATCCCAGGACCCTGGGATCATGACCTGAGCCGAAGGCAGACGCTTAACGACTGAGTCACCCAGGTGCCCCTTGATCAGATATTTTGAATGTCCCTCCACTGGGATTTTTCTAATGTTTTTCCTATGATTAGACTGGGGTCATGGGTTTTGGGGAGGAAGACCTCGGAGGTAAAGTGCCATTTTTATCACATCCTATCAAAGGTACATACTATAAACATGATTTATCACTGTCCATGTTGACCTTGATCACCTAGCTGAGGTGTTTGTCAGGATTCTCCACTGTAAAGTTACTAATTTTCTCTCTTTCCGCACTGTACTCTTTTCAATTTTTTTTATTAAAGTACAGTTGGCATAATGTTAATATTAGTTTAAGGTATACAACATAGTGGCTTGACAGTTCTATACATTACACAATGCTCACCACAATTAATTAGAGTTACCATCTGTCACCATATAACGTTACCACAGTATTATTAACTATATTCTCCATGCTGTACTTTTCATTCCCACGGCTTATTTATTTTACAACTGGAAGTTTGTGCCTCTTAATCCTCTTCACTTATTTTGCCCATCTCCCCTCTGGCAACCACCACTTTCTTCTCTGTACTTGAGTCTGTTTCTGGTTTTTGTTTTTTGTTCTTCTGGTTTGTGTTTTAGATTCCTCATATAAATGAAATTATGTGGTATTTGTCTTTCTCTGTCTGACTTATTTCACTTAGTATAATACCCTTTAGGTCCATGCATGTTGTCACAATTGGCAAGCTCTCATTCTTTTTTATGGCTGAGTAATATTCCACTGTATATATAAATATGTGTGTGTGTACCACATCTTTATCCATTCATCTACTGACGGACACCTAGGTTGCATTCATGTCTTGGCTCTTATAAATAATGCTGCAATAATCATATTGCAATAAACAATAAACATTCTCTTTGAATTCATGTTTTCATTTTTTTTGCATAAATACCCAGTAATGAAATTACTGGATTGCATACTATATTTTTTGGAAGAAAGTACTATGCTCAGGCTACACATAGGAAATGAGAAGTTATGCTCCATCTCCATCTCTGTAAGGGCAGAGTATATACATAAATTATCTGGAATTCTGTATAGGAGATTTTGTCTTTATTCAACTATGTGTTTACATACATATGGACTCATGGATATTTATTTCATATTTTGGGTAATAATTCAATACAACTTTGTTTTGTTGCTCAAATGGTTCCAGCCTTGGCCATTGGGAGCTCTTGGCTCCTGTGTTTTGAGCACTTCCTAACTTTCTGACACTGTAAGATGCTCCAGGCTTATCTTGTGTATTTCCAGCTCCAGCACGCTGGCCTGGTTTCTTCTATTAGAAAATGATACTAGAAACCAGCATCTGAGCCTTCCATGTACTTTTTTGCTACTGAAGTATTGTTGGTTCTGGTCCCTCTCAGTGGACAGGGCAATGAATATATGTGTGTGTGTTAACCTACATATAGGCATATGTATCTATACATGTTTCTGTATGTAACCATCTGTGTCCATATTAAGCTAAACAGGGGTTATTCTGATGTCTTCAACTCTAATCCATTATCACATGGATCATTCTAGCTGCCTGCCCTTACTTACCTGTAAATTCCTACTTCAACAGTGAGAAAACCATCTCCTACCATCCACCATCCATTTACTTGTTTAATTGCAACACATTCATAGTCAGATGTGCTAACACTCCACCTGTGGGAAACGTTATCAAAGACAATGCTTTTACGTGCAATTCCCTTTCCTTTAATTTTACAGATCCACTCATTTCCAAAGTTACTTATGTCAACATGCCCCCTATCCCTTCAGTGAGGTTGTTTTATACATTTAAATACAGATTGATTTGCCACATTCTGCATTCCATCCTGAGATTCTGCTGACCTCCTAAATGATTTTTTAAAATTTGCATACATTAAGGTTCACTCTTTGGGCTGAAGTTCAATGGATTTTGACAAATGCATACTGCCGTATATCCACAATTATAGTATCGTGTGGAATAGTGTTGTTGCCCTAAAAAACACCCTGTGCTCTGCCTATTCAACCTTCCTCCTTTATCCCTAAACACCTGGCAACCACCAATCTTTTTATGTCTCCATAGTTTTACCTTTCCCAGAATGCCATTTAATTGGAACCCTACAGTATGCAGCCTTTTTCAGACTGGCTCCTTTCATTTACATATAGCCATGTAAGATCTGTCTCTGTCTTTTTATGGCTTCATACCTCATTTCTTTTCATTGCTGAATAATATTCCACTTTATAGATGCACCACAGTCTGCTTATCTATTCACCCATTGAAGAACATCTTGGTTGCATTCAGTTTTTGGTGACTATGAATAAAGTTGCTATAAATCTATAGATTTATATATAGATTTATAAATAAATGTAATGCCATAAAACTGCATGCAGATTTTTTTTTAGGGTTCTTTTTTTTCTTTTTTATTGTTATGTTAATCCCCATACATTACATCATTAGTTTTAGATGTAGTGTTCTATGATTCATTGTTTGTGCATAACACCCAGTGCTCCATGCAGAACGTGCCCTCCTTAATACCCATCACCAGGCTAACCCTTCCTCCCACCCCCCTCCCCTTTAGAACCCTCAGTTTGTTTCTCAGAGTCCATTGTCTCTCATGGTTCATCTCCCCCTCCGATTTCCCCCCCTTCATTCTTCCCCTCCTGCTATCTTCTTCTTTTGTTTTTTTTCTTAACATATATTGCATTATTTGTTTCAGAGGTACAGATCTGAGATTCAACAGTCTTGCACAATTCACAGCGCTCACCAGAGCACATACCCTCCCCAGTGTCTATCACCCAGTCAGCCCATCCCTCCCACCCCACCCCCCACTCCAGCAACCCTCAGTTTGTTTCCTGAAATTAAGAATTCCTCATATCAGTGAGGTCATATGATACATGTCTTTCTCTGATTGACTTATTTCGCTCAGCATAACACCCTCCAGTTCCATCCATGTCATTGCAAATGGCAAGATCTCATTCCTTTTGATGGCTGCATAATATTTCATTGAATATATATACCACATCTTCTTTATCCATTCATCTGTTGATGGACGTCTTGGCTCTTTCCACAGTTTGGCTATTGTGGACATTTGCATGCAGATTTTTGTATGGACATAAGTTTCGATTGGTTGGGTAAATACCAAGGAGCACGGTTGCTGGAGATCATAGTAAGAATATGTTAAGCTTTGTAGGAAACTCCCAAACTGTCTTCCCAAGTGGTTGTGCCATTTTTGCAGTCCCACCAGAAGGAAGAAAGTTCTTGTTGCTTCACATCTTTGCTAGCATTTGATATTCTCATTTTTGGTTTCAGATTTCAGCCATTCTAATAGGTGTATAGTGGTGTCTCATTGTTGTAGTAATTTGCATTTCTTTTTTTTTTTTTTTAGATTTTATTTATTCATCTGACAGAGAGAGACACAGTGAGAGAGGGAACACAAGCAGGGGGAGTGGAAGAGGGAGAAGCAGGCTTCCTGCTGAGCAGGGAGCCTGATGTGGGACTCAATCCCAGGACCCTGGGATCATGATCTGAGCTGAAGGCAGACACTTAACGACTGAGCTACCCAGGCGCCCCGTAATTTGCATTTCTTGATGACATATGATGTGAAGTATCTTTCCATATGCTTATTTGCCATCTGTATATTTTCTTTGGTGAGGTGTCTGTTCAAATCTTTTCTCCATTTTTTTCATTGAGTTGCTTGTTTCTTTTTTGTTGAATTTTAAGATTTCTTTGTATATTTTGGCTATAAGTCCTTTGTCAGATAAGTATTTTTTCAAATATTTTCTCCCAGTGTGGGTTTGTTGTTTCATTCTCTTGACGGGACCTTTTGCAGGCATAATATTTTAATCTTAATAAAGTCCAACTTACCACTTTTTTCTCTCATGGATCATGCTCTAGGTGTTTTATCTAAAAGTTCATTACCAAACACAAGGTCACCTAGATTTCTCCTATATTTTATTGTAGAAATTCTGTAGTTTTGTGTTTTATACTTAGGTCTATAATCTATTTTGAATTAATTTTATGAACCTGTGTTTAGGGTCATTTTTTTGCATGCAGATGTCTAGTTGTGCCAGCACCATGTGTTAAAGTCAACATATGCTTTCATTCTCCTGGTGGTCGTCTGGTCTCCTAGGAGAGGATCTTGGAGAGAATATGGATGCATGCACACATTTGCAAGCACTCACTCACCTCCCAGTGACAAGCAATAATTCCCAGATATAGTTCAGCATAAGTCCATATAAAAGAAGAAAACTATTGTATTAAAGGCAATATAACCTGCAAAACATTCCCTGCTCATCATGGAGAAAGCATTTTTCCTCCTTCTTTTGCTAAGTCATACTCAGGGGTGCATTTGTGTACAAGAAATGGGTATGGTTGTGACAATAATACGACAACAGAGCCAACTGCTTACTTTCACTATGGGTTGGAAATAAGCTGTGAAATCGTCACTTTTTTTCCCTTGACTGGACAGGAGCCAATTTTTGGAAAGGGCTTTTCTCTTCTTCAGTATACAGACTCACCCCCAACCTTTCAACAACCCCTGGGAGGTGAGAATAAAGCCATGTGCTTGCAGTTACACACGGACCTTTCATGTCAGCTGCTGAGGACATATCCCACTGGTCCTGCTCTCCAGAGCTCACATTCTAACCCAAAATAGACTTGAGTTACAAATGCAGTTATAACAGTCACCAAGCAGCATTTTCCTGACTGCCTGCCACTCACTCTTTGGGAATGTAAGCTTCCCAAAGTCTTCGAGGCATTTCTCACATGGCTGTGTGTGCAGGCTCTCTTGACTTTTGACTGACAGTTGTCATTTTCCTCCTTTCATCCATCATCTTTTACCATCAAGGTACCACCTCCTCTCCCTGAACCTCTGCTGCCTGACATGGAAGTTTCTGTTGCTGATCCTCATGGAGGTGGCCACTGCTGGGACACAGCTGGACAATTCCCTTGGATGCCAATCAGCTGAAGGGCTGATCAGCAACACGTACAGTTTTGATTCATCTTAGAGTCCAAGAGGCTTGGGGTCTTTTTGTTTTGTTTCATGCTGTGTTTTGCTTTTACTTTCCAGTGATTCCTACCCTCCTCACCATCCTTGAATTTCAAAATATTTTCCAGCACATATTTTACGTGTGAGTCTCTTATTAATTTTGTCAGGACAATGTGATCCATTTTGATCTTCATACTTATTCTTTAATCAATTTAGAAAAAATTTTTTATTTTTATTATTCCCTCTTTTCTATAGCTTGGGTTTATTCCTAGGGAACACATGTAATTCTTGGGCTGCATCTCTATTTCTTTGCCCTACATGCTTAATTCATTTCCTTTTTAACATGTGTAACCTCATCCTTTCCTTCTGCATTTGGGATCTTCTAATTTTTCTCGCATAGCAAAGCTTTGATTTATTTTTGTGAAACATCTACTCTTCATTGCCTCTAATGAGCTTTTTATTCTGCTGCCAGACGTTTCCTTCCTTTCCCCATTTGCATCTCTGCCTTTGCCTTCGTTTGTTCTCTCCCCGTCCCAAGGTCACAAAGCTCGTGTCTTCCTTATCCTTTATCATGACCCCAAGGACATGGTTTCTAGAATTTACTTCTGTTTCCTAAGATGTCACCTTCAAGAATAGGCTATTTTCTTGAGCCTCTTGGGCAATATATTCCTTCCCACATGTTATGATGTTGTCTGATAGGCTCCACGTTTGGCTTGTTCGTTCTTACTGAAGCTTGGCCCTTACCAGTTTGTGGAATTTAACTAGTACCCATTTCGTCTGGGCTCTGGGACCTGTGTGCGAT
This sequence comes from Mirounga leonina, assembly GCF_011800145.1. Taxonomy (NCBI): domain Eukaryota; kingdom Metazoa; phylum Chordata; class Mammalia; order Carnivora; family Phocidae; genus Mirounga; species Mirounga leonina. The sequence goes on along the minus strand of NW_023270763.1, from coordinate 14,487,110 downwards.
GTTCTATTTTTCTGATTGTTGGATTTCCGGACTCTTAAAGAATTCACAAAATTAACAAAAATGTGCACTGCTTCCAACTCTCCATCTATAGTGCTTTTCATATATTATGTTTCAATAACAAATATCCTATTTATAAACTTTTAAATATTGAAATAGATATGGAGAGATAGATATCATTATACTTATGTATCTATATCTATCACCTATCTACCCATGTAAACTTTGAGGAGCTGTCAGCTGGGGTCTCCCTTAATAGTACCTTGATGCTAGGACATGGTAACCACCTCTCAAGTGCATGAAAATATTTTCTGAGGTTGCCAGCATAGTGTGCTACTCTCTCGCTCATTTATTTAGCTCCTCTTTCTGCTTCAATTCTCTACAAGTCTTACTATGCAAGAAACTAGGTATGCCTCCAGGTACATGGTATAGAAGGAAAAGTATTGTAAATAGGATATTTGTTATTGAAATGTATTGAAATGTAATGCATGAAAATCCTTGTAGATATATAGATAAAAACTGTAATGATAGCCATTTCTCTATGGCATGCTAAAAACATTACTGAAATAAATGAGAAATATGGTAGTTAATTAAGATTTCTATGCACACCTTATGTAACTGGTAAAATATTGATTGGTCCTGTGATCATGATAATAAGAGTACCTTCAAATAGTGTAAAGAACACTTTTCACTGGCACTGTCCTATTTCTGTTGGATAGTTTTATGAATGTGTTTGCACCAGTTGCAAGGTGAAACTTGCTCTATGTCATTAATACCATGACCAGGGAAAAACCTGATAGTTACCTAGAGTTGGGAGTCAGAATTCTGTCACAACATAATGAATGGAGTAGTGCTATTTCAAAGTGGAGTAATTTCACCGGTGTAACTATTATATTAAATGAGATAATTCATAGAGAGCATTTAGCCCTGTGTCTGGCACATGGTATGCACCTCATAACTGTTAGCTAGCACCATGGTCATTAATTGAATGTACCTTATCTAAGTTTAAACTCTTCACTGTATCCTTTAAAATCTACCTTATTATCAGACAAAATAAGAATAAGCTGTATTCATTAGGGTAGACTTTGTCATAGTAACCTAAAATCTTAGTGGCTTAATTAAAGTGTATGTGTCACTCCCATGAAGGCTAATACAGATGGAGACGTGCTCCCCCATCTGGGAGCTATGCCATGGGGAGCACAGGGCCTCCAGGGTCACATAGCAAGGGAGGAGAAAAAGAGGAGACACACCAGCTTTTAGTTGCTTTTATCTCGAAGTGGTATATATCACTTTAGCACATATTTCATTGCCTAGAACTAGTCATCTGGCACCAACCCAACTGTAAGAGAAAATAAGTCCTAATAGATTCTACCACAGACCAGGAAGTAGAAAATTCTAGTTTTTAAATGTGTTTTCAACAAAATTTCAATAACAATTTCATGTAAATTATGTTCATGTTTTTTAGAGAGGTATTAATTCCAGCCAACTCTGTGGGATGGCAAAACTCACAAATTAGTACTAATTCAAAAGGAAAAATGTGGGTGCCTGGGTGGCTCAGTTGGTTAAGCGACTGCCTTCGGCTTAGGTCATGATCCTGGAGTCCCAGGATCGAGTCCCGCATCGTGCTCCCTGCTCAGCAGGGGAGTCTGCTTCTCCCTCTGACCTTCTCCCCTCTCATGTGCTCTCTCTCTTTCTCTCATTCTCTCTCTCAAATAAATAAATAAAATCTTTAAAAAAAAAAAAACAAAAGGAAAAATGTTATAATGTTTTGTCCCATTTAGTACATATAAGAAATTCCTTATTTTGAAAATAGAGAGGTATTTCTAAAAGAAATGTAAGTCCCCGAATTCCCACTAAACATTGGTCAATATTGGAAGAAAATCATTTTGAAGAGGAACCAGATTATTAGCTTTTTCAGCTTCTCTTCAGTCTAGAACTGGCTTTCCCTGGAGTGAGAAGTAGATGGTAGGTCTGAATCAAAAGCTGTCTGACATTCTCCGAAATTGCTTGTGTTGTTCAAATACAAGAGGTGAACATATTTAATTTAAAAATGGGGTTCCAAGAGACTCCTGCTTCTGGTCAAGAAATAAGAACATGAATTGGATTTATCCTCCCACCTGAAACCATAATAACAATAGAAACTGGAAAGTACATGAAACAATGGTTTTCACAGCAGTACAATAAAAAATGAACGGGAAAACCTAAGAAACAGAAAAAAAGTGAGCCCTCTGATTGCCCCAACATACTGCCTGAGGAGTTTCTAGGCCTCCACTCAAGAAGGAACTTCAAAGTGCAGGCAGTGAAAATTGATAGGACTTCAAGGAGAAACAGACATATCCAAAATTACAGTTGGAGATTTTACACAAACTTGACTTGAATAACACTACCGTTCAACTTGACGTAATTAGAATTTGTAGAATATTCCTTCCAATAACAGCAGAATGCTCATTCTTTTTTATGTGACTATGGAACATCTACCAAAATAGACCATATTATGAGCTATAAATAAATAACCTAAAAGAGTTCAAGTCTTACAAGTTATGTTCATGAATCACAGTGAGATTAAATTAGAAATCAGGCAGGCAGATAGTTGGAAAAAAAAACCCAAATATTTGGGAAATAAACAATGTACTTCCACATATGTAACCTATGAGTCAAAGAACTTGAAAGAGAATTTGGAAATTATGTTGAACTGAATGAAAATATAAATGCATCATAGCAAAATGTGTGGAATGTAGATAAAGTAGTACTTAAAGGAAAATTTATACCACTAAATATCCATATTGGAAATGAAGGAAGGTCTCAAACCAGTAATCTAACCATCCACCTTAAGAAATTAGAAAAAGAAGAGAAAGTAAATCTAAAGCAAGGAAGGAAAGAATAAAGATCAGAAAAAATCAATAAAATAGAAAAACAATAGATAAAATCAATGAAACCAAAAGCTGGTTCTTTGAGAAGATCAATAAAATCAAAAAAACCTCTAGCTAGATCAAGAAAAAAAAGGTGAGGTCACAAATTAGCAATATCAAGAATGAGAGATGTAACATCACTACAGGGTCTACAGATTAAAAGAATAAAAGTAGGGGTGCCTGGGTGGCTCAGTTGGTTGAGCATCTGTCTTCGGCTCAGGTCCTGATCCCAGGGTCCTGGGATGGAGTCCCACACTGGGCTCCCTGCTCAGCGGGAAGCCTGCTTCCCCCTCCCACTCCCGCTGCTTGTGTTCCCTCTCTTGCTGTCTCTCTCTCTCTGTCAAATAAATAAAATCTTAAAAAAAAATAAAAGAATAAGAATAGAATATTGTGAATAACTTTATGCCAGTAAATTTGACAGTGTAGATGAAATCGACTTATTTCTTAAAAGACACACACCACCAAGCCCACCCAAAAATAAATATACAGCCTGAATAGAGCTATCTCAGTCAAAAAAATTATAAGTTTATAGCTAAAAATCTTCACACACACACACACACATACACACACAAAATAACTCCAGAGCCAGATGACTTCTTTGGTGAATTCTACTGAACAAATTTAGTAAAGAAATAATACCATTTCTACATAAACTCCTACAAAAAAACTCTGCAAAGCAGAGAATAATTCTCAACTCAACCAGCATTATCCTGATTTTTTAAAAGCAGACAAAAACATTACAAGAAAACTACAAAGCAATACGCTTTATGAACGTAGATGCAAAAATTCCTTACAAAATTTTGACAAATCAAATCCAACATTACATAAAAAATAATACACCATAATCAAGCAGGGCAGCTTATGTCAAAAATATAAAGTTGGTTTGACATTCTGTATGTGCTGCTGAAGTGAGCACTTGGTTTGACATTCTAAAATCAAATAACAGGGGCGCCTGGGTAGCTCAGTCATTAAGCGTCTGCCTTTGGCTCAGGTCATGATCCCAGGGTCCTGGGATCGAGCCTTGCATTGGGCTCCCTGCTTGCAAGGAAGCCTGCTTCTCCCTCTCCCATGCCCCCTGCTTGTGTTCCCTCTCTCTCTGTGTCTCTCTCTGTCAAATAAATAAATAAAATCTTAAAAAAATTTTAAAATCAAATAACATAATTCACTATAACAGACTAAAAGAAAAAAATCATATAATCATCTCAATAGATGCAGAGAAAGCATTCAACAAAACCCATCATCTATTCCTGATTTAAAAAAAAAAAAAAAAAGACTTCCAGCAAACTAGGAATGGAAGGGAACTTCCTCAACCTGATAAAGAGCATCTCCAAAAAAACCTATAGCTACCATCATCATACTGGTAAAAGACTGCATGCTTTACCCCTAAGATCAGGAACAAGAAAACTATACCCATTTTCTCCACTTCTATGTAACATTGTACTAAGGGCCTAGCCTGTGTAATTAGAAAAATAAATAAAAGGCATCCAGATTGAAAAGGAAAAAGTAAAACTGTCTTTATTTACAGTTAACATGGTTGTTGTATTAATTTGTTACTGCTGCATAACAAATTACTATAAATTTAGTGGCTTAAAATACCAATTTATTGTCTCACAGTATCTGTAGGCTGAGAGTCTGGTTAGGTCTAGCTGGGTTCTCTTTTTAGGGTCTGAAAAAGCTAAAATCAAAATGTTCAGTGGACTACATTCTCATATGCAAGTTTGGCTAGGGAAGGATCTGCCTCCAAGCTCCTTTAAGCTGTTGGCAAAATTAATTTCCTTGAAGCTATAGAATTCATGGCAGAGAGAGAGGGCAGTGGGAGGACAAAGAGAGGGAGAGAGAGAGATGTTACAACTTGAGTCTCTGACCTATAGATCTTTTGAAGGGATCACTTAATTAGTTCAGGCCCATCCAGGATAATCTCCCTTTTGGTTAACCTGAAAGTCAGCTTATTCAATATTTTCATTACTTTTGCAACTTTGAAATTTAAATTTATCCCTTCACCTTTGCCATATTCTATTCGTTTTAAGTGAGTCACAGTTCTGCCTTTGCTATAGGGAAAAGGATTACACAAAAGCATGGATACTGGGAAGAGGAAAGTCAGGAGAGCCATCTTAGAATTTTGCCTACCATATTCACCTATGAAAAAAATCAAATGGCATTGTCAAAAGAAAATTCAGAGTTTTACTTGATGTGAATATTTTGTTGAGCAAGAAATAAACTGCAAATGGGGAGACTTCAAAATCGAGAGATAAGACACTCTCTGCAGTTGCAGCCCAGTTTATAAAACATGAGGAAGTACATTACTTTGTAGGTTACTAGAAACTTCTTTTCAGAGGAATAGCACTACGTAAGCTTACTTCTTTCTAGATGATTGGCTAGGAAGCTACAAGTTCACCCTGACATGAAGAAAGCTTAAGTTTTAAGGTCAGAGACAGCATTTGGGGAAAATCAGGACAATATAATGAGGCATAGTGGTGAAAGTGGATATTCTTGCCTGGTTCCTGATCTTAGTGGGAAAGACTTGAGTCTTTCACCATCAAGTATGTTAGTTTTAGCTTTTTTGTAGATGCCCCTTATCAGGTTGAGGAAGTTCTCTTATATTCCTAGTTTGTTAAGAATTTTGTTAATATGGGTGGAGGTTGAATCTTGTTGCATTTTTTTTCTGCATCTATTTATGAGACCATTTGGGTTTTTTTTTTTCCTTTGGGCTATTATTATGCTGGATTACATTGATTGGTTGTTGAATATTAAAGGCAGACTTGCCTTCCTGAAATAAACAGCACTTGGTTATGTTGCATTGTCCTCTCTGTTTTGCTGGATTTGATTTGCTGATTTTTTTAAAAGGAATTTTGCATCTACATTCATGAGAGATATTGTCTGTAGTTTTCTTTCATTGTATTTTCTTTGTCTAGTTTTGTTATCAGGATAATGTTGCCTCCAAAAATGAGTTGGATAGTCCTTCCTTCTCTTCTATTTTCTGGCAGAAATTTTGTGGAACTGTTGTATTTGTTTCTTTAAAGGTTTGGTAGAATGGGATAGTGGAACCAGCTGGGGTTGTTAATCACAAGTTCAATCTCTCTAATAGTTATAGGACTATTCGTGTTATCTGTATCTATATATCTATGTCTGTATCCTAGTCAGGGGACTACTCAGGTTATCCATATCTGTATCAGGTTTTATCTTGGGTGATCTTGAGAATTTTTTGGTCCTTTTAATGTAAGCTCTCACATCCATGTACATAGAGTTGCCTCTACTATTTCTTATCTTTTTTAATGTTTAGTAGATCTAGAGTGACATACTTCTTTCATTCCTGAAACAAGTAATTTGTGACCTCTCTCTCTTTTTCTTTTTCAGTCTTACTAGGGGATTGCCAATTTCATTATCTTCAATCGACAAGTTTCTGGTTTCATTGATTTTTCCTATTGTTTTTGTTTTCAATTTCACTGATTCCCCCTTGCTCTTTATTTATTCTGCTTTTCTTTTCTCAGGAATGTTAAAGGAGAAGCTCATATTGTTGGTTTGAGACTGTTTTTCTATTCTTTTCTTTTTTTTTTTAAGATTTTATTTACTTATTTGACAGAGAGAGAGACAGCGAGAGAGGGAACACAAGCAGGGGGAGTGGGAGAGGGAGAGGCAGGCTTCCCACTGAGCAGAGAGTCTGACGTGGGGCTTGATCCGAGGACCACGGGATCATGACCTGCGCCGAAGGCAGATGCTTAATGACTGAACCACCCAGGCGCCCCTGTTTTTCTATTCTAATGTAAGCATTTCATATTATGACTTTTCCTGTAACCACAGTTCATCCTACAAATGCATTTTATTTTTTTTATTTTTATTTATTTATTTATTTGAGAAAAACATTTTTTTTATTCTTATGTTAATCCCCATACATTACATCATTAGTTTTAGATGTAGTGTTCCATGATTCATTGTTTGCCTATAACACCCAGTGCTCCTTGCGGAACGTGCCCTCCTCAATACCCACCACCAGGCTAACCCATCCTCCCACCCCCCTCCCCTCCAGAACCCTGTTTGTTTTTCAGAGTCCATCGTCTCTCATGGTTCGTCTACCCCTCCGATTTCCCCTCTCTTCATTCTTCCCCTCCCGCTACCTTCTTCTTCTACAAATGCATTTTAAATTTTGTTTAGCTTAGGGGCGCCTAAATTAATTATACAATTAATTTAATTAATACAATTATTAATATATTTGCACCATGTCTATAATTTTATTGTTTGTTGTGTGTTTATATCTTCTGCTTTTCATTCCTCTGTTATCCCTTCTTCCTTCTTTTGGGTTATTTAAATGCTTTTTTTAGTATTTCACTCTAACTTATCTATTATTTTTTACTATATCTCTTGATATAATATTTCTGCTTTTGCTCTAGGAATTACAATGCACATATCTAACTTTTTACAATCTAATTAGAATTCATATTTTTAAATTTTGTATATTAAAAGTTGATTTATTGACATCAATGTTGCATAGCATAAAGTTCACAATTTTAAAGTATGTAACTCAGTGGTTGATCGTATATTCACAGTGTTGTGCAACCATCACAACTATCTAATTCCAGAACGTTTCCATAACCCCAAACAGAAATCCTATACCTCCGGGGCGCCTGGGTGGCTCAGTCGGTTAAGCGACTGCCTTCGGCTCAGGTCATGATCCTGGAGTCCCGGGATCGAGTCCCGCCCGCATGGGGCTCGCTGCTCGGCAGGGAGTCTGCTTCTCCTTCTGACCCTCCCCCCTCTCATGTGCTCCCTCTCATTCTCTGTCTTAAATAAGTAAATAAAATCTTAAAAAAAAAAAAAGAAATCCTATACTTCCCATTTTTCTCTTCTCCCTATCCCATGGTTAATACTAATCTACATTTTGTCCATATGGATTTGTCTATTCTGGGCACTTTTTATAAGTTGGATCATACCATATGTGGCCTTCTGTGTCTGATTTCTTTCACTTAACATAATGTGTTCATGTTCCGTCATGTTGTAGGATGTATCAGTACTTCATTCCTTTTTTTGGCTAAATAATATTCCATTTTATCAATATACTATATTTTGTTTATCCATTCATCAGTTTATGGACATTTGTGTTGTTTCCAATTTTTAGCTATTATGAATAATGCTACTACAAATATTTATGTATAAGTTTTTGTGCGAGCATATACTTCAGTTCTTTTTGTATAGCTTAGGAGTGAAATTGCTAGGCTGAGTGGTAATTCTATGTTTATTTTTGAGGAACTTCCAACTTTTCCAAAGTGATTATATCATTTTACATTCCCACCAGCAATGTACATCCTTGCCAACACTTATTAATTTCATTGTTATTTTTAAAAATTTTTATTATTATTGCCATCCTAGTGGGTTTTGATCTCATTGTGGTTTTGATTTGCCTATTTCTAATGATTAAGGATGTTGACCATCTTTTCATATGCTTATTGACCACTTGTATATCTTCTTTGGAAAAATAGCTATTTAAATTCTTTGCCCATTTTAAAATGGGTTATCTTTTGTTATTGAGTTTAAAGACTTATTTATATTCCAGGTATTAGACCATTATCAGATATATGGTTTGCAAATATTTTCTCCCATTCTGTTGGTTGTCTTTTCACTTTCTTGATAGTGTCCTTTGATTTACAATAGTTGCTAATTTCGATGAAGTCCAATTGATCTGTTTATTTTGTTGCTTGTACTCTCTGTGTCATACTTCAGGAGATATTGCCTAATCCAAGGTCATGAAGATTTACACCTATATTTCCCTCTAGGAGTTTTGTAGTTCTAGCCCTTACATTTAATACATTTTGAATTAATTTTTGTATATGGTGTGAAATAGGTATTCAAATTTATCCTTTTGCATTATGAGTATCCAGTTGTCCTAACTTTGGCTGAAAAGACTCTTCTTTCCCCCATTGAATGGTCTTGGGACCCTTGCCAAAAATCTATTGACCATAAATATATGGGTTTTATTTCTGAACTCTCAATTCTATTCCATTGCTGTGTATTTCTATCCTTGTTCCTATTCCTACCCTGTTCTGATAATTGTACTTTTGTAGTAAACTTTGCAATCAAATAGAGTGAGTCTTTCAACTTTGTTCTCTTTTTCAAGATTGTTTGACAAGAGTGCCTGGGTGGCTCAGTTGGTTAAGCGTCTGTCTTCAGCACAGGTCATGATCTTGGGGTGCTGGGATTGAGCCTCACATTGGTCTCCCTGCTCAGCAGGGAGTCTGTTTCTCCCTCTCCCTCTGCCCCTACCCCTCTTGTGTGCTCTCTTTCTCTCAAATCAATAAATTAAATCTTAGAAAAAAGATTGTTTGGCTATTCGGGGTCCCTTGAAAATCCATATGAATTTTGAGATAAGCTTGTCCATTTTTGCAAAAAGGGAGCTGAAATTTTGATAGAGATTTCATGGAATAGGTAGGTCAATTTGGGGATTATCATCCTTTAGTTCTTTACATATAGTTTCCCTTAACTCTTTGAACATTTTATAAATAGCTAATTTAAAGTCTTTGTGTATTAAGTCCAACATCTGGACTCCCTCAAAGAGAGTTTCTATTGATTGTCTTTTTCTCTGTGGACTATATGGGCAATACTTTCTTCTTTCCTTGAATGTCTTGTAATTTTTCTTAAATACTGGATATTTTTACTACTACTATTATAAAGGGATAATTTTGGAAACTAGATCCTTTTCCTAACCCCAGGATTTGTGTTGCTGCTTGCTTTAGTTGTTGCTTTTATTTGTTTTGTGACTTATCTGAATTAATCTTGTAAAGTCTATATACTTTGTCATGTGTAGTCACTGAAGTCTCTGTTCTGTTAATAGTTAGCTAATAATTGGGTAGAGATTTCCTTAAATTCTTGAAACCAAAAAAAATCTTCCAGTCTTTGTAAAGCAGCTCAGTTAGGGCATGTCTTTAATACTCAGTCAAAAAATTGATGACTATCATAGTCTTCACTTTCTGCTTGTATAAAGCCTAAAGGTCAGCCAGAATTGAGTACTTAGGGCCTTCCCAGGGCTTTCCTGAGCATGCCCACAGCCCTGGGAATGCATATTGTCCTCTAAATTTTTAGGAATATGTTAGAGTTTTTCAAAAGTCCTTTTCTCCCAAAGTATCTAATTTCCCAGGCTTTCTTCCCAAATTTTTTTGGGTAGTCTATTGTTTAGCCCAATTGTTTTCCCTTGGCTCAGGCAGCAGTGACTAAAGTATTTGCCTGTCAATGTTTTCAACTAATGGCCCCTGAGGAGTGGCGTTAGCACAAGGCACAACCAAGTTAGGTGAGATAAAATCAAGTGTTTTGAGCCATCAGACAGGTCAAAACAAAATAATTGCAAGTATTTGTGAATGAGGTCCATTCTGCTATCTCTGATGCCAGTGTTGGGAATGTGGACTGTCATCTTCAAGGCTACTAATTATCTGGGGGACAAAGACTAGCATAAGTTAACATACTCCAAAACTCATTGTTCTTGCCAAGATTCAACTATTTTTTTCTTGAGTAAGTGGGTTCTTGGGGTTTCCACAAGCTTTTGGCTAATTTCCAGATATCCAAAAAAGTTCATTCTGACTTTTTTTTGCCAGTTTAAAAAAATTACTTTTTTGGAGTAACAGAATTTTAGAGTTCCCTATTCTGTCATTTTCATTGATGTCACTTGCTATTTTATCACTTCAAGTAGAATGTAGAAATCTTACCACCACATAGGTCCCTTTATATTCCTCTTTTATGTTATAGTTGTCTTATACATTACTTCTACATACATTGGGACCCCATCAAATAATGTTACAGTTTTTAATTTCATCCATTAAGCATATTTCAACAGAAGAATAGTCTGTTACACTAACCCTAATATTTACCTTTCTATTGTTTTTCTTCATTCTCAGTGTTCTAAGTTTCTTTTTTGTATCATTTACGTTCTATTTGAAGAACTTCTTTTAGCAATTCTTTTAGAGAAGTTTTGCTGGCAAGAAATTCTCATTGCTTTCCTGCATTTAAGAATTTTATTTCACCTTCATTCCTGAAGGATATTTTTACTGTATATAGAAATCTTTGTCAATAATTCTTTTTTCTCAGCACTTCAAAAGTATTGTTCTGTTTTCTTCGGCCTCATGATTTCTCATGAGAACTCCAGTTATGTGATTCAAACTGTTTTCCTACAAGCAATGCACCATATTCTTCTGTCAGATTTCAAGATTCTTTTTTCTTAGCACACCTGGGTGGCTCAGCCATTAAGCATCTGCCTTTGGCTCAGGTCATGATCCCAGGGTCCTGGGATCGAGCCCCGAGTGGGGCTCCCTGCTCAGTGGGGAATCTGCTTCTCCCTCACCCTCTGCTGATCCCCCTGTTTGTCCCCCCCCTTTCTGTCAAATAAATAAATAAAATCCTTTTTGAAAAGTTTCTTTTTTCTTTGCCTTAGTTCTCATCAATGTATGATATGTTTGGCATGGATTTCTTTGGATTTATCCTATTGCAGTTCTCTGAAATTCTTGGACCTATATAGGTTTGTATCTTTTGCCAAATTTGGGAAGTTTTCAGCCATTATGTCTTTAAATACTTTTTCTGTACCACACTCTTTTTCCTCTCCCTTAGGACTCTGGTAACATGCCTTTTGGTATTGTCCCATGAGCCTTTTAGGCTCTGTTCACTTTTTTTCAAACTTTTTTTTCTGTGTTGTTCAGATTGCTAAAGTTCTTCCTTCAGGTTTTCTGGCTCTTTCCTTTTCTATCTCATGTGGAGCTCATCCTGTGTGTTTTCATTTTGTACTTTTAAGTTTTGAAATTTCCTTTGGCTATTCTTTATATCTTCTTTTTCTTTGTTGAGACTTTCCATTCTTTCCAAAAGTATTTGCCCTTATTTGGAGTATTGTATGATAGCTGCTTTAAAGTATGTGTAAAGTATAAAGATAATTCCAATATCCATGTCCTCCTGGCATTGACATGTGTTTGGTTATCTTTTTCCAAGCAAGTATAGCTTTTCCTGTTTTGTTGTATTTTGAGAATTTGTGATTATATCCTGGACATTTAGAATATTTTGCTATGTGACTCAGAGTCTTATTTATATTATGGACAATGTTGACTGTGTGTGTGTGCGTGCACCCACACATGCACATGCTAGCAGGCAATCAGCCTAGTTGGGCTTATGCCTCCCATTCTGATTGGTTGGAATTCCAATTTCAGTTAAATTTTCAAAGCCTTTGCATTCCTATTCAGATCTGTCCTGAATAGGACAGATCTATTTCTATTCAGATCTGTGTGTGTATGCGCACACACACGCACATGCTAGCAGGCAATCAGCCTGGTTGGGTTTATGCCTCCCATTTATATTGGTTGGAATTACAATTTCAGTTAAGTTTTCAAAGCCTTTGCATTCCTATTCGGATCTGTCCCATGTGAGTGACACCAGTGGCTAGTTTGACACATGGGCTCTTATCTAACCCATTGTTCCATTCTCAAAGTCTATATATGCTTGTTAGGGTCAGATCAATCTACTCATATGGGGTTGAGACCAGAAGTTTATAAACAATTTACAGTAGTCACCTTAGCAAAGTTTTCCTCATTCATGATCTTATAAGCACTTTTCATTTTCCAGGTACTCTCTCTTTTGGTCCTCCAACTAGAAAGCTACAAATTTTATTACCTCAATCTACTGTACCCTTTCTACAATTGCACTTGTGTCAGACAAGCAAAAGGAGGACAGAGGAAGACAAGAAGCAATGGAGGTCCTTATAACCCTTTTGGGACCACATATTATCTGATCAGAGAGGAAGGTTTTCCTTCCTCTGAGTTGTAGGCTCCTACTGGTTCTTATTACCCCTACTGCTTTTGCTTTTATGGATTGTTTGAGGGCTGAGATACAAGAGAATAGAGAAAAAATTAAAAAAGAAACAATGATGGTGAATTTCATCTTCTTTCTTTTAGGAAATCACCTCCCCATACATCAAGTCAGAACTTGAGGCATCTCCTGGAGTCTTCTGTGTTGTGCTAATTCTCACAAGTTTCAGGCTTCCCTAAGTTCAGGCCTGGAAATACCAGAAGAAAGTAATGATCAACTCATCACTAGTGGGTGGTCCTTTGAAGTCTCATGTTCTTCCCCAATCTGCCTATTAGTAGTAGTTTTTAGAGTCCTCAATTAGCTGCTCCATGCATTCTGCCTTGATTTTATGCTACATTGAGTGGGATATATATTAGGTTCAGTATGCTTATTTCATCTTACCCAGAAGTGGAAGCCTTGTCAGTTGACTTTTTGGCAAAAGTGCAAAAACAATTTAATAGTGAAAGCATAGTTTGTCAATAAAACTTGTTGAAATGCCTGGATAGCTACATGTATATATCCACATACATACATAGGTACATACATACATACATACACACTTCAATCATACATTTCACCATATTCAAAGCTTCACTCATAATGAATCTTGGACCTAAATGTAAAGCATACAATTATAAAACTTCTAAGAGAAAACTTTTGTGACCTTGGGTTAGGCAAATATTTAAAAACTATGATCCCAAAAGTATGATTCCTAAAAGAACAACTTCATAAAGTAGACTTCATCAAAATTAAGAATTTTCTCTTTGAAAGATACCTTTAAGAGAATGCAAAAATGAGCTACAGACAGAGTGGAAATATTTGTAAATCACATATCTTTTTTTTTTTTTTAAGATTTTATTTATTTATTTGAGAGAGAGAGAATGAGAGACAGAGAGCATGAGAGGGAGGAGGGTCAGAAGGAGAAGCAGACTCCCTGCCGAGCAGGGAGCCCGATGCAGGACTCGATCCTGGGACTCCAGGATCATGACCTGAGCCGAAGGCAGTCGCTTAACCAACTGAGCCACCCAGGCGCCCCTGTAAATCACATATCTTATAAAGGACTTGTATTCAAAACATATAAAGAGCTCTCTAAATTCAACTAAAAACTCAACATAAAAATGGGTAAAAGATATGAACAGATAATTTACCAAAGAAGATATACACAAATAAGCCCCTAAGAAGATAGCTAATGTCATTAACCATTAAGGAAATGCAAATCAAAAATACAATGAGATGCTATCATGTACCTATTAAAATGTCTAAAATTAAAATGACTACCTATACCAAGAGATGGTACAACCACTTTGCATAATTGGCAGTTTTTTAAACAGTTAAACATACATACTAATACATTCTAAATACAACCGTTATATGACCTGCCATTCCACCTCTAGGTATTTAATCAATATAAATGAAAGCATGTGTTCATGCAAAGATTCAAACATGACTGCTCATTGCAACTTTATTTATAATAGTCAAAAACTGGAAGTAACTTAAATGTCCATCAACAGGTTAGTAGATTAACAAATTATGGTATATTCATACAATGAAATACTATTCAGCGAACTATTGTTACATACAAAATTATGGGTGTATTTCAAAATATTATGCTGAAATAAAGAAGCCAGACAACAAAAATGCATACACTAAAATTCTATTTCTATAAAATTCTAGAAAAAGAAGTTATAATGATCCCTATGGGAGAGGGGAGAGGATGAAAGAAGTGGAGGGAAGAGATATGAGGAAACTTTTGGAGGCAATGGATATATTTATCATCTTGATTGTGGTGATGGCTTCACATGTATTAAAACTTACTAAATTATACACTTTATATGCAGTTTAATATATGTCAATTACACTTATAAGCTTATTTTTAAAATGGGTTTTTACATCATTCTCTGTGATTGTGAAATCGGCAGAAATTCCCCTAGTTCTTTGGTTTATGGTTAAAGTGCTATTTCGCACATTGTCTATTTGTGTAAATTCACGAGTTCATTAATGGTCATTTGGGAAGAAGCGTATTAATCACTTTACATCTCCTTCCATCATATTTGACTGTTTTCTAGCTCTTATCTTTGTCACTTCATTTATCCCACTTTCTCATTTTGTTTATTGTTCTTTTTGAGTTGAATGTTCAGTAAATTTACTTCTATTCTTTCAGTTAAATTGTGTTTTCCTGTATATAATTGTATCTATTGATACAAACAAGTAAAGAGAAGGAAGCCAAAGTCATGCTTGACCCCCCTCTCCAGATAAGAACACTACTGACATTTTTGCCAACATCCTTCCTGACATCTTCCTGTCCATGTATACATTTTGTGTGTATGTTTGTATATGTTTGTGTATGCAGAAAAGTACACAACTCATAAGTGTACAGATTACCATGAACTAAATGTACCCATGTAACCAGCACTCAGTTAACAGACCATTGCCAGCATCTCAGAAGACATTTTCATACCCGCTGCCAATCACAGTCCTCTCCCCATCAACCCAAGGGTAACTACTGTCTTGACTTCTTTTTTAAAAAAATATTTATTTATTTTAGAGAGGGGCAGGGGCAGAGGGAGAGGAAGACAGTATCTCAGGCAGACTCCCCACTGAGCATGGAGCCCAAGGTACTCAGTGCTTGATCTCACAACCCCGAGATCATGACCTGAACTGAAATCAAGAGTTGGATGCTTAACCAACAGCCCTCCAGGTGCCCCTCTACTGTCTTGACTTTTAATGACATAGATTACTTTTGCCAGATTTTAAATTTTATTTAAATGTAATCATGAGGGGCACCTGGGTGGCTCAGTTGTTAAGCGTCTGGCTCAGGTCATGATCTCAGGGTCCTGAGATCGAGCCCCGCATCAGGCTCCCAGCTCGGCGGGAAGCCTGCTTCTCCCTCTCCCACTCCCCCTGCTTGTGTTCGTGCTCTCGCTATCTCTCTCTCTGTCAAATAAATAAATAAAATCTTTAAAAAAAAATAAATGTAATCATGAAGCATACATTCTGCTTCATCTGTCTTCTTTCAATCAGCATTATATTTATGAGGCTCTTCCGTATGGTTTTAGGGGGTTGTAGTTCATTCACTATTGTGGAGCTACATTATCTCTCTGCTATGTGAATATATCATAATTTATTTGTCAATTTTATTGTTGATAGGCATTTGGGTGGTTTCCAGTTTGAGGCTATTATGAGTAGTGCTGCTATAAATATTCTAGTGCATGTCTTTTGTGAGCATATGAATACTGTTTTATTGTTTATATACTTAAGAGAGAAATTGCTGGGTCATGTACATGCAATTAAGATGCATCTAACTTTAAGTGCTATCATACTAGACAGACTATTTTGTAACTTGATTCAAGCACTGAACAATAAGTCATAGGCATATTTCCATGTCAATTAATAATATTAACTATGTGAATGTACCATGCTTTAATCATTTAGTTGTTTATTGATAGGCATTTGCTTTGCTTCCAATTTTTCATTAATATGAGCAATAAAATACTCCATGTCCTTATAAACATATCTCTGTTCAATTGACTGGTTATCATTTTAGGATAAAGGCTTAAAACTGGAATTGCTGCATCTAAGGGTATGTCCATGTGCTTATAAATTTTGATACACATTGTCCAACTGCCTTTTTGAAATGAGATACAATTTACAACCTCACCAACATTGACTAAAAGGGAACATTCTTCTATGTCCTCACTCACACTGGATTTTATGTATATTTTTAAACTCTTGTCAGTCTGATGGAATAACCTCACATCTTTGCATTAAGTTATATTTCTTTCTCTCTCTCTCTTTTTGAGGGAGAGTGAGAGAGCACGTGCATGAGGGGGAGAGAAAGAGGGAGAGAGAGAATCTTAAGCAGGCTCCATGCGCATCATGGAGCCCAACATAGGGCTTGATCTCACCATGTTGAGATCATAACCTGAGCTGAAATCAAGAGTTGGATGCTTAACCAACTGAGCCATCCAGGTGCCCTCCTAATAGTTTTTCAATTGATTTGGTATTAGGTTATTTGTTGCATGATGATACATCACAAATATTTTCACCATGGATTATGCTCTGTCATTATTAGATGACTCTCCTTGTCCTATTTAAACATTTTCATCTTGAATTCAATTTTGTCTGATATTTAAATTGTGAGCTTTCTTTTTTTAACTGAAGTATAGTTGACATAGAACATTATATTAATTTCAGTTGTACAACATAGTGATTTGATATTTGTATACATAGTGAAATAATCACCGTAAGTCTAGTTACCATCCATCACCATCCAAAGATACAAAGATTTACTCTCTTAAAGCTTTCATATGCAATACAATATTATTGACTATAGTCACCATGCTGTGACACATTACATCCCATGTCTTACTTATTTTATAACTGGAAATTTGTATCTCTTGGTCCCCATTTCACCTACCCCTAAATCCCTCTCCACTCTGGCAACCACTAATTTGTTCTCTGTATCTAGGAGGTTTGTTTGTTTTGTTTGTTCATTTGGGTTTTTGTTTTGGGTTTCACATATAAGTGAAATCATACAGCATGTGTCTTTCTCTGTCTGACTTATTTCACTTAGCATACCATCAAGGGCCAGCCACATTGTTGCAAATGGCAACATTTCATCCTTTTTGTGGCTGACTAGGATTCCATTGAATAATATATTACATCTGTATCCATTCATCTATCAGTAGACCCTTAGATTACTTCCAAATCTTAGCTATTGTAAATGAGTTTGCAATGAACATAGGGGTGCATATATCTTTTCAAATTAGTCTATTTATTTTCTTCAGATAAATACCAGAAGTGGAATTGCTGGATAATATGGTAGTTTTATTTTTAATTTTTTGAGGAACCTCCATACTGTTTTCCACAGTGGCTTCACCAATTTACATTCCCACCAACAGTGCACAAGTGTTCCCTTTTCTCCACATTCTTGCTAATGCTTGTTATTTCTTGTCTTTTTGATAATAGCCATTCTGACAGGTATGAGGTGAGATGTCATTGTGGTTTTGATTTGCATTTCCCTGATGATTAGTGCTTGAGGATTTTTCATGTTCCTGTCAGTCATCCATATATCTTCTTTGGAAAAATGTCTATTCATATCTTCTGCCCCCTTTTCAGTCAAATTGTTTGGGGTTTGTTGTTACCGAGTTGTAGGAGTTCTTTATATATTTTAGATACTAACCCCTTATCAGATATATGATTTCAGATATCAGATATATGATCTTCTCCTGTTTAGTAGGTTGCTTTTTCATTTTGTTGATGTTTTCCTTCACTGTTCAGATGCTTTTTAGTTAGATGTAATCCCATTTGTTTATTTTAGCTTTTGTTACCCTTGCCTTTGGAATCAGATAAAAAAATCACTTCCAGTACTGATGTCAACAAAGAGCTTACCCTGTATGTTTTCTTCTAAGAGTTTTACAGTTTCAGGTCTTATATTCAAGTCTTTAATCCATTTTGAGAAAATTTTTGTGTATGGTGTAAGATAATGATTCAGTTTCATTCTTTTGCATGTAGCTAACTAGTTTTCCCAACACAATTTATTGAAGAGACTGTCCTTTTCACATATTTTTGCCTTCTTTGTCATAAATTAATTGACCATATATGCATGGGTTTATTTCTGGGCTCTCTATTCTGTTCCACTAATCTATGTGTCTGTTTTTATGCTAATACCAATACTGTTTTGATTACTATAGCTTTGTAATACAGTGTGAAATCAGAAACTATACCTCCATATTTGTTCTTTTTTCTCAAGATCAACTTAACTGTTTAGCATCTTTTGTGGTTCCATACAAATTTTAGGAGTGTTTGTTCTATTTCTGTGGAAAATGTCATTGGAATTTTGATAGGAATTGCATTGAATCTGTAGATTGCCTTGGGAAATATGGGCATTTTTAACAATATTAATTATTTTAATCCATGAGCATTAAATATTTTTCCACTTATTTGTGTTTTTTTCAATTTCTTTCATCAATGTCTTATAGTTTTTAGTGTACAGGTCTTCAACCTCCTCAGTTAAATTTATTCCTAGGTATTTTGTTCTTTTTGATGCAGTCATAAATGGGATTGTTTCCTTAATTTCTCTTTCTGATTGTGAATAGAAATGCAACAAATTTGGGCGCCTGGGTGGCTCAGTTGGTTAAGCGACTGCCTTCGGCTCGGGTCATGATCCTGGAGTCCTGGGATCGAGTCCCGCATCGGGCTCCCTGCTCGGCAGGGAGTCTGCTTCTCCCTCTGACCCTCCTCCCTCTCATGCTCTCTGTCTCTCATTCTCTCGCTCTCAAATAAATAAATAAAATCTTAAAAAAAAAAAAAAAGAAATGCAACAAATTTTGTATATTGATTTTGTACCCTGCAAATTTATTGAATTTGTTTAAAAGTTCTAATAGATTTTTTAGGTGGAGTCTTTGGGGTTTTCTATATATAAAATCAAGTTTTCTGCAAATACTAAACATTTTACTTCTTCCTTTCTGATTTAGATCACTTTTATTTCTTTTTCCTGCATAATTGATCTGGTTAGGATTTCCAATACTATGTTGAATAAAAGTGGTGAGAGTGGGCATCCTTGTCTTGTTTCTGATCGTAAAGGAAGGGTTTTCAACTTTTTGCTGTTGAGTATGTTAACTGCGGGCTTTTCATATATGGCTTTTATTATGTTGAGTTACATTTCATCTATACCCACATTGTTGGGAGTTTTACCATAAGTGGATGTTGAATTTTGTCAAATGCTTTTTCTTTATCTATTCAGATGATCATATGGTTTTTATCCTTCATTTTGTTAATGTGGTGTTATATTGATTGATTTGTAGATGTTAAATCATCTTTGTATCACTGGAATAAATCCCATTTGATCATGGTGAATGATCCCTTTAACGTATTGTTGAATTCAGTTTGCCAATATTTTGTTGAGGATTTTTGCATCTACGCCCATCAGGGATATTGGCCTGTATTTTTGTGTGTGCAGTGTCTCTGTCTGGTTTTGGTATCAGAGTAATGATACTCTTGTAAAATGAGTTTGGAAGAGTTCCCTCCTCTTCAATTTTTGGAAGAGTTTGAGGAGGATCTTTAAATATTTGGTAGAATTCACCCAGTGAAGCCATCTGACCCTGGACTTTTGTTTGTTGGGAGTTTTTTTTTTTTTAAAGATTTTATTTTTTTTATTTATTCATGAGAGACAGAGAGAGAGGCAGAGGCAGAGGGAGAAGCAGGCTCCCCGCGGAGCAGGGTGCCCAATGCGGGACTTGATCCCAGGACCCCGGGATCATGACCTGAGCCGAAGGCAGACGCTTAACCGACTGAGCCACCCAGGTGTCCCGTTGTTGGGAGTTTTTTGATTACTGATTCAATCTCTTTACTGATAATCAGTCTATTAAGACTTATTATTTCTTCATGATTCCTTCTTAGAAGATTATATGTTTCCAGGAACTTATCCATTTCTTCTAGGTCATTTAATTTACTGGCATATAATTTTTCAGAGTAGTCTCTTATAATCCTTCATATTTCTGTGGTGTCATTTATTACTTCTTCTCTTTCATTTCTGAATTTATTTGAGTCTTCCATCTCCTCTTCTTAGTGTGTCTAGCTAAAGATTTTGTTTAACTTTCAAAGAACCAGCTCTTAGTTTCATTATTCTTTCTTATTGTCATTTTATTTATTTATTTATTTATGATTTTATTTATATATTTGACAGAGAGAGATACAGTGAGAGAGGGAACACAAACCAGGGGAGTGGGAGAGGGAGAAGCAGGCTTCCCGCGGAGCAGGGAGCCCAATGCGGGGCTCAATCCCAGGACCCTGGGATCATGACCTGAGGTGAAGGCAGACGCTTAACGACTGAGCCACCCAGGTGCCCCTTTATTGTCATTTTAATCTCCATTTTATTTTATTTATGCTCTAATTATTTTTTCCCTTCTACTAACTTTGGGTTTTGTTTACTCTTCTTTTCCTAGTTCCTTTAGGTATAAATTTAAATTATTTATTTAAAATTTTTCTTGTTTCTTGAAGTAGGCCTGTACCTCTATAAATTTTCCTCTTAGAACTGCTTTTGCTGCATCCCATAGATTTTGGGATATGGTATTTTCATTTCATCTTTCTTGTTTTTTTTTTTAATATTTTATTTATTTATTTGACAGAAAGAGAGACAGTGAGGGCAGGAACACAAGCAGGGGGAGTGGGAGAGGGAAAAGCAGGCTTCCCACTGAGCAGGGAGCCCAATGTGGGGCTCAATTCCAGGACCTTGGGACCATTAAGGCAGGCGCTTAATGACTGAGCCACACAGGCGCCTGTCTTGTTTTTTTTTTTATTTCTCCTTTGATTTCTTCATTGAGTCATTGGTTGTTCAGTAGCATGTTGTTTAATCTGTCCATATGTGTGATTTTTCTGGTTTTTTCTTGTGATTGATTTCTAGTGTCATACCACTGTGGTCAGAAAAGTTGCTTTATGATTTCAATCTTCTTAAATTTATTGAGATTTATTTTGTGGCCCAAAATATGATCAATCCTAAAGAATGTTTCATGTACACTTAAGAAGAATATGTATTCTGCTGCTTTTAGATGAAATGTTCTGTATATATCTATTAAGTCCATCTGGTCTCATGTGTTATTTAAGGCTGATGTTTCCTTATTGAATGCCTGTCCAGATGATCTATTCATTGGTGTGAGTGGGGTATTAAAGTTCCCTACTATTATTGTATTGCTGTCAATTTTTCCCTTTAGGCCTGTTAATATTTGCTTTATATATTTAGGTGTGCCTGTGTTGGGTGCATAAATATTTACAAATGTTATATCTTCTTGTTGAATTGATTCCTTTATCATTATGTAATGCCCTTCTTTGTCTTTTAGTAGTCTTTGTTTTAAAGTCCATTTGTTTTGGGGTGCCTGTCTGGTTCAGTCAGTAGATCATGAAACTCTTGATCTCAGGGTTGTAAGTTTGAGCCCCATGTTTGGTGTAGAGATTACTTAAAAATAAAATCTTTAAAAAAAAATAAAGTCTGTTTGGTTTCATATAAGTATAGCCACCCAGCTTCCTTTTGGTTTCCATTTCCATGAAACATCTTTTCCCATCCCTTCACTTTCAGTTGTGTGTGTCCTTACATCTGAAGTGAGTCTCTTGTAGGTAGCATATAGATGGGTCTTCTTTCTTTTACCCATACAGCCACTCTATGTTTTTTTAATTAGAGGATTTAGTCCATTTACATTTAAAATAATTATTGATAGATATGTGCTTATTTTGTTCATTGACTTCTGTTTTTTTGTAGTTATTCTCTGTTTTTTTCTTTTTCCCTTGCTTTCTTCCCTCGTGGCTTGATGACTTTCTATAGTGTTATGTTTAGATTCCTTTCTTTCTTTTTTTTTTTTTTTTTAAAGATTTATCCATTCATTTGAGAGAGCGAGAATGAGAGAGAGTACATGAGAGGGGGGAGGGTCAGAGGGAGAAGCAGGCTCCTCGCCGAGCAGGGAGCCCGATGCGGGACTCGATCCCAGGATCATGACCTGAGCCGAAGGCAGCCGCTTAACCAACTGAGCCACCAGGCGCCCTAGGTTCCTTTCTTAATATGTTTTGTGTATCTACTATAGGTTTTTGCTTTGTGGTTACCATGAGGCTCACATATAACAGCTTATATATAGGTGTATCTATTTTAAGTTGAAAGCAAGTTGGAGTACATTCTAAAACTCTACATTTTTTACTACATTCCCCATGATTTATATTTTTGATGTCACATTTTACCACATTTTATTTGTTTATCCTTTAACTAATTATTGTATAGTTGTTTTTACTACTTTTGTCTTTTAATCTTCATACTAGCTTTATAAGTGATCAATCCACTATCTTTATTATATATCTACGTTTACCAGTAAGATTTTTAGTTTTATATGTTTTCTTGTTCCTAAGTAGCACCCTTTCTTTTCAGCTTAAGGAATCCCCTTTAACATTTCTTGTGAGGCCTGTTTAGTGGTGATGAACTCATTTATCTTTTGCTTGTCTAGAGATCTCTATCTCTTCTTCAATTATGAATAATAACCTTGGAAATAATTGGAAAATTTTTCCTTTCAGCACTTTGAATATATAATGCCACTCACTTGTGGTCTGTAAAGTTTCTGCTGAAAAATTTGCCGATGGTCTTATGGGGGTTCTCTGATATGTAATAAGTTGTTTTTCTTCTGCTATTCTTTTTTTTAAGATTCTATTTATTTATTTGCCAGATTGAGAGAGAGAGAGAGCACAAGTCAGGGAAGCAGCAGGCAGAGGGAGAAGCAGGCTCCCTGCTGAGCAAGGAGCCCAATGCAAGACTTGGATCCAGGACCCTGGGATCATGACCTGAGCTGAAGGCAGATGCTTAACTGACTGAGCCATCCAGGCATCTCTCTTCTGCTGCTTTTAAAATTCTCTCTTTAGCTTTACTTTTGACATTTTAATTATAATGTTCGTTGGTAAGATCTGGATATCTGTTTCCTTCCCCAGGTTAGAGAAGTTTTCAGCCATTATTTCTTCAAATAAGTTTTCTGCCACTTTCTTTCTCTTTTCCTTCTAGGACCCCTATAATGCAAATGTTATTCTGCTTGATATTGTCCTATAGGTTCTTTAAGCTATCTTCACTTTAAAAAAAATTATTTTGTTGTTGTTGTTGTTGTTACTCCTTTTGGGTGAGTTTCACTAACCTGTCTTCCAGAGCACTGATTCTTTCTTCTGCTTCCTCTAGTCTGCTGTTGAAACCCTCTAATGTATTTTCCAGTTCAGTCGTTGTACTCTTCAGCTCTGCCTTCTGTTTGGTACTTTTTTACGTTTTCTTTCTTTTTTTTTTTTTTAAAGATTTTATTTATTTATTTGACAGAGAGGGACACAGCGAAAGAGAGAACACAAGCAGGGGGAGTGGGAGAGGGAGAAGCAGGCTTCCCGCAGAGCAGGGAGCCCGATGCGGGGCTCGATCCCAGGACCCTGAGATCATGACCTGAGCCGAAGGCAGATGCTTAACGACTGAGCCACTCAGGCTCCCCTATACTTTTTTACATTTTCTATCTCTTTGTTGAAGTCTCTACTCTGGGGATCCATTCTTCTTTCAAGTATGACCATTACTTTGAACTCTTTATCAGGTAAATTACTTATCTTCATTTCATCAAGTTGTTTTTTTTTTCATTAAGGTTTTTTTTATTTTTATTTTTTTAAAGATTTTATTTATTTATTTGAGAGAGAGAGAATGAGAGACAGAGAGCACGAGAGGGAAGAGGGTCAGAGGGAGAAGCAGACTCCCTCCCAAGCAGGGAGCCCGATGCAGGACTCGATCCCGGGACTCCAGGATCATGACCTGAGCCGAAGGCAGTCGCTTAACCAACTGAGCCACCCAGGCGCCCTTCATTAAGGTTTTTATCTGGGGGTTTATCTTGTTCTTTCATTTGGATTATAGTCCTGTTTCCTCATTTTGCTTGACTCTCTGTGTTTGTTTTTATGTATTGAGCAAAACAGCTATCTCTCCCAGTCTCAAAGGAATGGCCTTATGTGGGAGCTAAAACTTAGCACTTAACCTTGCCCTAGCTCTTGGTTGTCTCTCAGACCTTTGTGATTTTCTAAACAAACTAACTCATTTTTGATAGGATCCAGTTGAGGATATGCCAAGACCTGTGAATGTTCCAGAGGGAGGGATTTCAGCACCTAGTTTCAGACAGATTGAAAACTAGACCCTCAGCCAGCAGCTTTTAAGGTATGCAAATATACACAATCCTGTGGGATCACAATTGTAAACCTGCTGTCCTTCAGACCAGGTGACTTGGAGGTGTCCTCTTAATGAGAGTTGCAAAAATCAAGGGTCCAGATAAGTGTATGAGCTCCTTTCTGGGACCAACTGGCAAGCTGTGGTGAGACCAAGGGAGAGCACAAAATTGGTATCCCTGGCCTATGTTCTCTGAGAAAATTTCTGTAACTTTTGGATATGTGGTAGGCCTGAAGCCTATCCCTCAGACTGAAGCTCCAGGACAGGTAAATAGTCCTTTTTCACAGGAAGACTGGGGGTGTTTCAGTCTGCTGTCTGTGCAGGCTTGATAGCCTGCCAAGAATTTTTTCTCCAATTATTTCAGACTTATGGGGCCCTGAACACAATCCACTAGAGTTATGTGCTCAATGGACATCTGCTGTCTGGGCTGTGTGCACAGATTTGGCAGGGCCAAGGGAGTGGTGCAGGGGCAGGGCACTCCCCCTCTGGCTTTGGTGGGGCTGTAGGGGCAGTGTGGAGGCAGGATGCACCCTCCAACACCAGCAGGTTAGGGAGCCCATTTGGTTTCGGTCTTTTCTCCCTGGAGGTCAGGCTGGCTCAAAAAAATGGTGCCTGCCAGTGCCGCAGTCCCCAGAGAGAGTTATAACATGCTCTTGCCCCTCTGGCAGATGCTTTAAGATTAGCAAACAAATCTCCTCATATGATCTAGGTGCTTTTCATGTGCTGGTTTTATGCTGGGTCCCAGGGCAAGTGAGTCTACATCTCCATTCCCTACAGCCCTATGGTTCTTCTGGACATAAGCCCCATTGATTTTTTAAGCCAGACATACTGGGGACTCATCTCTTCCATGAAGGTCCCAGGGTTTGGGTGCCTGATGTGGGACACAAATTCCTCACTCCTCAGGGAGAAGCTCCATGTTTGTGAGATTGTGGGTTGCCACACCAAGGGTGGGGATTGTGGTAAGACCAGATCTCTTTCTCTCTTACTCTCAATGTGGCCTTTGTTTTAGAGAAGCTGTTCAGCTAGTTTTCATGTCTTTTTCAGAAGGAAATTTTGCATATGTAGCTGTAGTTCTTTTGTGTCCTTGGGAGGAGGTGACTTCAGGAACTAACTATGCCACCATGTTGAACTGCCAATCCCGGGCTTCATTTTATTATTTGAATTGACCTACATTACCCACATTTTCACTTAAAACTTTTTTGTTTCTATTACAAAAGAAATAAGGCTTGATATTCAAACACTGATTATCCTGTTCCAATCCTACCTGGTTCTGACACCTGGAGTCAGTGCCAACTCCATAAGTTAAAGGCTTAGTCCTCCATAAGAGTGGCCCCACTCCAGACACCAGCCTCAAGTTATGGGGTTCCCAGACCACACACACTTCTAACCAACTAACTACAAATTTGGGGGTACCCAATATTCCTTCAGATTCAATAATTAGAATGATTCAAAGAAATCAAGAAAGTGCTATACTTATAATTATAAATGATACAACTCAGGAACAGCCAAGTGAAGAGACCTGTAGGGTGAGGTCTGGAATGGTTCTGAATGCAGAGCTTCTGTGCCCTCTCCCCAGGAAATCAGGGCACATCACTCACGCAGAACACATCGGTGTGTTTACCAACCGGCAGCTCCACCAAGCCTCAGTGCACAGAGTTTTTACTGGGGTTTCTATCCATAAGCACAATTGATTAAACCATTGGTGACATGAGACATAACTGAACTCAATCTTCAGCTTTCTTTTTTCCCTGGAGGTCAGGCTGGCTCAAAGCTTCAACCCTCTAATCACAAGTTTGGTCTTTCTGGTGATTAGGCCCCATCCTGAAGCTCTCTAAGGGCTTACCATCAGTCTCCTCATTAGCATAGACCTGGGTGTGATCCAGGGGCTCATGAATAGCAAAGAAATGTCTATCACTTGGGAGATTCCAAGAGTTTTCGAAGCTCTGTGCTGAAAACCAAGGGCAAAGATGAGACAATTCCTTAACAACACACATGTAAAAATTTAACAATGCAGAAAATGTTTATATAGAAAACAAAAGTTACTCATAATCCCCCAACCTCGAAATAGTCACTGCTGACGTGGAGTGAATGTTCTTCCAGAGTTGTTTTCTGTGCACATATCAGTATGTAAATAAAATTGCTTTTATGCAAATGGCACTACATTTAACGTACTGTTTTGCAATTTGCTATGGTCAGTTATTTTGGGCCTGTCTCCATATCATTACATATAAACCAAACTTGACCTCGTTATTTTAAAGTGTTGTACTCAATACACCATTGCTTACTTACTAAAAGCAAACACACAAACACACAAAAACCCTTCGTGGGAATTAGGGTCATCCCTAGGTTCTTTCTCCTTCTTTTGGAAATTACCACAATGTTTCTATGAAAATCTTTGTACCCTCGTTCAAATACACATGTAAGATGAGTTCTTATAAAAGAAAAATATGGATGAAAAGACGCATGCATTTTAATTTTTACCATATATTACAAAGAGCCCTTTAAATACATTTAACTCATGTACATTCCCACCAATGAATGCCTGCTATCAATTCTTTTACTTTCAACTTTTTGTGTCTATTAAATATAGAACCTAACATGACACTTTTCTTCTTTTAAAAGGTGAGTTTTGTGGGCATTTGTCCTTTGAAAGATAATGTGTCACACAATTTATTTTTTTTATTTTTTATTTTTTAAAGATTATTTATTTATTTATTTGACAGAGAATGACAAAGCGAGAGAGGGAACACAAGCAGGGGGAGTGGGAGAGGGAGAAGCCGACTCCCCGCTGAGCAGGGAGCCCAATGCGGGGCTCGATCCCAGGACCCTGGGGTCATGACCTGAGCTGAAGGCAGACGCTTAACCACTGAGCCACCCAGGCATCCTGCTCTTTTTTTTAAAAGATTTTATTTATTTATTTGACAGAGAATGACACAGCGAGAGAGGAAACACAAGCAGGGGGAGTGGGAGAGGGAGAAGCAGGCTTCCCGTTGAGCAGGGAGCCCAATGTGGGGCTCGATCCCAGGACCCCGGGATCATGACCTGAGCCGAAGGCAGACGCTTAACCACTGAGCCACCCAGGCGCCCCTGTGTCACACAATTTAAAAATCTTTTTTCTCTTTGGTGATTTAGAATGTATATTATGTGGATATTTAGTTCCACTGATTTAATTTACATGCTTAAAAATATTTTTCAGTTAAGCCACTTGAACAGTTTCTATTTGAAGCTTTCCTCTGGAAGGTAAGGAAATATTACTTTCTCAAAACTCTTCCGCTTCTTTCTCCTCATCATCCTCCTTATTCTCAGGTGATCCTTCCTGAGTCTGATACATGGTAACCTGGTAAGCTTTTGGTAAACTATGCTGTCATGTAAGTGTGATGTCATTTGTTCTAGGGTATGATGTCATGGTAAACTTTTTAAGAACATTTACATGTACAGTTTAACCTCTGAATTTGGGTGAAATCATTTTAATGTAACATCAATTTTACATATTAATGGATTTTATGGGAAATGATATTCCAAAGATTTAGCATCCAGTCCTAGGGATCAGTGTTCTAGAAGCTTCCTGCAGAGCCTTGGTTGTTCAATCCAGGAAATCCAGGGCCTCAGGGTGGGATGAGGGGTAATGGGGGTATACGGAGAGACTTGATGGTTAATTCTGATTTATACGTGAATAACCTATGGAGACTTTTTTAAATTACAAAACTAAGCTTTTTTAAAATACAAAAGATAAAAATACTGCATTCTTTTTTTTTTCCAAAGATTTTATTTATTTATTTGAGAGAGCATGAGTGGGGTGAGGGGCAGAGGGAGAAACAGGATCTCTGCTGAGCAGAGAGCCCAATGCGGGGGCTTAATTTCTGGACTCCAGGATCATGACCTGAGTGGAAGGCAGACGCTTAACTGACTGAGCCACCCAGGCACCTCCAAAATACTGCATTCTTATAGCAAATACCAATAAGGCTGAACTAAATTGACTGAGGAATGTGCCAGTATTTACTCCTCTATCTAATCCTGTCTCATTCTACCCCTCAGAGGTGACTGGCAACCAATGTTGCCAGTTTGGTTCTTATTAAACCCGTTTTTTCCTATGCTTATAGAAACATGTGGGATGTTTTTACTCTTTCTCAATTTTTTATTTAAAAATTTTCAAACCTAGAGAAAAATTGCAAAAATAGTATTAAAAAACACCTATATGCCTTCTTCCTTCTCTCTCTCTCTCTCCTCACTGAACCATTTGAAAATTAGATGAGAATAAATTGAAGACATCATGACAGACTTCATTCCTAGACATTTAGTGTGTATTTCCTAAGAATAATTACATTCTCCTACATGACCACAATATAATGATCATACCCGGGAAATTTAACATTGATATCCTGAAGTACAGAGTTCCCCAAAAGATTTCCTTGATTATTGCCATAATTGCCATGTCCTTTATAGTTGTTTGTTTGTGTTAAACCAAGACCCAGTCATAACTGAACATTACACTTAGTTGCCAGGTCTTTAATTCAGAGCAGTTTTCCAACCTTTTCTATGTATTTTATGACATTGACATTTTTGCAGAGTCTACGTCAGATGTTTCCTTGTGTTTGGAATCAGGTTATGCATTTTTGGCATGAATGCTACATCCGTGATGTCATCTTCCTAGTGTATCCCAGAAGGAGGTACACAAGGCCAGTATGCCCCACTATTCATTGTGCAAAGTGTAATCATTGGTTAGAGTGACATCTGCCAGGTTTCTCCACATCCTGTTCTTCAACTGTCTTTCACCTAATGCAGAGGTAGGCAAACTTTTTCTGTAGTACATATTTTAGGTTTTGCAGACAGAATAAGGTCTCTGTCACATATTCTTTCTTTCCCCCCAACCACTTAGAAATATAAAAACCATTCTTAGCTGGAGAGCCTTACATAAACAGGTAGATTGATAATTCTTGCTTATATCAGTTCTTACTTTGTTGGTTGTAAAATGGTGACTTGTAAATTTCCATTATTCCTTCTATATTTATTAGTTGGTATTCCTCTTGCAAAATAATATACAGTGTGGTACTATTTATATGAAGAAGTAGCATGCATCTGTGCAGTATCTCTGGAAAGATACATAAGAAAGTAGTGATCGTGCTTGTGGATGGGAGGAACGCAGAGTATCTGGAAGATAGAGGTTGGTGGGGGGAGATGTTTTACTGAATATTGTGCTTTACTTTGGAATTTTGAACCATGGGAGGGGACTTTGAGACGGAGCGGGAATGGGGTCGAGGAAGAGGAAGGTGCCAAAAATGACTCCAATGTGGTCTGGCTTCCAAGATAGAGGGTTATGACAATTACTGAACTGAAAGCTACAAATAGAAGTCATCAGATCTAGTGCAGATTTGCTGGGACACAGGGAGGAATGTGATCCAAAGCATAGCAGAGGGACTGGACAGAGGCAGGAAGAGACCCGGGGCCTTTCAGTGGGGGAAGAAGGAAGATGGAATGCAGGGTGCATGCCGTGAAGGTGGCAGGTTTGTAAAGTGGGTAGCCATAAACATTATTTTTATGTGTATCTTTATCGACTTTACTACTGATGACAAATGGAGAGAAATCAATAAATTGCACTTTTTTCTTTCTCCAGTTAAAATTTTTTAAAAAGCTGAGGTCGTGCAGATGAGGATCAAAATGTCAACTTCGTTACACTGCACCAGAATTAGATAATTTACCACCTGGCCAGTCACAGGAGGTGATGTACACGTGTAAGCTCAAGGCCAAATAGTACAGGAGAGAGCACGGGAGGCTGAGCTACTGGTCCTTTGCTTTCTTCCAACTTTACCAACTAGAGAAGTGGGTGAGGAAGCAGAGACTTGGTTACACTAATTGGTTTGGCTCCATGTGGAAACATGAAATCCAAGAAAAGGAGCTTTTCTGCCACTAACTTTTCCCTCAGTATGCCTATAAACATGTGTATTTCTCTACACTTCTGCCAACATCAGGTGTCACAGATATTTTTAATTTTTGACTATTGTTTGGGCTAAAGATGTTATCTCATTATGGGAATATTTTTTAACTACACTTGCCTGGGCCTCACTTTTGTAAATTTGGATTCAGTTGGTTTGGCATGATTCTCATTTGTGCATTTAAAAACATTCACAAATCTCAGGGTGCCTGGCTGGCTTAGTTGGTAGAATGAGCAACTCTTGATCTCAGGGTTGTGAGTTTGAGCCCCACATTGGGGGTAGAGATTACTTTAAAAATTTTTTTAAGGGGCTCCTGGGTGGCTCAGTCGTTAAGCATCTGCCTTCGGCTCAGGTCATGATCCCAGGGTCCTGACATAGAGCCCCACGTTGGGCTCCCTGCTCAGTGGGAAGCCTGCTTCTCCCTCTCCCACTCCCCCTGCTTGTGTTTCCTCTCTTGCTGTGTCTCTCTGTCAAATAAATAAAATCTTTTTAAAAAGAAAAAAAGAAAAAATCTTTTAAAAATTCATAAATCTTATTCCTGATAATCATGTTATTCAGCTAAGATTGAGAAAGCCTTGATATTTTATTGGGGTGGTAAGGGGGGTATCAGCGAATGCTTTTCTCTACCTCTGATTTTCTGCTTTCATCTTCATTTGCTTTATTTCTAATCTCATCCCTCCCTTTCCCAATCAAGAAGCTGGGATACATTGAAATTGACAGTATGGGGTCACATGAAGCTCTCTCTCCCCAGCCTCTGGGCTGTAGCTACTCCTCAGCCCCACCCACACCTCCAGATCTCTGCTCTAGCTTGTGGTGCTTGTTGTATTCGGGAGGTTCCTTGGTCCTACAGCACTGTGCTGGTTCCCAAGCTCAGGAAATGTGGTCAACCCCCAGGATCCTATTTCATTTCAATATTTCCTATATTCTGGCAACTATTCTTCAGCACTTGTAGGGAAAGTTAAGGTTGTCCGAGTTTCGGCTTGGTTTTCATTTTTAATTTTAGTTCCTTCCTTGATTTTTGTAGGTTTCAGGGAGGAGGCTCTAAAAATATCTACTTACATAGCCATATTTCCTGGAAGTACTTCCTTCCTTCCCTGAATTAAAAAAAAAAAAAGGCTCAGAAGTGTTTAGGTCGAAGCGGTAATTTCTTGCTCCAGGTTTTCCCACCTGCCCTAAGGCAACTATGTGTAAACAGATCTGTTTCAACATGCACAGACTAAATAATATGCTCAGATTTTTTTCTTTATTTATAGATTTTAGATAGTATATTTTTGATTCTTTTTTCTTATATTTTGATTTATGTTCCAATTTTAGATCTTTGATTACTTACTCTTTCAGTCAGATTGGGCTAGGCTATGTTTCTAATTCTATCAATTTTGCCTTATATATTTTGAGCATATGTTATTAGGTGTATCCAGTTTTGGAAATGTTTTCTCTTCCTGGGAGATGGCACTTTTATCATTATGAAATGTCATTCTTTTTATCTTTAGTAAAAGCTCTTTGCCTTAAATTTTGCTTTGTTTGGTATTAGTATACTTGTTCCAGTTTTCTTTCAGTTATTTTTTGCATATACCATCCTTTCATGTTCAAAAATCCTGTGTCTTCATATTTATTGTGTGTTTATTATAAATAAAATCTCCTTGGACATTTTCATATTTATATCTAACAGTCTTTGTCTTGAGATTAGAATACATTCAGCCTGGTAATATGGATTGTGACAACTGATTTATTTGGATTTCAATCTATAATCTTACTATTTACTTCTATTCATCTCATCTATTCTATGTTCCCCTTTAACTTCTTTCTTTTTGATGGAATTCATTGTGTTTTTATTATTCCATTTCCATTAATTCATTTTCTGTCACTATAGATTTGTTTTACCTGTTCTAGAATTTCATAAGAATGAAATAATATTGTACATACTCTTCTGTGTATGGCTTCTTTCACCCAGAATAATGTTTTTGAGATTCAACCATGCTATTATGGGTATCTAGTTTGTTTCTCTAATTGCTGAGTAATATCATTGTATGGATATTCTATAATTTGTTTATCCAGTTACCTATCGATTAATATTTGGATTGTGTCTAGTTTTTAGCTGTTGTGAAGAAAGAAGCTATGAGCATGTAAAAGTCATATTGTGGGCTTTATTTCTCTAAGAAAAATACCTAGAACTGAAATTGCTGAATCATAGGGTCATTGTGTGTTTCACTTTATAAGAAACTGCTAAGCAGAAAATAATTTTTCAAAATTATTGAATTGTTTACATTCCCAGTAGCATTGGATGAGAGTTCTAGTTGCTGTACATTTTTGTCAACACTTGGTATTGTCAGGCGTTTTAATTTTATCCATTCTACTGATTGTGTGGTAGTATTCCACTGTGATTTTAATTTGCATTTCCCAATAACTAATGAAGTTAAATATTTTTTCATGTGCTAGTGACCTTTGGTATATCTTGTTATTCTAATCATTTGTCCATTTAAAGAATTAGTTGTATATTTTCATTTTATTGAGTTGCAAGATTTCTTGACATATTCTTGATACAAATTATTTGCCAGATATATGTGGCATTATGTATATAATATATATCTGTATATATAATATATATATGTAATTTTTCCCTGTCTGTGGCTTATCTTTTCACTTTTTTCAAAGGTGTCTTCTATTGAATATAAGATTTTAATTTTGATGAGGTAAAATTATTAATATTTTTATTTTATTATTTGTGCTTTTTGTGTCCTATTTAAGAAATTTCTACTTACTCAATGTTGCAAAGTTTTTTTTCCCTATGTTTTCTTATGAAAGTTTTGTGGCTTTAGCTTTTACATTTAGGTGTATGATCTACTTTGAGTTAATTTCTGTGTATGGGATAAAGTAAGTACCAAATTTCATTCATTTCCACATGAAAAACCAGTTGCCTAGCATGATCTGATGAAAAGGCCATCTTTTCTGCTATTGAATTAACTTGGCATTTTGTCAAACATCAGTTGATTACATATGTGTAGATCTATTCCTGATCTATTATGTTCCTTGGATCTGTATGTTTATTCTTTTGCCAAAACCACACTCTCTTGTTTAGTTTTATAGTAAGTCTTGAAATCAGGTAGTCCTCTTCCATTTTCTTCTTTTTAGAAATTGTTTTGGCTATTATCTGTCCTTCGCATTTTTATATAAATTTTAGAACCAGCGTATCAAATTCTGCAGAAAAATATTTCTAGCACTTTTATTTGGGTTATGTTAAACTTATAGATCAATTCAGGACAGTTAACATCTTAAAAATATCAAAACTCCAATTCAGGTACATGTTATAGTGTTCCATTTATTTTTGATCTTCTTTAATTTCTCTCATCAGTGTTTTGTAGTTTTTAGTATACAGATCTTCCACTTATTTTGTTAAACTTATCCCTCATATTTCATGTTTTTAATACTATTGTGAATGCTACTATTTTTCAAATTTCATTTTCCAGTTGCTTCTTTGAGGTTTTGTTCTTGTATTCTGTGATCTTGCTAAAGTCACTTATTAGTTCCAATAGCTTTTCTTATAGGTTCCTTAAGATTTTTTATGTGTATGATCATATTGACTTTGAATAAAAGGTTTTGCCCTTTTCTTATCAATCTGTGTGTATTTTATTTCTTTTAATTAACTTATTTCACTGGCTGGAGCCTCTAACAAATGTTCAATAGATGCCTCGTTCCTGATTTCACAAGGACAGCATTCAATCTTTGACCATTGGGGGGGTTGTAGCTATACATTTTTTTTTTTAAGGTTTTATTTATTTATTTGACAGAGAGAGACACAGCGAGAGAGGGAACACAAGCAGGGGGAGTGGGAGAGGGAGAAGCAGGCTTCCCGCGGAGCAGGGAGCCCGATGAGGGGCTCGATCCCAGGACCCTGGGATCATGACCTGTGCCAAAGGCAGACGCTTAACGACTGAGCCACCCAGGTGCCCCTACATTTTTTTTTTTAATAGATGCCCTTTATCAAGTTGAGGAAGTTCCCTTCTGTTCCTATTTATGTGAGGGTTTTCATCATGAAATGGGTGTTGAATTTTGTCAAGTAATTTTTGTGTACACATTAGGATGATCATGAATTTTTTCTTCTCTGAATATGATAAATTATGCTGATTAATTTTTAAAAATTTAGACCAACTTTGTATGCCTGGGAAAAACTCCACTTTGTCAAGATGTATTATTCTTTTTATTCATTGCTGAGTTTAGTTTGGTAATATACTGCTAAGGCTTTTGCGTTTATATCCATTTTATTTTCTTGTAACATCTTTATCTGATTTTGTTAAGAGCATAACTTGAGATGTATCACCCTTTATTTTATGAAAGATTTTTATAAGATTATTGGTCACTCTTCATTAAATGTTAGGATTCACCAGAGAAGTCTTCTGGGTATAAAAGAATTTGGTTTTGTTTTTGGAATTAGGTTATTAATTATGAATTAAATTTCTTTTAAAGATATAAGACTATTCAGATTTTCTATCTCTTCTTGGATCTGTTTTGTTAATTTGTGTTTTTCAAGGAATTCTTCTATTTTATTTAGTTGTTGACTTTTTTGGAATAAACTTGTTTATAATATTCCTTTGTTATTTTTAATGTCTTTAGGATCTATAGTAAAGCCCCTTCCATCATGTCTAATTTGGTAATTTGTGTTTTCTCCATACTTTTAAATCAGCTTAGAGATTCATCAATTTATTGACATTTTCATTGAGTTTTTTCTCTAGTGTTTGTCCATTTTCTATTTCATTAATTTCTGCTCTTCTCTTTATTATTTCCTTCCTTCTATTTTATTTGGATTTGATTTGATGTTCTTTTTACAGCTTCTTAAAGTGGAACTTTAGAAAGTTGGTTTTAAACCCTTTCTCTTTTTCTAAAAAAGCATTTTAAGCTAAAATTTTCCCTCTAAGCACTGTTCTAACTGCATCCCACAAATTTGAACACACTGTGTTTTCATTAGATTTGGTTCAAAATATTTTAAACTTCCCTTTGTGATTTATTCTTTGACTTATGCAATATGTGAAACTGTATTTTACTCATGAAATATTTGAGAATTTTCCAGGTGTCTTATCATTATTGATTTCCAATTTCTTTCTGTTGTAGTCAGAGAATGTTTTCTGTATGATCTCAGTACTTTTAAATTTATTGAGAATTGTCCTGTGGCCCAACATATAGTCTATGTTTTATGAACATTCCATGCATGCTTGAAAAGACTATATCCTGCAGTGGTTAATGCAGTGCTCTATAAATTTAATTTGGTCAAGTTATTTGCTAGTGTTTGACAATTCTTCTATATCTTTACATGTTTTCTTCATTACTGAGGGTGTTAAAATCTCCTACTGTTTGTGGATTTGTTGTTTTCTTCATATATTGTACATCATGTATTTTAAAGATTTGTTATAGTTACATTTGGATTGTTGTATTTTCTTTTCTTTTTTTTTTAAAAGCTTTTATTTATTTGACAGAGAGAGAGAGAGCGCGCACAAGCAAGGGGAGTGGCAGGCAGAGGGAGAAGCAGGCTCCCCACTGAGCAAGGAGCCCTATGTGGGATTGGATCCCAGGACCCTGGGATCATGACCTGAGCCAAGGGCAGCCGCTTAACTGACTAAGCCACCCAGGTGCCCTGGATTGTTGTATTTTCTTAATGAATTGATCCTTTACTATTTTGAATTAACCCTATTTATCTCTGGCAGTATTTCTTGTCTGATATTAATATAGCTGTTCCAGCTTTCTTATGATTAATATTTTCATGATATATATTTTTCCATCTTTGAACTTTTAGCCTATCCGTATATGTATTTGTTTATTTAAAGAGTGTTTTTTGTTTTTGTTTTTGTTTTTGGTAAATAGTGTATATTTGGGTCTTACTGTATTTTATTCAGCCTGATGGGCTCTGCCTTTTTTTTTTTTTTAAGATTTTATTTATTTATTTGACAGAGAGAGACAAAGTGAGAAAAGGAACACAAGCAGGGGGAGGGGGAGAGGGAGAAGCAGGCTTCCCGCTGAGCAGGGAGCCTGATACGGGGCTTGATCCCAGAACCCTGGGATCATGACCCAAGCCAAAAGCAGACGCTTAAAGACTGAGCCACCCAGGCGCCCCTGGTCTCTGCCTTTTAATTGTAGCTTTAGAGTCTTTAGATTAAATATAATTCACAATATATTTAGGTTTAAATCTACCATCTTGCTGTTTCTTTTCTATTTGTCCTGATCTTTGTTCATTTTTTTCTCTTTCATGCCTTCTTCAGTGTTATTTTTCAAATATCATTTTATCTCTTATATTTGAGATCATTTGCTCTCTTTGTGCTCTAGGATTTATAATATGCACCTTCAACATATAGCAATGTAATGTCAAATGATATTATACTATTTCATGGATAATGTAAGTACCTTAAAATGGTTTACTTTTATTTCCTCCCTCCCATCTTCTGTGCTTTTTTTTTTTTTTTTTTTGGTCATACACATTTTACTTTATACATATAAGTTCCATAATACATTGGTATTATTATTTAATCAGGGAACTATCTTTTAAAGAAAGTTGAGAAATAAATTGCTTGTATTCACTTACATATTTAGCCATTTGTAGCTTTATTCACTCCTAAGTTTTGATCTGCTATCATTTCACTTCAGCCTGATAGCTATAAATTCTTTCACTTTTTATTTACCTAAAAAACTTTTTACTTCACCTTCACAGTTGAAGAACAATTTTGTTGTTTTTTATAGCATATTCAAGGTACTGTTTCATTGTCCTCTGGCTTGCATTATTTCTGAAAATAAGTTAGTCGATTCTTTTTTTTTTTTTTTTAAAGATTTTATTTTTTTGGCAGAGAGAGACACAGCGAGAGAGGGAACACAAGCAGTGGGAGTGGGAGAGGGAGAAGCAGGCTTCCTGTTGAGCAGGGAGCCCGATGCAGGACTTGATCCCAGGACCCTGGGATCATGACCTGAGCCGAAGGCAGACGCTTAATGACTGAGCCACCCAGGCACCCCAAGAAGTTAGTCAATTCTTATCTTTGTTCTCTTGATATGTCTTTTTCCTCTGGATACTTTAAGATTTTCTCTTTCTTACTAGTTTTTAGCAAGTTGATTATGATGTACCACGGTGTGGTTCTACTTTTATCCTGCTTAGGGTACATTGAGCCACTTGGATCTGGGTATTTATAGCTTTTATCAAATTTGGAAAATTTTAGGCATTATTTACTCAAATAATTTTTTTCTACCTTACTAACTCTTCATGCACACACACTTCAGGTATTAAAATCGAACATATGTTAGATTGCTTGATATTGTCCTACAAGTCACTGAACTCTATTTTTCTCAGCCATTTTTCTTTCTGTGTTTTTGTTTCTGTTGCTGTGTTTTCAAGTTCATTTTTCTTTTTCCTACAGCATCTAATCTTATGTTAAGCCCATCAATAACTTTTTATTATTAAACATTTTATTTTTCAGCTCTAGAATTTCATTAGGTTGTTAAAAATAGTTTCTATTCTCTTCTTTATTGTGTTCATATTTTTCTTTAAATCCTTGAACATATTTATGATAACTATATGAAAGCCCGTCTGCTAATTCCATCATTCCCAGTATTTTTGCTTCTGTGAATGTTACATTAGAATTTCTG
This sequence comes from Mirounga leonina, assembly GCF_011800145.1. Lineage (NCBI taxonomy): Eukaryota > Metazoa > Chordata > Mammalia > Carnivora > Phocidae > Mirounga > Mirounga leonina. Next base: position 14,449,158 of record NW_023270763.1, on the reverse strand, counting down.
GATTTTGCAGTTGTTCTTTAGGAGTTTTGAAATTTGTTTGTTAGGTAGAAAAATTACTTGAGAATTAGCTTGACCTTTTTGATGGTTTTTTAAAGCTTTGTTATGGGCAATAGAATAGCCTCTGCCCTAATGCTAGTTTAGTCTAACTACTAAGATGCAATCTACCTGGAGTCTCTACTGTAATCCCAGGTGTTTTCCCCATTTGGGCTCATTAGAATTTGAATGCTTTCCAGTTCTTTGTTACCTCTAGGAATTGTTCAATTTACAGCTCTCCATCTTTGCCTGACTACTTGGAATTTATCCTATATATGCAAATCTTAGTTATTAACCAAGAACTCAAAATAATCCTTATAAAGATTTTCTCAGCTCTTTATGTGCATAGTTTTCTCTCTTCAGTTCTCTGCTTGACAAATTCCAGCTGCCTAAGTCTCCATGAACTCTGATCTCTGTCTGCTCAAGTCAGTGAGGCCACTGTGCTCTGCTTTTTTTTTTTTTTTCCCTTTACAATAGTACAGAAAAAATGCTTCCAGGCAAAAACCTGGACAATTGTAGGGCTCATCTCATTTGTTTCTCTCTCTCTTTTAAGATTTATTTATTTATTTGAGAGAGAGGGAGAGAGAGAGCTCATGCACACAGAGGGAGAGGGAGAAGCAGACTCCTCACTGAGCAGGGAGCCCAATGCGGGGCTTGATCCCAGGACCCTGGATCATGACCTGAACTGAAGGCAGATGCTTAACTGACTGAGCCACCCAGGTGCCCCTGTTTCTCTTCTTTATGGATCATAGTCCTGCATTGGCTGTCGTTCAGTTATTGATAACAGTGAATTCAAATATTTTGTCTAGTGTTCTAATTAACAGTTGGGGACAAGTCTAGTACTAGCTCAGAAGCAAAAATTCCTCAGCTCTCTTTTTAATGAGCATTTTCATTGCATTCAGAAGTTTAGGTGTACAGTTACTTTCTTTTAGCACTCCAAAGATTATATCAATGGTTGTGAGTTATAATAACTTTTATCATTTCTGTCGAGGTGTCATTGGCTATTCTTTTGAAAGTTGTGCGTGTATGCATGTGTGTGTCAAGGAGAAAGGAACGAGCTTTTTTTCCCCTTTTATAAAATTTTATAAGTGAAATATAGTTGACATACAATGTCATATTTGTTTCAAGTGTATAACAGAGTGACTCAATGATTTTATATATTACACAATGCTCACCATAAATGTAGTTATGATCTGTCACCATACAACATTATTACAATATTATTGACTATATTCCCTTTGCAGTACTTTTCATCCTGTGACTTATTATTTTAATTTGAATATAATTGATACACAATGTTACATTAATTTCAGGTGTGTAACATAGTGATTCAACAAGTTTATAGGTAATGCTATGCCCACTACAAGTGTAGCTACCATCTGTCACCATACAACACTATTACAATATCATTGATTATTTTCCTTATGCTGTATCTTTTATTCTCATGACTTACTCATTCCAAAACTGTAAACCTGTATCTCCCACTCCCCTTCGAACTTTTTTCCCATCCTCCTTCCCCTCTCCCCTCTGGCAACCATCAATTTGTTCTCTGTACTTATAGCTCTGATTCTGCTTTTTGTTTATTTATTCATTTTTAAAAAAGATTTATTTATTTTAGAGAGAGAGAGAGATCGGGGGTAGGGCAGAGGGAGAGGGACAGGGAGAAGGAGAGAAGCAGAAGCAGACTCCCCACTGAGCATGGAGCCTGATGCGGGGCTCGATCTCATGACCCTGAGATCATGACCTAAGCTGAAATCAAGAGTCAGATGATGAGCTGACTGAGCCACCCAGGTGCCCTGATTTTTTTTTTTTTTTTAGATTGCATATATGAATGAAATCATATGGTATTTGTCTTTCTCAATCCAACTTATTTCATTTAGGTACAGCCACTGTGGAAAACAGTAGAGAGGTTCCTCAAAAAATTAAAAATAGAAATACCATATGATCCAATAATTCCACTACTGGGTATTTACCCCCCAAAAATGAAAACACTAATTCCAAAAGATAAATGCACCCCTATGTTTACTGTAGCATTATTTACAATAACCAAGATATGGAAGCAACCTAAGTGTCCATCATTAGATGAATGTATAAGGAAGATGTAACAAACACATACATACATTCATACATACATACATTCATACATACACTCAATGGAATATAATGCACCCATAAAAAAGGATGAGATCCTGCCATTTGTGACAACATGGATGGACCTAGAGGATATTATGCTAAGTGAAGTAAGTCAGACTGAGAGGGACTGGTTTCTTTTAATATTTTGTCTTTGATTTTGGAAGTCTAATTATGATTGTCTCTGTGTGGCTTCCTTTGAATATATCCTGCTTGGAGTTTCTAAGATTTCCTAGACTTGTGGCTTAATGTCTTTCTTAGTTTTGGAAAATTCTCAGCCAATACTGACTTTACCCCATTCTTTCTCTCCTTTCTTTTTCAAACTTCAATTATCTGTTTGACTATTCACCACATTCTATGTATCTCTTAAGCTCTTTTCTCTACTTTTTGTTCTTTTTTTTCTTCAGTACAATATTTTCTACTGACTTAATTAACAGTTCATTAATCTCTTTTTATTGAATGTGCTTTAAGCACATCTATTGAGTTATTGTATTTTTGTTTATTTCCAGAATTATTATTTAATTCTGTTTTTAAAATACATTCTAGTTCTTTCCTGGTGAATTTGTCCTATCATTTATTCTCTTGAAAATTTATCTCAATTGTTTTAGTGTTTGTTTTATACATCTCCAATATCTGGATCACCTATGTTTTCCTTGTGTTCTTTCACTGTTTTTTCTTAATTTGGCCCTCTCACCGGCCATGCTTGGCAATTTTTTATTAAATGTCAGATATTATATATGAAATATTATAGTGTCTCTATATGTTGTTCTGTCCCCTCAGAAAGATTTAAATTTTCATTTGGCAGGCAGTTAGAACACATGCAGATCACCTTTTGCTGACCAGTAATTGAGATAATTTGAAGAGGGATTTGATTCTTCGAAGGCTTTTGGTTTGCCCTTGTCTTCATGTGTATAGTCTTCAAGAGCTTCACCTGAAACCCTGAGTGTTTATCAGTGCCCTTCCTCTTTGGTAGGTTGTAAACTCCAATTTTTGCTTTGCACATATTGTGAGACTCCTGCATATCCTCCTTCACTGTGAAGTCACTTAGCTGTTGCTGGGGTTTTTTTGCTTGACCTTTCCCCCTGTGCAGCTTCAAAGGAAGCATATTTCTTTATGGGGAAAGTGGAGCCGAAGGATGCTTTCACTTTTCTGAAGTTTCATTTCCTGTGCATTTTGGTACCTCAGGTCCTAGTAGTCTCAGTAGTGCTGAAACCTGATTATTTTCTCTCTGTGCCTGTGATACTCTCAAAAATCTCAAAAGTCCTTGAGATATTACTTTCTTTTTGGCCTTTTGGTCCAATGCTACTTGGAAATTAGTTGATGGTTCAAAAGGAAAGGCAGCAGAGACTCTCAGATTCACAATGATGCCTCTGCCTTACTACTGAGTTCTTAGCTTTGAATCCATTCTTTTTTTAATGATTTAATTTATTTATTTGAGAGAGAGTGAGAGAGTGAGTGCGCACGAGCAGCGGGGGAGGGGCAGAGGGAGAGGGAGAAGCAGAATCCCTGATGAGCAGCGAGCCCGATGTGGGACTCGATCCCAGGACCCTGGGATCATGACCTGAGGCAAAGGCAGACACTTAACCGACTGAGCCACCCAGGTGCCCTTAAATTTCTTGATACAAGTCTTTGAGTATTTTTTTTCTCACCCGCTTCCTTAGGAAAATGTTTTTCTTCGTACTTTCATACATGGTAACAACCTAAATGAATGAATAAACCCCAGGTGATAACATTTTACCTTCTAAGTTTGTTGGTTCATTTTTCTTCTGCGATCTAGTGTTACTCCTGAAGCCACTCTTGATTTTTTTTTCTTTGCTTATAACTTGTTTTTTCTTTGTTGATAATTTGAATTTGTCTTTATTCTAGATATTAAAAGAATTATCAGCATATGTGTCAATATAATCTCTTTTCAATAATAATCCTGTAATAGAGTAAACCTAGTGTTTTGGTTTTTTTAAAGGGCAGAGTGTGTTATTCTTTTTGTAGGTATATACTACATATTTATTACTTTGAAATAAAATAAGTGCAGGACATGTTTTTCTCATTTAAAAAAATTAAGCCAATATTAAAAATATTTGTTGTAGAGCATTCATACAATATATACCTAAAAAGTAGCAGGCTCTCCAATATTGATTCCTTAAAGTTAGGTAACAGATGGTATTATAATTATATTCTGTGCAAATATATTGTGTATATATGGATACAACATACAAAATTTTCTTTTTCAAAAATTGTACCTGTATGTTATTTTGCAATTTGCTTTTCCCACTTCACAATATAATCTGGACTCTTTTCAAGGTAGCAAATTATTCTGGTCATCTGTTACCATATAACAAATCACCCAAAAACTAAGTGGCTTACAACACCAATTTATTACTACCTCTTCTAGTCTGTGGGTCAGGAATTCAGAGAACAATGGGGATGGCTTATCCCTGCCCTCAATATCTTGGGCCTCAGCTGAGAAGACTGTTACAGCAGGGGCTAGAATAGTGGGAGATTGTCCAAATCTCCCTCCCTGCCTCCCTCTGTTCCTTCCTTCCTCTGCCTCTCTCCCCCTTCCTCCTCCTTTCACATAGCCTCTCCACACAGCTAGCTTGGGCTGCCTCACCCCATGGTAATTGGATTTCTTATAGAGTGACTCTGGGCTCTAAGAGAGTGTTCCAAGGGACAGGAAATGGAAGCTTCCTATTTCTTAAGTTCTAGGCCTGGAAACTGGCACAGAATAACTTCCATATTCTATTAAAGAAGTAATAGATCCTGTTCAGATTCAAGGGTAGGGAGATGTAGATCCCAGTTCTTGAAGAGGAATGTCAAAGCATTTGTGGCCATATTTAATTCATTATAGTATAAAATTATTTACATTCTTCCTTTTTTTTTTAAGATTTTATTTATTTGAGAGAGGGAGAGCAGATCGAGAGAGAGAGAGAGAGAGAGAGAGAGCGAGAGAGAGCGCATGAGCGGTGGGGAGGGATAGATCCCAGGACCTTGGGATCATGACCTGAGCCGAAGGCAAACACTTAACTGACTGAGCCACCCAGGCACCCCTATTTACATTCTTCCAACATGAAAAATACCTGGAAACATCTAAGGGCTTCAGGAAGTTTCATCTCCTTGTGGCCTCAGGCTCAGGCTTGAAGTCCTGGGTTTGTTCATCTAGAATAGGTTCAGGTGTGGGAGAGGCTCCCTGAAGATCTGTGAACTCCTCCCTGCTCTCCCTTGAAAACGCAACATACAAGTGAGGCAGAGATAAAAATTGTAATAGACAATCACACCCAATAAGGGAGGACACGGGAGCTATTTCCTATAGCAGCTACTGATCCATAGCAATACTGAAATCCAGCTGGGAATATGGCATCATTTCCTTAATTAGGGCCGGGTCCTACTTCTTGGGAGTGACTCTTGACTCTTGCGTTCACCTTTTGGATTCTTGGTTCCACTCTCTGAGTCATAATCTGTCTTCCGTAAGAAAGAACAGCCTGTTTGCATGTTGCAGGCTGTTTACTACCTTGAGAGGATTGGGCATCCAGTGGTCTCCTTTCCTTTTGTACTGTCTCTGTTCCTTTTGGTCCCAAACTAGTATATTTTCTTTAAATCATTGAGTGTTCCCTTGATTCAAATTATAATTCATCCAGTAGACAAAAGCCAAACTTACATATTTCTTTAAGAATAGGCCCTTCTCTATCTTCAGCTCCTGGTGAGGCTGCTAAGGGACCATGTCTCCAAGATTCTTAGAAGCTCTTCCAGGCCTGCATCAGGCTCCCTGCTCATCAGGGAGCCTGCTTCTCCCTGTGTGTGTGTGTGTGTGTGTGTGCACGCGTGAGCACTCTCCCTCTCTCAAATAAAAAAATAAAAAATAAAAATAAAAAAAGGTCTTCCAGACATGTCCTTAAAACTGTGTGAGGTCTTAACAAAGGATCTTATAGCTCCATCCTTCACTTAATCTTTATCCAGAGACCACATTTTATTGCCCTGGATTTGTTCGCTTTTGCCTGGAGATACTAGAATGAACCAGCATGTCCTGGTTCTTTCTATTTCCTCTAAATTCTACTAAAAAAAAAAAAAAAAGAATAGTTTCTTCTTTAACTCATCTCTGCTTGTCTTTTTATCATAGGCATCTAGAAAAATTCAATTGGCCCTTTCTATGTTCTACTTGGAAATCTCCCTTTGTCAGATCCATGAGTTCATTAGGTACCTTCCCATTTGTCACATTATGATAGGCAACAGTTTTGCTCACTGTCCTACGAGTGCATGACTCAGGTTCCCTCTCCTACAGCCTGCAGAAGCAATTTCCTCAGTGTCCTTCAAGTCCTTTCCAAGAGTCTTCTGGAGGCCCGTGTGGCTTTGGCTAAAACGGTCTTTCAGGGCACTGCTGTTGTCCATTGTTCAATCCCAAAGCCCATATGTTCAGTTTTTGCCACAGGAGGAATCTGCTTCCAGGTACCAAAGTTTATTCCACTTATCTGTTGCTGCCTAACAAACCACTCTAAAACCTCGAGCCACAAGGTAGAACATGTGTGTTGTAAAGAAGCCAATGCATTCTAAATCCTGTATTTCGATGAAATACATGAAAAGCTTCACCCTCCAGCATGTACGCACCCACATGATTCATCTTTTTCTGCCTATTTCTGTTCAGAATACAACAGAGCCCTTCCTTCCCCTCTACCCCTGGGTGTCTTGGGCACTGAAAGTAAATGGGTTTATTGGAAGTAAAAGCAAAGAAGGAAAGATAGGGGAAGGGATAAGGTGGAGGCAGGAATGACTTTGGCCATGTCAGGGAATGATGACCAGGTGGTAAGGTTGCTGTTGTCCAGGTGTCTGATTTGTCATTCTGAGTCCCAAAACTAGGGGCAGGTGGTAGACCGAAGTTAATGTCTATCCCTAGCTTGCTCCTAGAGGGCTGTATTATTCTGGGTTGGAGAGAATACTTATGCTAAATCCAGCTGCAAATGCAGGAGAAAGGGAATTCCCTCCCACCCATTTCCTTCTATGTTGCTTTTAGCTTCCATTCTGATAATTGGTATAAAATTTTCTTTGACATTTTAATAGGAAGGGGCAGACACATTTTTGACCCTTAATAAATATATATTGAACACATTTTGACCCTTAATAAATATATATAAAAGTTGGAGCAAGGGTATCAGGGCCTTGGAACCTGCAAATCTCTTAACCTGGGAGTCTTAAAATAGTCGTTGTTGGTAAGAACAAGGAAATTGCATTTGGCATGCTCTCCAAAGTCTGCCCCCTGGCTTCTCTTGTTTTTGAGGTTGGCTGAGATTCGTATCTCCGGAAGAAAGATCCTTGATCTTTTCCCCAAGGTAATGTCTTTGGTATGTGTGAACTACTCGGATAATGACAACAGCCAACATTTGCTGAAAGCCTCCTTTATGCCTAGAACTGATTCGTGTAACTTCTCCATGAGGGACTGCTTTTTCACAAGATCACTTTTTTTTTTTTTTAAAGATTTTATTTATTTGACAGAGAGAGACACAGCGAGAGAAGGAACACAAGCAGGGGGAGCGGGAGAGGGAGAAGCAGGCTTCCCGTGGAGCAGGGAGCCCGATGCGGGGCTCGATCCCAGGACCCTGGGATCATGACCTGAGTCTAAGGCAGATGCTTAATGACTCAGCCACCCAGGCGTCCCTCACAAGATCACCTTTAATCTTTACAACAACCTTATCGAATAGATACTGTAATTATCCTCATTTTGCAGAGGAGTCCAGTGAGATTTAGAGAGACCACACAACTGGCCCAAGTCCACACGGGCAGTATGCGAGGGCAGAGAACTTCCGCCAGATGTATCCTATTCTGGTTAAATGGGGACCCCTACATTCTACCAGGAAACTCCATCATGTGCATGTTGTTAAAATTCAACCAAGTAAATCTGAAGGTCTAGTTGGCTTTATTAAATGATTCATGAATCAGGCAGCACCCCATCTGGCAAGTAGAGAGGCACTCAGGAGTTGTACAAGATGGAAGGGTTTTATAGATGGAGGGTGGGGCAAGACAGTTATTAGTAAAAGAAAGGGACTGTGCTGGGTCAGGCGCTGGGGTTAGCACGCAGGTGATTTCCTCTTCCTTCGGGGGCTGGAGAGGGCCCAGGTGGTAGGGCCCTCATCGGCATGGATTGACAAATTCCTGGCCAACCTGTTAAGATTACATTTCTGAGGGAGGTTGAAACTGCACTTAGGTTGGGGATGAAGCCCGGGTTTGGCAACTCCGTTAAGATGAGACCATTTTGGGCCTGTGGTTTTCTTCCTTTTTTTTTTTTTTTTTTAAGATTTTATTTATTTATTTGACAGACAGAGACACAGCAAGAGAGGGAACACAAGCAGGGGGAATGGGAGAGGGAGAAGCAGGCTTCCTGTGGAGCAGGGAGCCCGATGCGGGGCTCGATCCCAGGACCCTGGGATCATGACCTGAGCGGAAGGCAGACGCTTAATGACTGAGCCACCCAGGCGCCCCCCCCCTTTTTAAACAATATATAGACTTGCCACAGGGCTTTGGTGACCTGGTTGCCATGCAGAAAGTGACAAAACAATCCCTTACGGATGCAACCAGTTGTTAGAAAATGCTGTTTGCATCCAAGTGGAGAGATCACAGGAAAAGATCATACTGAGACCTCACCAACTCTGTTAGTTCATCTGCCCACAGCCCCTCGTGGAAACCTCTGCAAATGACTTCAATGCACATCTGAACTAAGGACAAGACTCAGCCAGTGGCTCAAGAAGATAGTCTGGGAAGCAGCACTGGTTCAAGAAAAGATAGTCATAACACAGGGTAAAATGCTAAATGCCAAAGGAATGGTGCCCGCACTGAATGTTATGAAGACTCAGAGGAACCATGGCCAGGCTGCAAGGCCTGATTAACTTGTGTGTCTGGCTGGCAGAATTTGGCCCACATTCCCTTGGCAGCTGCACCAGCCAGCAGAGAGGTGATTGCTGAGCTGTTTGGACCAGAGGCTTAGGGCAGTATCCCCTGCTTTGTTCCTGATTGGTGTGAGAATTTTTATATATACCTTTTTTTGGATTCTGGGAATTACAGGCACTGAGCTGGTGAGCAGTCTTTGTGCCACCTAGAGGGGGCCCGAAACTTGGGAGCCTGCAGAGGAGGGTGCTGTAAGGAAAGTCTCCAACCAGGTGGGTTGCCCCTTCTCCCTTGGCACACCCTTGGGGAGAGCAGGAAGGCACTGGAAGGCGTCCGACTCTGTCTACCGGACAGTCTGAGACGCATCTTGATGTTTTGATTTTTCTCCTTTATTTGACAACACAAACCTTCGTTGCAATGTGTAGCTGGGCCCAGGGACGGGGAAGTCGACGCGAGACTGAGCTAAAAATGTTGCCCTTGAGGCGTGGGGTCTGAGGATGGACCTGGCAGAGGTCAGCACCGGGCGGTTGCACAGTCTTTGAGATTTCTAGCTCACACCTGTGTCCAAACGCCGTCTCCCCCTCATCGCATCCATTCTATGACCTTGGAAAGAGAAGCGGGGGGCCAAACCAGGTGTTCTCAGACCCCAGGGGAGCGGGATCAGAGGTTGTCGTGCGATGGCCACATACGCGCCTCCCCGGATAGTGGCGGGGGTGGGCACGCCGAATCCCCCTCCGGCCCCCGGACTCGGCGTGCGGCCCTCCCCCTGGGCGCGGACGCAGGTGTGACCGTGGCCCAAGGGTGTGGGCACCGGGGACGAAGCAGTTAAGGTGGGGGGCGCTTGGGCGAGTTGTCCAATACGGAGAAACAGCAGTTTGCCGGAGTTAACGTGGGCAGCTTCTTTGGGGAGGAAAAGAAGGAGGACCGTCTGCCAAGCTCCAGCTCGCCCCCCGCGTGTGTGCCTGTGTGTGCAGTGCGTGTGTGTGTGTGTGTGTGTGTGCGCGAGTGTGAGTGCGCGCGCGCCGAGGCGTTCCTCAGGTTGCGCTGCCTGGAAACCGAGGGAGCCATTGGAGAGGCGAAGGGGTGGGGGTGGGGGCTCCCCGTCCCTCGGAGAAGCCGGGGCGCGGGCGGCCGAGGCGAGCCCTGAACCCCGGCTCTTGACGCGGGCGAAGGCAGAGCGGGGACGGCGCCGCGGGCGGCCTCCAGGCCCCGGGGGGCCCGCCGGGGCGGAGCTGGGGAGGAGGCCGGAGCTGCATGGAGTTTCTAGGGCGCGCAACTCCGGCGGGGCCTCGGCCACTGGGCTCCGGGGCGCAGCGAGGCAGCCGCGCACATGGGCTGAGCCCGCGCGCCGGGGCTCTGCACGGCCAGCGGGAGCGGGAGGGGTAGAGGAGCGCGCCGTGCCGGGGTGCGGGGCACGCGTCCCCAGACGGGAGCAGAGGACAAGGACAGGGAGGAGCGTGCCCGGATCGCGCTCCGAGCCGACGAGGGGCTCGCGCCGGCCCGGCGCGCGCTTGGGGAGCGGCCCGGGGCGCCGTGGGAGCCGGCGGCAGCGAGGATGCCGGCGCGGGGACGCGGCTGCCGGCTGGGGGTGTGAGCGCCAGGCGGAGCGCTGCCCGCCGGCGCCTGCAGCCGCGCCGCCCCCTCCCTGCGGGCCTCGGAGGAAGCCCCCCGCGCCGCGCGGAGGCGCCTCGGAACCCGCGCTTCGGGGCTGCGGGCCCGCGCGGCCGGCCCCGGCCCAGCCAGAGGTGAGTGCCGCCGCCCGCTCGCGCCCGCCCCCGCCTCTTGCCTCGGTCCTCGCCCCTCTCCCCGGCGCGGGAGCCCCGGCCCCGGAGCGGGCGGCCGGCCGCGGACACCGCCTCCCATACCTGTTGGCGCGGGCAGAGGCTGCGGGGCGGGCTGGGGGCCGCCCGAGCCACCTGGCCCTCCCTTGGGGTGGCCGCTGGCCGCCCGCCCGGGGGCGTGGGGCCGGGAAGGGCCGCGGGTGTCCCGCTCGGGTGTCCCGGACCGCGCGGGCTGCAGGCGGGGCGCCGGGGGCTGCTAGGCTGCGCGCCCCCGGCCGCGGGCGCCCGGGCGGCGGGAAGGAAGCGGGAGGAGAGGGAGCCACACGGCAGCCCAGGTGGGAGAGCGGGGCGGCTTCCAGGTCTCCAGGAAGCCGGAGTCATGGCGATCCGGAGAGGCGGGACGCAGGGTTCCCTCCACCTCCGGCCCCCAGCGCGGGCTGCTCGCCCTCCTGGGCGCACGGCTGGGAAGGTCCGCGGGCCCCGGGGAGCGCGGGGGATCACCGGGGAGGCCTCGGTAGCCCAGCCTGGGACCTGGCCGCTGCTCGGCTGGCCCCCGGGCCCTTAGCGGCTCCCTGGGGCGGGCGCCTGGGCAGGGGCGGGCTCCGATTGTCCCGGGCAGTCCGGGTTTACGCGGTGCCCCAGCCTCCCCGGACTGGCGCGACCGGGAGTGAACTTCCTCAGACTTGGCCCGAGGGCGCCTAGGCAGCAGCAGGTAGTTCGGGGGGGGGGGGGCTCGGGGCCAGGGCGAGCGGAGGACGCCTCACCCCGACGGGATAGTGGTGCCGAGCGGGGACCCCGGGCTGCGTTTGGCCTCCTAGGCGCCAGCCACGTGCGCCCTCTGCCCCCACCCGCAGCAGCATTTCCCACTGCTCTTTTTTGCCGTGAGGAGGCGTGTGTGAAGAAGGCGCCTTCCATCGGTTTGAATCGGTTTGAAGCCTTCAGCCCAGGTAAAAGTGTGCCTGCAGTTCCTTGGGTGCCAAGACTGGGGCGCCATCCCCAGGCCCTGAGCCTGTTTTTCCGCAGAAAAGGGCGACTTTCCCGGGCCCGGAGAGGAGCACAAAGTACTGTGCGTGGCTGTGGTGGGTCGCGTCCACCGAAGTCTGATGAGTGCTCGTAACGATGGCATTCTCGAGTGAGTGAGAGCCTTCCCGGCGATAGAGTTGAGGTGACCTTCTCTAGGAAGAATGGGTAGATTTCTGCCCTTATGGATGTCCAGACACACAGCATTTGTGCAAATGGGAAAACTCCTTTAACTCTTAAGATTGCCATGTTCTGCTGCTTTAACTGCTGGCTTTCAGTCAAAAAGATAAACTCTTTTTCAATTCAGGCATGGGAGCTTTGGAAAGGGTTTTAAAGCCATTTGGTGTGAAATTGCCTTGAGGCTAGAGTAGGACTTTATTATTTTTGCCTGATTTATTTTCTTAATGGAAGCGGGACTCCAGCTTCTCTCCTTGGCTTGCTGGTGGTTTTTAGTTCGTCTTTGTGGGGTGGAAGGGAGTGTTGGTGGAGTCCCAGTTGTATCTGCTGCTTGTTTATCTGAGGCTTTGACCGAAGTCTAAGGTGGCAATTCAGGCCTCTGCTGTGTTTGAGCTCGGCTGTGACACCCGGTTTAGGATTCATTCCTGGAGCTGCATAACTTTGCTAGCCTCTTGGGCTGTTGGTGGCCGCTGCTGGGAACACCCCATGGCTGCCCTGGGCTGTGTTCCCCAGCCGCCTGCCTGGTGGGAGCCCAGCAGCGCGGCCCCCTCTTCCTGAGTTCACTGCAGACATGTGCGTTTTTCATGGCACTGACTGCTTGAAGAACAGCTCTGTTTACTGAGAAGCGGGTCTACAGCACTGAAGTTGGTTACTGGATGTATCCAAGTGGAGTAATGAAAATAAAACACTCTGGTAACACAATCCCTAGGATATTTTATTGGAGGAGCGCTAAATCTTCTTAGAATTGTGCATCAAGATCACCTTTCTCTGAACTCTGAACGCTCCTATTGCCAGTAATCAGGCCTTTAGTGGGGGTGCAGAATAAGGGCTTTTTAGAAAGAAAGTAATTTAATTCAGCTGGTTCTGTGGAGAAAATGATAGGCAAGACTTGACAAAGACACAACTCCCTGTTCTCGCTAAGTGTGCTGGGGAGGGCTGGGGTGGGGTGAGGGTGAGCGTATGTGTGGCAACTGCTTGGTTGAGTTGAACATTTATCTTCAAAGTGGGAGGCCTCTGATCAGGGCTTAAATATTGGGCAGGGTTGGGCTCCAGTCTAGAAATGTATTTTCCATAGCAAGTGGCCTCGCGAGGGGTAGCGTGCTCCTGGGTCAACAGCCTGGGGAGAGGTATCTGTGAGCTGGTCCTTGAGCCTGGTCCTGGGGCTGCAGTCCCCCCTTTGCCAGCCCCCTCCGGTCCTGGCAGCCCCTGCAGTGCTCATAGGGTAGCAGAAGGGGGCGCTAGTTCTCATATTGAGAGGAATTCTCTGGCTCTGGTAGGTCTTGGGACATTTAAGGTCTTTGGAGACCCTCTTAATTCAGCTTTCTGAGACCCGACTTGGTACCAGACACTTTTCCACATTTGAGTTCATGTTATCCTTGTTTTTCATATTTAGATATTGATGCCAAGGGAGGTAAATAACTGTCCTGAGGCTGTTGGCAGCTTGTGGGTAAGAGGCATGGTTTAGGGTTTGATTCTAAGAGGCTGGGGTTCCTGATTCTAAGCTCAGGGATCTTTCCACACTACTGCTTATGAGCCAAAGAGTGTTTTGGTAACCTCTGACCTTCCGTACCTTGTTTAGTGTGAGCCCTAGAGTGGGTGCCCTATGTTTGCTGAGTGGATCCGGGTCAGCATCTCGTTCCTCGTTCCCAGTGAGTAAGCTCAGGCACAGGGGAAGCTGGGGAGGGGGAGGCTTTCTCTCCATGTGCGCCCACACTGGAGCCGCGTGAAGTTCCAGGCTAGGTTGATTTGATTATAGGCTGCTGCTTTGTTTGCACGTTTCCTGTCCATGCCCACGTTGGTATTGGGTAGGTGGCATCTTTGCCCTCTACTCGAGGCTTAAACTGATATCATCAGTGTCTGAAATGTCTTCTCATGATGGAGAACCATCAGGTAGTGTTACCGGCAATAGCCTTTGACGCTTTTTAGAACAATGTGCATCCTAACTCTTAAGCAGTGAAAGCATCCCTCAAGATGGGCAGAGCATGGACTGATCCCTCAGTGGCTCCGTCTGAGGGTTGTTCTGAATATGGCTAGAAAGGAGGAAAATGAAAATACATTGTTGCATCCAGCCTGGGGTTTTCAAAATGAATTACGATTTTAATCATTTAACATCTTGTTAGATTTTTTTTTTTTTTTTTTTTTGGTTAAAATGCATTCAGTGCCTTTTATGTGGTTCCGGATATAGAGATGAATATGACACAGTGCCTGTCATCAAAACATTCACAGTTTAGTGGGGAAGGCAGACCGTGTGTTAGGGATACACATTTGTGAGCAGAAACGGGAGGCCTCCAGCCCAGCATGGAAATGATGTCTGAGCTGAGCTTAGAGGATGATTATGAAGTGGTCAACCTTGAACGGGGGTCCCAATGCAGAGGAAATAGGGTGAGCAAGGGGTGGGAGGTGAGAAAGCAGCCTGGAGTTTGCAGTTCCTGGAGCTTAAAGGTGGAGGCAGGGAGCGACAAGAGAAGAGGTTGGAAGGATGGATGGAGACCTTTGGTCAGGACCAGGCGCTCAGCATTTCTCCACTGGGGGCGGGCAGTGTGGTCAGATTCGAGTTTTAGGTAAGTCTGGTTGGGGGCCTTGTGGAGAATGGATCTGCCAGGGAGAAGACCAGAGGTGTGGACACCAGCGAAGTTGCAGGCAACAGAAACCAACTCTGGCTTAAACTTGAAGCAAACAAAGAGATTGTACTAGCGGTGGTGATGGGGACTCACCGGACTGAAGAGCCAGAGATGGGGCAGATGGGAATTAGGTGGTCGGGGGGATCTTGGTGGCAGGAGTTACCTTCTGATTCCTCTCAGGTGATACCATGGAAGTAAATAATCTCTAAAACTTATCCATCATCTTCATCCTCATCATCTTCATCATCCCATTATTCTACCTTCCAAAAGCTTAGAGGAAGTGTCTAACGAGCAGAGCTTTGGGTAGGTCATTGGAATGGGAGAGGGAGTTTTCTGAAAGGAAGCTGGAATGATCAGTGGCATAGATATTGGACATCTCCGCCCCAGGAGGGTGAGTTGGCAGGACTTACTGATTAATTGATGTAGGGGTGGGAGTAGGAGAAAGGGAAGGGTATAATGTGGCCACTGGGTTTCTGGTTTAGGTGATGGTCTGGATAAGCAGAACAAAGGTCTGGCCAAGACGAAATAACTCACTTGTTTTCCCACCGGCGGTGTTGTGGGCAGTTGTCCATGACCAGGCTGCAGGAGAAGGTGGCGACCTATTTTAAAAAGTCTCATTAAGGGGCAGTGCTGCTGTGCATAAGGCCTGTTTAAGTAGGTTACTTTATCTCCTGCCCCACAAATCTGGATACTTGGAGAACATTCTCATTCATTCAACCGATATTTATTGAGCATCTCTGGTTCAGGGACTGAGGAACATGTTGAAGTAGAGATGGTACCCTCCAATTCTAGTGGTGTAACCCCCAATGAAAAATAGGCAATAAAAGTTGATGATATAATTTGAGACAGATGCAGGGGCCACTTCAGATTGGGTAGTCAACAAAGTCCTCACTGAAGAGCCATAGCTAAGCTGGGTAAGTTGGGAACGATCTGGAAAAGAACTTCAGGCGGTGGGAGCTCCAGTGCAAAGGTCCTGAGGTAGGAACGAGCCAGGTGCATTAGAAGAACAGGAAGGAGGCTAGTGTGGCAGGAGGCGAGTTCGGAGAATCAGGGGCTAGTTTGTGGGGGGCCTGGGAAGTTATTTTGAGGAGTGTGGGTCTTATACTGAGTCTGATGAGAGCCCTTGGAGGGTTTTAAGTGGGAGAGTCACATAATTTATGTCTTCAAAAGATCACCCTAGTAGCTCTGCCTTCTGTATGCACTATCTTGGTACAATAAAGCGAGTTTTTATCCATCAGAGGGTAAAACAAAATGTCGTGTATAAGAGTAACAGATGGAGAGAAAATGCTTTGGTGACCTTAATTTAGTGGTTTCTAGTGTACCAATTAATTCTGGGTGCAGCCAAAACCACATCTCTAGTATGATTGCAGTTTCATTTAAAAACATGGTATAGAATAATGGAAAGAAGTGGACTAAATATATGAACACTACTGTCATTACAAATGATTGTTATACTCTTGAAAATGAGCATACATTTCTTTTATAATCAGGAAAAAATTATTTTAAAATGTAGACACTGAGGGCCACAAGTGTCTTGAATGGGGTGTTGCGAGACTCCACCTACTACACACTTTTCCCCTCTCATTTCATTTCTGGAAATGTTAATGCCCAAGCCCACGGTCCTGGTTGGGACAGAAGTTAGGATGTTTACTTTGTACCAGCTGTCTGGTCGGTGGCTCTTTGTTTTATGCTTAAAAAACATTTTTAGTGGGTTCCTGGGTGGCTCCGTCAGTTAAGCATCTGTGTTCCGCTCAGGTCATGATCTCAGGGTCCTGGGATCCAGTCCCACATCGGGCTCCCTGCTCGCAGGGAACCTGCTTCTCCCTCTCCTCCCTGCTCGTGCTCTCTCTCTCTCTCAAATAAATAAATAAAATCTTAAAAAAAAATTTTTAGTGATGAAAGCAAACCTTTTTTTTTTAAATAAGAAATTAAAGCAACACAGAAATGCACCTTCCTGCACTCTGATTCCCAGGACCACTAACATTTCCGTACATGTACTGTTAGATTTTTTTTTCCTATGTGTTTCAGATACCTCTATCTACATTTTGCTGAAGGATTTTGGAATATTGCTAAAACAAATAACCCTATCCAAATTACTCTCCAAAATTCCTTCCTGTAAAGCTTGAAACGCAGATGACCTTTTTTCCCCTTGCAACAAAATCATTAGGAAAACTTGAACACATAACTCCGCTAAGAGAAACTGAATCTTGCCTCTTTGGTATTCAGAGTGTTCACTGAAAGCGCACTTTATAAAGAATAGAGCAATTAAATATTCATTAAAAGTTCATCTCTGAGCCTTGAAACATTATTGTTCTAGTACTGGAGCCCAGGAGTTGGTATCATGATTGCAAACCACTTGCACTTTTCTCATTAACAAAAGTTGGCCAATATGAAAACTTAGAAGTGCAAATTAGGGAGCTTAGCTAATTATTTTGGTGACATATTTGTTAAAGCAGAATATTATCCCTTGAAAACAGGAAAGGAAGAACATTCAATATAGTGTTACTTAGGGCCTTCCAGGATGCATTTGGGAAGAGCTGTATATCTGCATGGTCTCACCGTGCAGACTGGATTTGGGGGCTGACGTGCCAGGAATGAGCAGCCCCAAACTCAGTGTTAATGCGGCCGAACAGAGTGGGATTGGAGTCTCATTATGCGATTCAGCAGAACTGCTATCTTCCCCATCATTACCATAATTGAGCACGTCCTTTCTTGATGAAGAGAAGAGCGACTGTGTGCTCAGAAGAGAATGATTATGATGTAATAGAGCCATGGAGTTGAAGAGGGAGCAGGGGCCTTGGTTATCTCATTTTACAGATGGGGAAAATGAAGACCAGGGAGATATCCCCATCCCGGTGCCACTTCCCTGCACTCAGCAGTGGCCCTGTGCAGTCAGAAAATGAATTTATTTTGGCAAACCCAAGAATTAGGAAAGCACTCTGAACCTGATGGAAAATGGGAGGGTTTCTGAGCTGTTCATTCATTCTGTAGAGTGTAATCTGTTTGTGTACTGATAACAGGCCTAATTACTGTGTAAACATTTTTATAGTCTGGTAAGAAAACTTCAAACATCTGTACGGCACGTTGATGTAGCATTTCAGCCTCCAGCATTCCTACTGCTTGTTCTTAAAAACCAGTTGCTCTGTTATTTAATCTGGTCTATGGTTGATGATTCATTTGATGCACAGACACGGAAACACACATTCCAGATCCAGCAGCAAGTGCAAGTGCTAATAGAGTGCTTACTCGGTGTCGGCAGCTCTCTGGTGGTTAGCACTGTCCCCATTTTACAGATGAACAGATGAAGGTGCATCTAGGTTCAGCAACTTGCCCGGGGTCCCAGGTTAGGATGTGGTAGAAGGGAGTCACCACCACTGGAGGCCCGTGACTAACCAGCTAAAAATCTCCACCTTCCCTTGCCTGTCAAAGACGAACTCTTTGCAAGAAAGATCAGGATCTGACTTTGTGAAATCGCTTTAGTTAGATCGCTTTTGGGGGGCAAACTCATAGATGTAGAGCTGTAAAGAGGGGTCTGTGGGGATTGTGTCTTTAGGTCTGTCTTCTGGGTCGCTTCAGTCCCTCCACTTTATGAGACACGTGGTGGTAGCAGGTTGAGGACGGACTGTCTGCCCTCAGCTGAGGCGGGGGGGTTCTCTGACCTAGCCCTCAAGTTAGGTTTGTGGACACTCACCTGCTTCTGAGCTCTGCTAGATCCAAGTACAACTGCCTCCCGCCGTGGTTTCTATGTTATCCAAACGAATACCAATGTTCTGTGCTTCTTACACCCAGAGGTAAAGCCTGCTTTCAAAAACCCAGAAGCATAGAATCCATGGAGCCCTCAAAGGGCGGTAGGCAATAGGGAGGAATCAACTGTTTAAAAATGAGGGAAAGATAAATGCTGGCAGATCCTGTCAATGGGCCCGCACTCAGAGCTCTCCGTTGGCCTTAAATTATTACTTATGCTGCAGGTGGACTCAGAATCTTGCATAGCAGAAGGGGCTGAAGCAGTGGGCTCTTTTGGCCGCCTCAGTTTTAGCCTCTGGCCCTGGGGGGGGGGGGTAGGTCATGTGCTTGGAGGTCCCTGTATGAAAGGTGTTGCCGGAGAAGAAAGTTCTGTCCTCTGATTTGGAACCCTGCAGTTGGCATGAGAGAGAGAGAGAGAGAGAGAGAGAGCCGCTGCTGACTGGTATCACTTTGTGGGAGTGACCACTCCCTGTAGGAGCTTAGGGGCTACAGGGAAGAATCTCAGACACGAAGGTAAATGCAAGAGGCAGGTACTGATTTGGAATCGTGACCCACCTTCAGAACTCCGGTGAGCGGGTGACCCGGCAGTGGTCTTGGGAAAGGTGATACAGACCTTTCCAGGGGGAGGTTGGCTGGCCCTGGATTTGCGTTTTAGAACCTAAAGTGGAGGATTTAGTTCAGCGTTTCTCAATTGTCTGCACATTGGAATCCCCTGGGGAGCCTTAAGAAAGTCCTGATGCCCTGTCACATCCCAGACCAGTGATGTCGGAATCTTGGGGGGATGGGACCTCGCGCCCCCCCCCACCCAGGTGATTCCACTGTACAGTCAACTTTGAGAACCAGGGTCTAGAACAGCTTTTCTCAGACAGGTGCCTGCACATCACCTGGGGATCTTGTTCAAATGTGAATTCTGATGCCTGGGTCTGGAGCAGGCTTAGAGCAAGCGAGCGAGCCTTCCTTCCTTCCTTCCTTTCTCTTTCCTTTTTATTGATTTATAATTGACATAGAATATTAGATTAGTTTCAGGTGTACAACATGGTGATTCAGTATTTTTATACATTACAAAACGATCACCTCGATAGGTCTAGTTATTGTCTGTCACTATACAAAGTTAGGACAATATTATTGGCTAGATTCCCTAAGCCGTACATTACATCCCTGTGATTTATTTATAACTGGAAGTTTGGACCTCTTAATCCCCTTCACCTATTTGGCCTGTCCCCCTCCTCCTTCTCCGTCCTGGCTACCACCATCAAGCCCCAGGTGCTGTTTCTGCTTCTGGGCCCCACTGGGTGGGCAAGACCTGGTGAGATGAATCAAGTTCCTGACTTACTTAGCTTCCCATGGAGGGCTTCTGGAACTATTGCTTTTCCATGATACTACAGTAATTTTGGTTCACTCAGGGTAGGGTTGGAACACAGGGGGCCTGGACCCTGCCTCCCATCTTTATATATTCTTAAAAAGACTAGAGCAATTAAATATTCATTAAAGGCCCATCTCTGAACATGTACACTCCAGTATTGGAGACTAAAAGTTGGTATCATGATTACAAATGACTTGCACTTACTTGTCCTTCAGGATCCAGTGCATTCTCCTGACCCTGGCCAGCGTTTATATAGTCAGAATCAGAAGCTCGGAGAGCTGGGAGAGACCTTAGGAATTACCTAGTCTAAACCACTTGGTGTTTGGAGGGGAGGACTCTGAGACCCACAGTCTCAGGCCAGGGCTGCTGTGGACTTGAGACCAGAAGGAGGGAAGTGGCAGGGTGAGGCTTGGGGAGAATGACCTCTGCCCCTCCCCTACCCACTGGCCCCAACACCGCTCCCAGTGCAGGGGAATCCCAGGACAGAGACATCCAGAAAGACTGCAGATATAGTCACATTAAAGACACCTAAGAACCGAGAGACGTACTGTTAATTATACCTGTGATTTTCCATCCCCTCCCTCCCCCACCCCACCCCACCAACTTCCGTTAGCTATGCAGAAGCTTGACGAAGTTCTATGCGTCTGTGGTTTGAGTTGACACCTTGACAGGTGTTCAGCAGCCTGCTCCCAGGTGGGACACTGATGCAGGCTGCCCTACTTCATGTAAAATAATTACATTTACCATTTTTACCGCAAATATTTTCCTCCTGTCGTTGAAACAAATAAAGAACACCCTCGACATACAGGTTTCTTGATGGCGTGGTGAATATGTTAAACCTGTTGTAAGAATAGTTCATAATTGATGTTCTTGGCATTTATCACCCAGCCGTGACGTGTTCAGATGACTAATAAATTATATTTTGTTGGATCCTTTTTTTCTGCTTTTCCAACTCAAGGCACCTCTTTCAGCATGTCAGTGTTGATGAGGACGGTTTCCTGCCCATTGCTTTATGCTTTGTCAGCTGCCTTCAGATGAAGACAATGGACGTGAAGCTCTGGAACTGGAATGGACATTGCTTTCTCTGCGTTGTGTGTGTTTTGCCCTAGAAGATCAAGCCTTTAAATAGAGGAGAAGACGGAGGGGCACATGGAAATTAGCATAAAGATTGAGCAGTATAATTATAGCTAATGGTTATATAAGTACTCCTTTCTGAGTACTTCACATATGTTAACTCATTTAATCCTTTCAACAACTTGGTGAGGTAGATACCATGATTGTTTCTGTTTGTGTGGATGAGAATACCAAACCCCAGAGAAGTTAAGCACCTTGCTGAAAGTCACACAGCCCATGAATACTCCAGAAGCCATGCTGTTCAGCCACCAAGCTCTCCGACCTCTGTAATTCTCATTGCCCGGGATGTGCCAGGGGCTGTGGAAAACTTCTACAGAACATTTTCATACATATTTCTGATTCTGACATTTGCCTCTTGGAACACTCTTTTTACCTTCACGTGGATGCCCACTCCCTTGTACCACTGGAGTTGGTCCTGCTCGAGATGGCCTGCCATCTTTGCGTTTCTAGCTCTCTGTAGATGTGGGCAAACCCTACTTCATGAACAAGAGAATCCACAGCCAGTTGGTAGGGTAGGAATGTCAGCTGGGGCAGTTGTGTGTATGCTAAGTCTCAGATAACCTGTATTGCATTTGACTTAGAGACTTTACCATCTTCCCATTTGGCCACACCCTGGACTCAGTTTGGCTCTTCATCCTTGGTGGCCACCCACTGAACTCGTGGTGAGGTCTCTGCCTCATTCTTGCTGCATTGTTCATATTGATTTATCTCCAATTCCTCCAGTATGGGCTTCTAGTGGGGGTTCTGCACCTCGTGGACAGATGGAACTCCCTGCATTCTCCCTCACTTCAGGCCTGCTCTCTGCACTGGATTTTCAGGGTCCAGTCCTTGCCTTGAATTGTGCCACAATTGCTTGGCCCTTGGTCGTGGGCGGGGGCTGCGTGATGGTTCCTTTTTCTCAAACCCTTGCCTATTGCATTTGTTTTCAGCTTGGCCTGGTCTTGGCTCTCCCTCTCTTCCTGATTTTCACACTACAGCCTGTTCCTTTTAGGGATTGGCAAACTTTTTCTGTAAAGGGGCAGATAGTAAATATTTTAGGCTTTGTTCTTCACCCTCCCCACCCCCCCTCCCACGCTGTTGTACCAGGAAGGAGACCCTTGACAAGATGTAAATGAATAAGTGTGGCTGTGTTGTAATAAAACTGTATTTACAAAAACAAAGGGTGGCCCAGGTCGTAGCCCATGGCTTATGGTTTGCTGACTTCTGTAGGATAACTGTTCAGCGGCCTCTTTCTGACTTGTAACCTGTGATGACTGTCTCTTTAGAGGTCATTAGTATGCCTTGCCTAGAGCCCTGGGCCACTGTTTCTACTCTGAATTCCCAAGAACCCTGTACTTGTTGATCTTCCTGACCTATTACTGTCTTCACTTTGCAACCCTCGACCTTGAATAAAACCAACCATTCACTTCTTCAAGTTCTCAGTCAGCTAAATTGACTCCATTAAAAATTTATGTTGTTCAACAACAGCTGGGTCCCAGATTCTTTTTACTAATCCTTCTACTGAGCTCCGGGCTGATTTCTTGTCCTATTCACTGTATGTGTATTCTTAATTTCCCACTCTGCTTGCCCATATGCATTCTCAATGGATGACCTTGCCTCCTACTTGGGGGGGATCATGGGCATGAGCCCCATCACCTCTTCCCTCAACATCAGCATTCTCCACCTCTACTTCAAATTTCTTCCTTCCTGTTTCAGAGGAACAGATGTCCTTACTCCTTAATAAGGAAGACTTGGCTTTGCCATTAATCTAATGGTTTCCACTTCTCAACTCAAATCTTCCTTCCTTTAGCTCATAAACACAAATGAACCCAAGACTTTGCTTGACCTCACTGCCTTCCCATTTCCCTCCCTCTCTGTACCGCAAAGCTTCAGAGAAGGAGGGTCTGCCCCCGCCGCTCTCACTTTTTCACCTTATTCTTGTCAGGCCCGTTCACCCTTTGCTCTTGGCCAACCCTATGCCACCAGCTAGACCCCAAGACCTGGCTGTTACTGCCCACCTGCTTGTACTCACTAAGCTTTGTCTAACATTGTCCCCTAAGCTCTTCTTTCTGGTTTCCTCCCTTAACTCAGACAAAGGAAACCTGAAACCATCCTCCAGGTGATGCCCTGATGAAATCTCCAGCCAGCCCAGACCACCCAGACCCTTTGAATTAAACCTGACTCACGCCTGCGCAGATGGGCCATGGAGTGACCTCTGGAATGACCTACAGTCACCTTTACCTCATTATAATACTAAAATCTCTGCCCAGGGAGGAGCCTCAGCCTAATTTACGTAACATCCGATGTATGTATAGGCATGTTTCCTTAAGGCACATGAGCGACTTTACACCAGCTTCTACACAAGATGGTAAGGCTTCCCTATCTAAATATTCACCCTAAACCTAAACAAAAGGAACACATTCACCCTCTCTCGGGGAGTCAGGGCTTTGGAAGCCATTCCCGGTGATCTTATTTGCTGCAAATAAAAGTTTTCTTTGTGTGACAGCCTAACCCGGTGCCCTTTCTGACTCCCCAAGAAGCGAACCCCCTTTGGTTCGGTCACACCTACGGTTGGCCCCCCCGCTATGTTGAGTCTTATATACTTACTATATTGTGAACTTGCTTTTAAAAGGTCACTGACATCCTCATTTTTAAAATCTAACCACATGGACTCATTTCTCATGCCGGGAAACATTTGACATTGTCGACCTCCCCTTCCCTCATGGAACTTTCTCCTGAATGAACTCTCCTGACTTAATTTCTCAACTCTTACCTTTCTGTATGAGTTTGCTAGGGCTTCTGTAACAAAGCACCTCAGACCAGGTGAATTAAACCAGAGGAATTTATTTTTTTCACAGTTCTGGAGGCTGGAAGTCCAAGATCGGCTGTCAGCAGGATGGTTCCCTCTGAGGATTGTGAGGGAGGGCTCTGTTCCAGTCCTCTTCCCTTGGCTTGTGGGTGCTGGTCTTCTGTCTCTGCACGATCTTCCTTTGTGTGTGTCTGTGTCCCAATTCCTGTTCTTATAAAGACTAAGTCACATTGAATTAGGGCCCACCTGAATGACCATCTTTTAACCCAATAACCTCTTTAAAGCCTATCACCCATTAGGATCCCATTCTGAGGCTTCAACATCTAAATCTGGGGGGAGACCCATTTCAGCCCATAACAATTCTGTGTCTCCATGTTTCCCTTTACTCTTTTTTTTTTTTTTTAAAAGATTTTATTTATTTATCTGAGAGAGAGAATGGGAGACAGAGAGCATGAGAGGGGAAGGGTCAGAGGGAGAAGCAGACCCCCAGCCGAGCAGGGAGCCCGATGCGGGACTCGATCCCGGGACTCCAGGATCATGACCTGAGCCGAAGGCAGTCGCTTAACCAACTGAGCCACCCAGGCGCCCTCCCTTTACTCTTAAGTGTAGGTGTTCCCAAAGTTCGTGCCTTGGCCTCTTTCTTTTCACGCTCTAGCTTCTCTCTTTGAACAACCTTCTTTCCTCCATGCTTGCACTCTCTCTTGTAATATCCAGTCTTACCAGATGTTAGATGTAAATTGTCCCACAGTGCCACAGACTCAACACAGCCCAAACAGATCGCACCATTTGCTCCTCAACACACAGCTGGGAGCCCCCGGCCCCGCGGACACTCAGAATAAGAAGCCTCATGCCGTCTCTGGCCCCCCTCTCCCCATCCGCATGGGATTTATCTGTGTGTCAGTCCGACCTTCTGACCCCATTGCCACTGCTGTTGTTCTGACCTGGACTTGAGCCAGCTCCCACCGGTCCATCCATTGAAAAGACAAGGTCAGTGATACCGCTCTGGTCCAGCTGCATCTCCCTGACATGAACGTTCCGGGCTCCGTAGTGACTTTCGTCTGACCTCCTTGGGCATCGAGAGCACTGTGGTCAAGTTCGGCCAGATGACAGACTTCTGTGTCTTTGCCCACACTGCTTCTGCAGCACACAGCCAAGTTGAATCAAACCTTCCTAATGAAGTGCTGCCCCTTGGTTCCCACAGTTGAATTTAATTTCTCTTTCCTTGGTGTTTGTGTAACACGAACCTACGCATTTACTCTTAGGCTTACTGGCTTGTGCTAGGTATCATATTTAGAATTAGAATCCTGGGAAGGTAAAACAAAAGAAAGGCACCCTTCCATTGAGGAACTAGACCTTCCATGAGCTAACTTACTTCTTCCCCTTCTACACTGTAGGCTCTTTTAAGGGGTTTGGTGGTGTGCGTGCATGCACGTGCGTGTGCATTTGTGTATGGTTTCTCCATGGCTCTTGGCACCGTGCTTTGTTAGAGATGTTTCTTAGGTTTAATTGGAGGACGGTGCTGGGAGGATCTAGCTCTGCATTTGGGCCTCTGTGATCCTAAGACTCGGACATCAGCCCGTGTTGGTTTGCAAGGTGGTTCTCCCTGCAGTAATCTTCGTCTCCCTTGCTTGCTGCGTGATTATTTGTTCTAGCATCAAATGGAGTTGATAGTTCACACACTTCTCCCTCTGGGGAGGAATAGGAGTTAAATGGACTACGTCTTTCCATTGAAGGAACTGTGTCTTGAATTCTTTGGAGAAGCAGGAGAGGCAACAAAGTAAACATAAAAATGAAGGCGTTTATAAAGGGACTGTTTGAGTATGTCGGAACAGATGAATAAAGGGAGTAATTATTTGCGTTAAAATCAAATAATTCACCGTAGGGTCCTCTTCAATAGGGACTCCCCTCATGAATTGGAGTGAAGTTTCCAGCTCATTAGGTAACTGGCAGAAGGAGGTGATGGGCCGAGAAAACCTGGGCGAACAGCAGCGGAAAGCTCAGTCAGAAATAACAGCAAGCAGGTCAGGTATTATAATGCAAATCACCGGGAAATAGAGTTTGAGCCCTTGGGCGGGTGTAGACCGTTTATCTTCGAAGGTGTGGCAGGTTACCATTCTTTTTTTCTGCCTTCCTAAGGCAGGCACCAATGGTCACATTTCACTCTTCTGGAGGAAGCCCTTTGGTCTCCTGCATTTACCAGGCCTGGTAAACAGCTGGTGCCTCCGGGAGGGAACCTGAAGCCCTTCACCCTGGAGGGGCTGGAAGGGGGTGCCTCCCACATACCCCCCACCCCTTCCTTTCCTCCAGAGCTTCTTGCTGCGTCTTGTGGGTGGGGGCTTCCTAGCTCAGGCCCATCTGGGTGCCCAAGGGCATGTCTTGTGGTCACAGCTCTGTCCCTTGCGTTTGCCCCCCTGGCCATCCCATCCTGCCAGATGCTGGCTGTCATCAGTCCCCTGGTGAGCCGGCCAGACCGAGCTAACAGAGTGGTGAAAAGCAGTTGGAGCATCCAATTGCCCAGTTTAGATCCGGTCCGCCTTCTTTTAGAGATGTTCGGGAATATACTCCCCTGTGGGATGATGGGAACGAAGATTCTTCAACCCTACAGGGCTTTCCGAAGGAGAGAACCTCTGCCATCTGGTCACTGCTTTCTCCTATGTAAATGTTAAGTACAAAAGCAAAAGATTTGTGGCCAAACATTAAAAAGTAAGCAAATAGAAGAACATAAAATGTGCTCTTTATCCCACAAAACCAGAGATAACCGTGGATCATAGTTTGGAGCTAAAATCTCCCAGTTTGTTTTGTGTGTGCGTTCATGTGGGGGTTGTGGGTACTTAACAAAGCATTCCTCTACTTTTTAGAAAGGGTTGTGGTGTCGGGCACCTCCCTGGGTGGCTCAGTTGGTTAAGCGACTGCCTTCGGCTCAGGTCATGATCCTCGAGTCCCTGGATCGAGTCCCGCATTGGGCTCGGCAGGGAGTCTGCTTCACCCTCTGACCCTCCCCCCTCTCATGTGCTCTCGCTCTCTCATTCTCTCTCTCTCAAATAAATAAATAAAATCTTCAAAAAAAAAAAAAGGGTTGTGCTGTCAGTACTGTTGTAGGCTGTTTCTTAACTTAATAAACTGTGGATGTCTCTCCACATTGTTACATATGCTCCTACCTCATCATTTTTAAGGAGTGCATGCTATTACCCAAGTGGATACAAATGGTTATTTTTGACTTTGACTTTACTACTGAAAAATTTTGTACATTCGGAAGCATTTTTCTTTTTCTTTTCTTTTCTTTTCTTTCTTTCTTTTTTTATTAGAGGGAGAGAGCAGGTGGGGGTGGGAGAGGGAGAAAGAATCCTAAGCAGGCTCCAAGGCTCAGTCTCAAGACCCTGAGATCATGACATGAGCAGAAAAGAAGAGTCGGATGCTCAACAGACTCAGCCCCCCAGGCACCCCGGGAAGTATTTTTCTAAGGATAAATTCTTATAAGTGGAATGGTGACCAGGTCAAGGATTTGAGTAGCTTTCCTCAAGGTTGTTCCCATTACATTTCAGGCTGGGATGTATGAAAGGGCTGATTTTTACATATTCTCACCAACATTTCCTATTGGCATTAGTTGCTTTTTGAAATTTGATAGCCAAAATAGTTTCACATTGTTGTTCTGTCCTGGATTTCTGGGATCATAAGCAAGCATGCACACTTTTTTTTCATATACTTATTAGACATTTGATTTTTTTGGGGGGGATTGCATATTGATGTATTATGTCTGTTTTTCTACCCAGATGTTCTTTTTTTTTTTTTTAAAGATTTTATTTTTTAATTTATTTATTTGAGAGAGAGAATGAGATAGAGCATGAGAGGGTCAGAGGGAGAAGCAGACTCCCCGCCGAGCAGGGAGCCCGATGCGGGACTCGATCCCGGGACTCCAGGATCATGACCTGAGCCGAAGGCAGTCGCTTAACCGACTGAGCCACCCAGGCGCCCCCAGATGTTCTTTTAAAAAAATGACTTGTAGGCACACTCTGGTAGGAAGAATAGTACCTTTTGTTTATTACATGTAAAACTTTCCATATTTGCTGTTTTATATTATCTTTAACTTCTTGCTCTAAAATATATGTAATTGAATGTTTATCCTCCCCCCCCGCCTTTTCTGAGGACTTATTTATTTGGTAGAGAGCGTGTGCAAGTGGGGGAGGGGCAGAGGCGGAGAGAGAGAGAATCTCAAGCAGACTCCCTGCTAAGCGTGGAGCCCGACAAGGGCTTGATCCCAGGACCCTGAGATCATGACCTGAGCCCAAACCAAGAGTCCGACCCTTAACCAACTGTGTAACCCAGGTCCCCCTCCTCTTTTAAATATTTAAGTTTGGGGTCAAGCTTAGAAAACTCTTCCTCATCCTCAAGATTACATATTTACTTCAAAATTTTAAATTTATCTTTTAAATTAAAAAAACCCACTTTTTATTACTGTAGTGTATTGCACATAGCTTAAAAAGTTGAATAGTATTCAGCGGCTTCTAGCAAAGTCCCTTGCCGTCCTGGGGAGTTGTGCTGTGGAGTGGAGGCTCAAGGAGCTTGGGTGCAGGAAGTTTGACATGGGGTCAGGGCGGGGGGCAGTTCTGTGCATAGTCGGGCCCCTACATCCCTTGTTTGGAGTAAATGTTGTAAGTGTCTTACCTCTGCCCTGCAGGGGGCCTGATGTACCCTCTTACTCATTTCTGCCAAGGTTGACCAGCTGGCCCTTTGTCTGGCCTGCCCCAGGCCTCCAGTGGTACCAAGCACTGCCAGGGGGTGCCTCTCAGGGTTCTGGCCCTGACTGGCTGCTTCCTCCCTTGAATAGACTCAAGCTGAGCACAGAATTTGTCCTAACCTTCACTCTGCTAAGGCAGTAACCACCCCCTCCGCTTTGTGACTCCCGCATCTCTGAAACCTCCTCTCCCTCCTTTTAAAGTGTCCTTGTGGCTTACAGAGGAATGTCTCCCTGCCTGCCATCCTTTCTTCTTATTTGAGCAGTGTTTTGGAAAGGAGAGACGATACAGGAGGGAGATGGATTTGCCAGTCTTACCAGAAGTCTAATAAAATATATATTTTTATCATTAAATTTTTAAGTCTGTCAACTATTAATTTTGGCTGTGGTATGATATAGGGATCTAACTTTATTATATTTTTTTGCAAATGATTTTCAGTTTTTCCAGTACTACTTATGGAATAATCCATCCACTGATTTAGAGACGCCGATTTTGTTACATACCAAATCACCATACTCATTTGGGCTGAAATTCTGATCTGTTAGTTCAGCTTCACTACTGCATTTATTCTTTTTCCAGTGCTAACCTGGCTTAATTATTAATAACTTAAAAAAATCTACAAAAGGGCAAATTTTCCCTTCTTCTTTCTTATATTTTTAAAATACCATTTTTTTTTTATGGGAAGAGAATTATGATCTTTATGGTCCCTACTTATCCAGACGTCCCAGAGCTTTCAACTTGTCAAAACCACTTTTTTTTTAATGATGCTGTTGTCATTTTTTTTTTCTTTGACGTTCTTGTCCTTCTGGAATTTTCTAAGCCAGAGGCATCTTTTCTGAGGTTATGTTTCAGAAAGGTTATTGTGCCAAGAAGGAAAACTCTGGAATGGGGATCTCTTGGCTCACCTGTAACCCGCACGGTGCCATGTGTTACGGGGAACCCAGTTTGTGGGTCCAACCCAGATCAAAAAGCAAAAAATCAAAACAACACAGGGGCCTGACTCATTGGAGCCAGAGTTCTCCCTGCCTGTGAGTGGCTCTTACATGGCTGGAATGGCTGCCTCGTGGCAGGCTTCTTCATCATCTTTGGTTTGCTTCTTTCCTGTTTTCTCACTACTTTCCTAGGCACAGACTCTCTTGGATCTTTCCTATTTCCATGGATCATCCCCATGCTTCTTGAAAGTCTGGGCCTTGCTATGGCATCCAGACCTTTACAGTTCATCCTACTCCTCTTAAAAATATATATATTCCACGTTTTTACTCCTTTCACAACCATCTCCATTGTTCTTCTGGGCCACTTCTAAAACTTCACACTCTTGCTGTTGTGTTTCTGTGCCGAAGTCACCAGATGCACCAGGGTGCCCCCTTGCCATCCCAGTTCGTGACTGAGGTCTGGGACTACCCCAGGGACTATCTAAAGGGGCCCTGGGTGAAGTCAAGCAGAGAGCCACTGAGGTCAAACTCTGTGTCCTACCTTCCCTTTCTTGCCCGACTTTCCTCACCCACTGATGTTCGTGAGCAGCCATACTGATCCCTTTGCTGTGGGTCTTCGGCAGTATCCTGACTGCCAGGAGTTGGGTGCATTGCTTATGGTGTGCTGGCTTTGTGCAAAGTATTTTCTGGATAATCCCAGGTAATGCTCATGACCGTTCCATGAGGCAGATACCTTCTGACTCCCATTTTGTTGGTGGGAAAACTAAGATTTGGAAGGGTTGCATTGTCTAGGGTTTTATAGCTAGAATGTGGCAGAGCCAGGACCAGGCTTGGGGTCTGTTTAGCTTGAACACCACTCTGCTATGCTGCTTTTCTTTTTCGTGTTTAGAGGATTGGGAAAGACCTCCTTCTTGAGCGAGGTGAGCTGGACACTGAAGAAGGGCCACCCTTAGCATCAGGGAATTATGACATGAAGGGGTGGTGTGTGGGGCACGATGGGGAGATACCCACAGACAGACAGGGGAGGGCAGAGAGCATTGAGGTGGGAGAGGGCTGGCAGGTGCCCCCTTGGAGATGCCAGCACCTTGATGGGAATCTTCTTCTTTTCTCGCCCTCTGGTCTGAAACCCCCCAATCCCCAGCAGCCTTGAAGCAGAAAGCACAGACAAAGCTTCTCATTCCAACTCAGAACAGCTCCCTGGACCTGGTGAGTACGGTCATTTCAGGGGAGAACAGAGGGAAGATGACTAAATTAGGTTGGCTTTTGTACCTCTTTGGCTTCGAATGGAGTGTGGGAAGCGATCCAGTGTTGCTTTTCCTGGCTGGCTGTGGGACAGAAGAAGACAGCAAACAGTGGGGGATCTTGCACTCATGTTTGTTTTCCTCTTGGTGTCCTTCCCTGCCTGCCACTTCTGATCCATCAGCTTCCCTCTGATGCCCGCAGCCAAGGGCTCCTGAAGGTGGCTTCCTTTCCCTCAGTCATGGCGCCCATTCTTGTGTTCCTGGAGTTCCCTGTGAATGCTCCCCACCTCCATTGTTTTCTGTCGTGCCTTTTACACTCCCACATTACCTTGCCCTGGAGCTTTTGCTTTGTCACAGGAGAAGGTTCCATGCCTCAGTTCCTTGGACCCTTCCGAGCCTCACCCTGGCTTCCAGGACATTTATTTACAGACAGACTAATGTGTATGTTTTGTA
This sequence comes from Mirounga leonina, assembly GCF_011800145.1. Lineage (NCBI taxonomy): Eukaryota > Metazoa > Chordata > Mammalia > Carnivora > Phocidae > Mirounga > Mirounga leonina. The sequence continues at coordinate 14,418,144 of NW_023270763.1, read as the reverse complement.
GAGCAGAGGTCCTGCCTCATGTTATGGCTCCAGAAAGATGAATAGGGCCAGCATCGATACATATTTCTGGGATAAGGAATGCCTTTAGTTGTTGCTGTCTGTCTGTCCTAGGGACAGCCACCGGAGAGGTTGTCTCTGGAGCCAAGCCACTTGGGTTTCACTCCCCACTCTACTACCTACAACTCCACAGTTTTGGGCCGGTTATTTAATTCCTCGTCTGTCAACTGGGGATAATATTAATCCTACCTCACAAGGTGCAACTGAGGTATTACTTAACGTTGTTTGTAGAATTCCCGGCTCCTCGAAAAATGTTCACTGTTTTCATGCATGACCTATTCTGAGGAATCTTCCCTCTGTCTTTTTGTGCCAGATGGACATGGTCTCTAGAGAAACTTCTAGTTATCATTATGGCTCCATGACAGGTCGTGCTCCCAAATTTGACTTTTCTGTTCCCACTGGCCCTGAAGATGTGTTTTGCTCCAGGTTTTACTGTGGCAGGATGGTAGCTCCGGGGGATCTGATTTCCTCTCTGTCATGGTGGTTTTCAGGAGGACAAACTCTTTCCTATCATTCATTCATGCATGCGTGCATTCAACAAGCATTTTGGAGTCCTTCTTATATGCCCGACAAAGGGCTTGATGCTGGGAGAACTTTGTGTCCAAGGAGCTCATAGTCTGGTTGTACTTTGTAGACTTTTGTTGATTTTTTTTTTCTAAATGTGTCTCGAGCATAGAAAAGCTGCGCATTCTTTTAGCAGATTCCTCTGCATCACAGCGTCTTTGTGAAGGTTAGAGACTGACCAAGAGGCCTCACAGGATGTCCTCCTGGTGAACTCACCATCTTGATTGTGCTTATTTTTGGGCTCTGCCTTTTGCTTCTGTCAGCTGGGACCCTCCTCTTGGCAGCAGATGTCCCCGTGGTGACCGCCATCTTGCTTTCTGTCTTCTGTCTGGCTGTTAGGATGACCTTGTGTCCTATTATGATATTTCCAATGCTGTCCCCTGTCTGGGGTGTGGCATTCTGCAGAGCACCAGTGTCTGGCCTGCAGGTGAGAAGTCTGTGCCCAGTGCCACCCTCCCTATGCCACCTGGACTCAGCTCAACAAGGTGGCTTGCTCATGGGAGTCACTCTTCTCTGCCTGAGTTGTGCATAATTCTCAGGTGCATGGACCAGATGTTACTTAATCTCTGGGACTCCTATCCTGGTAGGTTTGTAACTTTTTTGAGGACAAATGTGGTGACTTCTGCTCTAATACCATCCGGATCCCAGCAGAGAGATGTTCTAAGTCCCTACCACTCAAACAACTGAACGGCTGAATTGACATCCCCTGTGGCTAGATCACCTTCAGCCTTCCCCTGGGTGCCCTTAGATTTATGGAAAAATGAGAAGAAATCTCAGAAAAAAAAATTGTCCTCAGCACTATGTCTTATTTCCAAATATTCTTATGCTGTCAACTCTGAAATAATAGGTGAATTTCAAACTACTTTCCATCTGAATGATGGATTGACTGAATCTAATTTACATGCTTTTCATTTTATGTAAATTGGTCCAAATGAGGCTAAATCTCCAGGGGTGCAGTACCTTTCTCTATGAATCTCTTATAATAGTCTCTTCCAGCCGATATAGGGCTAGTTCAAGTTTAAACAAATAACAAAAAGCAACAGGCTTTTACACTCCTGCTTGATTTTGTCCATCTTCGTCCATATTTGCTCTCAGCTGAATTGTGTCCCTTCCAGAATTCACTTGTTGAAGCCTTCACCCCCAGTGTGTTGGTATCTGGAGGTGGGGCCTTTGGAAGATAATCAGGTTCAGTTAGATCATGGGGTGGAGGTTTTATCTTGGGATTAATGCCCTTATAAGAAGAGACACAAGAGAACTTGCTTGCTCTCTCTCTCCTCCCACCATGTGAGGATACAGAAAGCAGCCATCTACAAACCAGGAAGAGAGTGCCCACCGGAAACCAACCATGGCAGCGCTCTGATCTTGGACTTCTAGCTTCTATAACTGAGAAAATAAATCTCTCAGTTGTTGTTTCAGCCACCCAGTCTATGAGAGTTTGTTACAGCAGCCTGAGCAGACTAAGACAGCTAGTGAGGGATTCAAAGTGCCATCCCAGAAAACTCTGCACAGTCAAGGTTAGGTAGCGTGTGCGGTTACTTCCCACAGACCCACAGTCCCTTGCCTCCTACTGTCTTTGGGAGAGGGTTCCCGACTCCGCCAACAAGAGCCCCCACCTTGCAGAAAGGCGTCTGGATGCATGAGCAGCCTGAAACGTCTGGAAGAGTTAGCAGGGAAACCTTATAGGATGATCTCAAAGGAAGATCCATAAAAATTTATTAAAATTAAATCCTTTCATATTCAACTTATTAATTAAACAAGGTTATAGTAGCCTGAAGGAGGAGCCTTAAAAAAGCAGCTGAACTTTTTGTCTAATTGCTTTCAGAAAGAACAACTCAAAATCCTCTGCCAAAAGCATCCTCTGTTGGCAGGCGAAGCTTCAGCATTCCTATGACGCTGGTGTAGAATTCCTTCCAGCAGGTGTGTTCATCTGATTGGATGAATTGGAGATTGGAGAATCTCAGGGAGACAGTTCCGCTCAGAATTAAAATTGGTAGAAGAGACGCACATCTGTCTGATCCACACTGCTAGGTAACACTAGCCCTTCATGTTTGATCCTTGGACAATCTCAGGGAGACAGT